>NC_091472.1:235800194-236172694 GCF_036971445.1 Narcine bancroftii
GGGAATGCCCGTCCGCCATTCCTTTTAGCTTTTTTGAGAATGGACTTCATTTAAGTGAGGGCTTTTCTCCTGCCAGATGTAGGAAAATATAAACAAGTTGAGTAAATAAAAAAAAGATTTAGGGATGAAAATTGGTAGGGATTGAAAGAGATACAAACATTTAGGTAAAATATTCATTTTAATAGCGTTAACCAATCATTGAAAGTGATAAAGGCGAACATCTCAAAAAGAATAATTTAACCTGATTAAATAGAGTGGAAAATATTTCCTTAAAAAGATGTTTGTCACTCTTAGTAATCGTAGTGATGAGATAAGTAAATTGATTCTGCACAATCTTAAAAGGAAAATTAGAATAGCTTGATATAAAGCCATTTAAAGGTAAAAGTTCACTTTTATCCAGGTTCAACTTGAACCTAGAAAACTGACTAATGTGAGAAAGCAAAGCCAGTCTGCTTGGTTAAGAAACCTCTGGATTAGAAACAAAAAGCAAAAGATCATCTGCATATAAGGAAACCTTATGTTCATCGCCATTCCTAAGGATCCCAGTTAAATCTCTACTTTCACGAAGAGCAATTGCTAAAGATTCCAATACCAAGTCAAAAAGTCATGTCCTACCTAAGTTTGGAAAAAAAAATCAGATATACTATTAAAAATGTAAAGTCTAATTTCCATAAAACATGGGGCCCATTCATGGATTATTATCATAATCTAAAAAAACTAAGGTGTTTGGATGCTTTGGCGAAGCAGTGGCTGGTTTCAGGTTGTCGTGACTCGATTACTATGTATGTTTATTTTAGTTAACCTTGTTTAGAGGCAGGGTTTTGATTAAAAGGGTTTTTTTTTATTTTCCTTTGATACTATTTTATATAAATGTTTAATTGAAAATAAACATTGATTATTTTATAAAATGTGAAGACAATGCCTGAGAATTGTAAATCCCTTTTTTTAAAAATAAGAATTTTTTTTGTATATATAACTTAACTGAATAGAAATATTTTCTTCTTCCATTTCCATTCATTGTTTTCTTTCTCTTTTCTTTTTTATTTCATTGAATTGGGGTTTTTAAAAATTTTTTTTTTTCAGAATTAGAGAAATACTAGCTTCATTAAAAAATGAAGGAAGATTCCCTTGTTTACATGAATCATTAAGTAGAGAACTTAATTGGGGCACTAGCAAGTTGGAAAGGGCTTATAAAATTCCATTGGGTATCCATCAGGTCCTGGAAATTTACCAGATTGTGGAGAAGAAATAGCAAAAAGCATTTCCTCTTGAGAGATAGGTGCCTCCAAACTTGTACGCTTATTCTGAGAATGTGTAGGCAAATTAAGATGGTCCAACAAATCAAACATTGAATTATTGGATTCAGAAGTATACAATCTAGAATAGAATGCTCTGAAAATATCATTTATTTTGAAATGATCAGTAGTATCCATACCATCTTCCATCTGAATCTTATTAATTTGTCTCTAAGCAGCCATCCCTTTCAATTGGCTAGCCAAAAGTTTACTAGACTTTTCCCCATGGATGTAGAACTGACTCCTACTCCTCAAAAGTTCATATTCAATGAGATAAGTAAAAAGAAGATCAAATTTAGTTTTAAGTTCAACTTTTCTTTTATATGAATCAGGATTTTTATCTTGTGCAAACAATAAATCAATTTGTTTGATCTGATTGACCCAATCTAATCTTTCCTTATTAGTCTTATTTGTTGGACTTCTTAATAAATATCTCATATGGATTGACCTTAAGTCTGGGATACCTCATGTTTGGAAATAGCATCACTATTGTAGAAATCACATGTTAAAAACCAACTACGTTTAGAAATACTGTTTCAAAGCAATGCAAACCCAGCAGTGTATAATAGTGCGTGCCAGAACTGGTTGCTGTGGTGTCCAGAGCTGAGGTGCTGGATCCTGAAGCCACACTCCCTCACTTAATGGCCTTTCTGTGTTTCTGATTCTCAAAGACTTTCAAAGAAACTGTTCAGATCTATTCTAATTATTATAAAATAGAACTGAACAGAAGTACTGAAACCCCATGAAGTTTGTGAAGTTACTTAAAAATATTAAGTGAAAGTAATAAAAAGTTAAAAAGTCATGTGCATGCATTAACATTTTAATTCAGGGTCACGATTCCCATTCAAATCAATATCTACATCCACCAGCCAAATCTGGGTCAAACAGAAGGGCTAGAGATGGAACTGGAACAGCTGTCAAGGCAGCCCTGACACAAGTGGGGACCCAGGGGAGCAGATACGCAGTGCTCTTCCATGAGGTTCTTCTGCTTGGTTGATACAGTATTGTCCTGAACAAGCTAGCGGTATTTTCTAATATAATGACCCCACAGAGGTCCATCCGCTAGATGGCGGTGCCTGTGCTTGTTTGTGGGATCTGGGGGATTAGAGAACTGACCCAAGGTACCAGAGCGGGAGAACACTTCCCTGCTGAGAAGGAGAAGCGGGGGAGAGGACTCTATGGGGAAGGGGACCACAGCAGCGAACAAGGGGATTAGAGGCTGATGAACTCACACCAGGCCGCTGGCTGCTGGAACCAGTTATCGGGACCAGTATTCGTGAGGGTGCTGATGGCAAGCAGCATTCCCAAAAGGATTCAGATGCTAGTAGGTTCCTGATCGTAAATTCAGAACTGGGAGCTCGGGATCACTGTTGGAATGGAGAGGAGGCCTTATGGCTGTAGAGATTGCAGAAGCGCAGGAGGTGAATCTACAGACACTCAGTCTCTGAAGGGACTCTCTTTCTCTTATTGTTGGGGATGCTGGGCTACTAGGCCCTCTGTGTGTGGCTTTATGGCAGGTGAAAGTTGACAAATGTGTATTTGTGAACGTAATAAAGGAATCTTGAATTGTGAAGTTCAGCTGACCCTCAGCTTGGTGTGTTTGTGTTTCACTGTTGGATGCTTGATCCATATCCTCCCTATCAAAATGGGCATGGCTGCATATTTGGGGTCAGGATCAACCTGGGTCAGGTGCTCATCACTGGATCAGGTGCTCAGTGCTGAGACCAGCATTGGGGCCACATGCTTATTTTTGGCTTCCACTTTGCAAAGCATACGCAAGGCAGTTGGGAGCAAACGGTTCTGCAAGTAGACTTACACGTGGGAACCACTGGCTGCAGCTAAACACACTCCATCGTCCATTATCCATAGACAACTTCCAGTGAAAGGAGGGAGAAGAGTGCTTCCTAGGCATGAAGGGTCCTTCTCCCATTGGAGAACAACCCTTCTTCTCCCTCTGCCCTCTCCCCCAATCATTTCTCAGCTTCTTTCTTTTCTACCCTCCCACCTATATCCACTTAGGACGTAGAAAATAGATTAGAACATAGAACACTGCAGCACCATACAGGACCTTCAGCCCTCAATGTTGTGCTGGCTTATATATTACTGTAAAAATGTACTAAACCCTCCCAACCCCTTAACCCTCTATTTTTCTTCCATCCATGTCTCTTAAATGACCCTAATGTTTCAACCTCCACCACCATCCCTGACAAGGCATTACAGGCACCCACAACTCTGTGTAAAAAATCCTCTTCTCTCTTTTCCTCTCCTCCCCTCTCCTCTCTTTTCTCCTCTCCCAATTATTCAGGTGCCTACCTGCTTTTCTAGACTTCTGTCAAAGGACTCAGGCCCAAATATTACTTCGAGAGGATGCTTTGTGACCTGTTAACTTTCTCTGACATATTTGCATTCTGTATGGGTGCTTCACCATGTGGGCTGGTTTCCTCGTGAATGAACCATACAACAGCGCTATTATGCTATCCTTGCTTGGGGATAATTAATAATCCTTTTCATTGTAATCCTCTGCTCTGTAAATTGTGCTCTTTACACATCTGTATGAATGTTAGAGATCACCTGTTAGTCTGCACACAGAAGACCCTTCTAACTGCTTGATGTTTTGTGACAAACACAGTTAAACCTCAGCAGGGATTCAAATGTAGCTCTGCTCCCTTGCAGCCCCCAGCTTCTCATTACAGTCTCTCTCAGATTCCTGCACCTTCAAACATTAGCTTCAATGGAAATGAAAACTAGAAACCGAATTCAGCTGCCCAGGAATGCAGAAGGCTCCAGAAAGTTACAAACATAGCCAAGTCCATCATAGTCTCCGACCTCCCATCCATTGAATGCATCTCTGTGAAGCATTGGCACAAGAAGACAGCTAACATCATAAAGGATCCCATCACCCTGGACACAAGGACACAACCTCTCCTCACTCCTACCTTCAGCAGAAGGTACAGAAGCCTGAAGATCCGCAACTCCAGGTTCAAGAATAGTTTCTTTCCTACAGCTATCAGGCTCTTGAATTGGCTCTTGTTCTACTGATCAGGGATTTCTCAAACACAAAAAAAATATTGTCTGCATAATTGTTAGTTACTTTTGTTGCTCTGGGATTATTTGTTATTTATTTTATGTATTTATTGCCTCCTTTAATTTCATTGAATATTAGAGTGTTACTTTAAGTACCTATTCAGCTGCAGCAAGTAAGAATTTTGGTGTATACGTACATTTTACAATGGGTATGATAATAATTTGTTGCTATGTTTGCCTTCTCCACCTCCTCTGGCAGCTTGTTCCAGATATTCACCACACACGTGTGAAAAAACTCCTCAGATCACTTTTAAATTTCTCCCCTCTTACCTATAACCTGTGCCCTCTAGCTAACAACACAACTGCCCTGGGAAAAAGATTCTATCTGTATCTCTCATAATTTTATCTAGATATTATAGTCATCCCGTAGCCTCTTGTGTCCCATTGAGAATGAAACTCTGCCAGTCCAATCTTACCTCCATTCCAGGCAAGATCACGGTGAATCTCTTCTTCACCCTCTCTATTGCTACCAGGTTCTGCCTGTAGTGTGTACACAATACTCCAAGTGTGGTCCAACCAACATAAACAGCAGGAACTTTCCATGTGGGAGTGAGACTGGTCTCCCTGATTGCCCATTTAATTCTAGGTGGATTCCACCATGGGCAGTCAACCAGCAATACCAATGCCATGCTCAAGGGCCAAGCTGGTGACCTTCTCCCCTTCCCCCTCACAGTGTAGTCTGCCAATGTTCAGCGCTCTGGCATTGAGATGGCAGGACATGGTGAATACCTGAGACACCCATTGCCAAGGGTTTCGCCTGCCACTCCATTTCCTCGTGGCAGATGTCGAAGAGCAGATTGACGTCCTCGTAGTACTTGCTGACCATAGCCTTGAGCAGTGGCAGGTCTCCCAGCACCAGTGCCCTATGGAATGTCTCTGGCCCGTGGCGCTTCGAGGTGCAAGAAGCCATGATGTGCTGCTTCTGTTCAAAGGGAAGGAATATCTGTACCCGGTGCACAGAATCCCTGTCCATTGTCTGAGGAGCAGTGCGTACAGATTTATTTTAGCTCTGCCTGACTCCCCACTATTTTATACTCAAGGACATAGGCTATTGTTATGCTATAAATATCATGGTATCACTGAGCTCACCATCCATTGTGCTGCTATTAATACTCTATAGTCATGCACTAATCTCATTGTTGGCAGAGTTAGGGAATGGGAGCATGATTTGTTTCATTCAATGACAAGTGGATTTCACTGAGAGCCTGTCGAGTGTTGTGTCTGCTGATGGCCGTCCCTCTGTTCAAGCATGTGGATTAGGTCATTGGAGGACTTGTGGACAGGCTGTTCTCAAAGTTACACCACTGCCGGTTGTTGTCCGGTAAATGTTTGGTTAGTTTATTTTTACATGTACCCCCTTCTGGGTACAAATTGGACTACACACAGAGAAAAGATAGCAGGAGAGTTTATATATAAATGGGCCATCAAGTTAATATCAAGGAAAATGGATATCCTCATATTAAAACATGTAATTCAGACATGGCAAAAAAAAAAATCAACGTGTTGGACTAAAGGTGGGTATATCTCCTAAAACGCCCTTGACCCAGAACAAATTAAAACCCATGACTCTGGACAATAAGATCCTGGGCACCTGGTCCCAGAAGGGGATCAGGTATATCGAGGACTGTTAAGAGCAAGGGCAGCTCATGTCATTTAAACAGCTGAAGGATAAATATGATTTGTCTAATAAAACTTTCTTCTGCTATCTTCAGCAAAGATCTTTCTTAAGGGATAATTTAGGGCCGTCTATGACCCTGCCCCTGTGTAGTGACACGAGATTCTAATTCGAAAGGGGAATACATGCAAGTTGATCTCTATAATGCATTTCATATTCCAAAGTGAGGGCCCAAAGCTGGGCTTACACAGGTTGAAGGAAAGGTGGGAGTTGGACTTGGGCACAACAATTCACGAGCGGTGCTGGTCAGATCTGTGTGTGGACAGCATGACAGCAGTTATTAATGTCAGATACAGGTTGGTGCAATATAATTTCCTGCACTAACTTTAACTCATACCTCAAAAACTACATAAAGCCAAACTAGAAATCTCAGAAATGTGCTTTAGGTGTGGTGTAGCAAACCCCGGCAGCCCGCACAGCCCGACCGTTGGCAGACGAGCCCCGGGCCGGGAGCGGTCAATGAGAACTGTTTAGTGTATTTCACACCTCAAAAACCAATAGTCTAAACACTAACAACTGTGAACTCCATTGCAGAGTTCTCTCCAGTCTTAAAATTTTCTATTAGAACTTTTCTTTCTGATCCTCAACCAATGCTGCATCCCCTTTACTCAGCCACGGCAGGAGTAAATGCACGCAGGCTGATTCCAGGGTGCACCACTCCATAACTGGGGACAGCGATTGTAGATCTCCAGAAATGGTTCGACTTAAAAGGGGAGGCAGGCCTCTTCAGCCCAGTTAAGCAACCTGCATAGGAGATGGTCACTCCGATATAAAACCTATGACCCAAGGACTTCGCTGCCACATCCCAGCTTGCTTGGGCACGGCACACGAACCATGGGTGTAAAGGGTAGGGCCAGTACTGCGCACACTGCACTCCACCTAAAAGCTCCTTTGCGCAGGCCCGAGGACAGGTCCACGTCCTCCCCCTCAAAAAATGCACACAAACTCAAGCTAGCATGCTGGAATATCAGAACCCTGCTAGACAAGGTTGACAGCCACCGACCTGAATTTCGGTCTGCCCTCATCGCACATGAACTCCTCAGACTCGACATCGACATAGCCGCTCTCAGTGAAGTCCGCCTTACAGATGTAGGCAGCCTCCAAGAACACGGTGCGGGCTACACACTCTACTGGTCTGGCAAGCCTCAGGCTGAACGACGCCTATCTGATGTTGATTTCATGGTCAAGAACTCCATTGCCTCCAAACTCAAAAACCTCCTGACAGGCCACTCTGACCGAATCATGTCCACGCAACTCCCCCTTCAAAACAAGCGACGCATCACTCTTATCAATGTCTATGCTCAAACCCTTCTGGCGGAACCAGCAGAAAAGGACAAGTTCTACACTGATCTGCACAACCTCATCCAACGCACCCCTACAGCCGACAAGGTTGTCATCCTTGGTGACTTCAACGCTCGCGTCGGCAAAGACTCAGAAACCTGGCCAGGAATCCTTGGCAAGCATGGTGTCGGCAAGTGCAATGACAACGGGCGCCTCCTGTTGGAACTCTGCGCAGAACAGCAGCTTGTCATTACTAACACCCTTTTCCAGCAGAGAGACACCCTGAAGACTACCTGGATGTATCCCCGATCCAACTGGCACCTCCTGGACTACGTTCTGGTGCGAGGAAGAGACAAACGAGATGTGCTCCACACCAGGGTCATGCCCAGCGCGGAATGCCACACTGACCACCAGCTTGTTCGCTGCAAGCTCATCGTTCACTTCAAGCCAAAGTTCAAGAACAGTGGAGCCCCCAGAAAGAGGTTCAATGTTGGAAACTTGCAGTCAGACGTAGTGAGAGGAAACTTCCAGGCAAACCTCCAAGCAAAGCTCGAGGATGCAAACTGCCTCATGGACACGTCTCCTGAAACCCTCTGGGATCAGCTGAAAATGGCCATACTGCAATCCACTGAAGAGGTACTGGGCTTCTCCTCCAGGAAAAACAAGGACTGGTTTGACGAAAACAACCAGGAAATCCAGGAGCTGCTGGCAAAGAAGCGATCTGCCCACCAGGCTCACCTTGCAAAGCCTTCCTGGCCAGAGAAAAAACGAGCCTTCCGTCTCGCATGCAGCCATCTTCAGCGCAAACTCCGGGAGATCCAAAATGAGTGGTGGACTAGCCTCGCCAAATGAACCCAGCTTAGCGCCGACATTGGCGACTTCAGGGGTTTTTATGAGACACTAAAGGCTGTGTACGGCCCCTCACCCCAAGTCCAAAGCCCTCTGCGCAGCTCAGACGGCGAAGTCCTCCTCAGCGACAAGATCTCCATTCTCAATCGATGGTCAGAACACTTCCAATCCCTTTTCAGTGCCAACCGCTCAGTCCAAGAATCCGCCCTGCTCCAGCTCCCTCAACAACCCCTGAGGCTAGAGCTGGATGAGGTCCTTACCCAGGAAGAGACATATAAGACAATTGAACAACTGAAAAGTGGCAAAGCAGCAGGTATGGATGGAATCCCCCCCAGAGGTCTGGAAGGCTGGTGGCAAAGCTCTGCATACTAAACTGCATGAGTTTTTCATGCTCTGCTGGGACCAAGGAAAGCTGCCTCAGGACCTTCGTGATGCCATCATCATCACCCTGTACAAAAACAAAGGCGAGAAATCAGACTGCTCAAACTACAGGGGAATCATGCTGCTCTCCATTGCAGGCAAAATCTTCACTAGGATTCTCCTTAATAGACTAATACCTAGTGTCGCCGAAAATGTCCTCCCAGAAACACAGTGTGGCTTTCACGCAAACAGAGGAACTACTGACATGGTCTTTGCCCTCAGACAGCTCCAAGAAAAGTGCAGTGAACCAAACAAAAGACTCTACATCACCTTTGTTGATCTAAACAAAGCCTTTGACACCGTGAGCAGGAAAGGGCTTTGGCAAATACTAGAGCGCCTCGGATGCCCCCCCAAGTACCTCAATATGGTTATCCAACTGCACGAAAACCAACAAGGTTGGGTCAGATACAGCAATGAGCTCTCCGAACCCTTCTCCATTGAAAATGGCGTGAAGCAAGGCTGCGTCCTCGCACCAACCCTCTTTACTATCTTCTTCAGCATGATGCTGAAACAAAGCCAATAAAGAACAATGAAGACGGTGTTTAGATCCAGTGCCGCACGGATGGCAGTCTCTTCAATCTGAGGCGCCTGCAAGCTCACACCAAGACACAAGAGCAACTTGTCCGTGAACTACTCTTTGCAGACGATGCCGCTTTAGTTGCCCATTCAGAGCCATGACGTCCTGTTTTGCGGAAACTGCCAAAATGTTTGGCCTGGAAGTCAGCCTGAAGAAAACTGAGGTCCTCCATCAGCCAGCTCCCCACCATGACCACCAGCCCCCCCACATCTCCATCGGGCACACAGAACTCAAAACGGTCAACCAGTTTACCTATCACGGCTGCACCATTTCACCAGATGCAAGGATCAACAACGAGATAGACAACAGACTCGCCAAGGCAAATAGCGCCTTTGGAAGACTACACAAAAGAGTCTGGAAAAACAACCACCTGAAGAAACACACAAAGATCAGCGTGTACAGAGCCGTTGTCATACCCACGCTCCTGTTTGGCTCCGAATCATGGGTCCTCTACCGGCATCACCTATGGCTCCTAGACGCTTCCATCAGCGCTGTCTCCGCTCCATCCTCAACATTCATTGGAATGACTTCATCACCAACATCGAAGTACTCGAGCTGGCAGAGTCCGCAAGCATCGAATCCATGCTGCTGAAGACCCAACTGCGCTGGGTGGGTCACGTCTCTAGAATGGAGGACCGTCGCCTTCCCAAGATCGTATTCTATGGCGAGCTTTCCACTGGCCACTGAGTCAGAGGTGCACCAAAGAAGAGGTACAGGGACTGCTTAAAGAAATCTCTTGGTGCCTGCCACATTGACCTCTGCCAGTGGGCTGATATCGCCTCCAACCGTACATCTTGGCGCCTCACAGTTCGGCAGGCAGCAACCTCCTTTGAAGAAAACCACAGAGCCCACCTCTCTGACAAAAGACAAAGGAGGAAAAACCCAACACCCAACCCTAACCAACCAATTTTCCCTTGCAACCACTGCATCCGTGCCTGTCTGTCCCACATCGGACTTGTCAGTCACCAACGAGCCTGCAGCAGACGTGGACATACCCATCCATAAATCTTCATCCACGAAGCCAAGCCAAAGAAAGAAAGAAGAAGAGATTCGAACCTTTATCCATTCAACCTGACTGTGTACAAAGGTGAGATCATTCTGGGAGGACTCAAGGAATATTCTGTGAAAAAAATTACAATGGTAGATTTTCCTTCTGGGTAACATTATGGACGTGAGTTTTAAACTGTCCAGATACTAAATTCAGTTCGTGAAGGTCGCCTTGTCGGTAGCTAGGAAATGTATAACGATCACATGGAAGTCTTAGCTAAATATTACACGATAGAATATACACGGAGAAAATCACGTACAATTTGAGGAAGAAATATGACACATTTGTTTGGGTATGGCAGCCCCATCTGCAACACATTGCAATTCTACCCCTTTTAGATAAAATGAATACAGTAGTGGAATACGAGAGATCAGGGAAGTGGGTCGTGGTGCAGGCGACGTGCTCTTGCATTTTGTTCCTTAGCCTTCTATTTTAGATTTCTTTGGGGTCTTCTTCAGTTCCATTAAATGCTTTTGACTTTAATGATGTTTTGTTCTTTGTATTTGTTTAATTAATTTATATATATATATATATATATATATATATATTTATATATATATATATATATATATATATCTATATATTTTTTTTCTTTCTTTTTTGTATTAGAGTACAGGAGGGAGGGGAGAGGGATAGGGGATAAAATAGACTGTATGATAAACACTATTGTTGGAAAAAAGAAGTTTAGTTGGATTTATATGAATTTTTGAAAATCAAAAATAAAATATTAAAAAAGTTTATTTTTACATGTACGAAGATGCAGTGGTCGAGGTTGTTTTGGGAGCAGACCAGTTAGATATCTCATGCGTAGTACAAGTCTGACTCTGAGCAACTGCTGAAGGACAACTCAAACCAGGGATTCTAACACTGGATTTAGATATACTGGATCATATTAGCTGATGCTCTGGAAAAAGTAAGTGGCTCAATGAAGTTCAATCTCACATGTCCAAAGATTCTGTGAGAGGTCATTTTGCGAGCACACTAGTTAAACATCTCATACATAGGACAAGAAGAGATCAGTTGGTACAGAGCAAAGACAACATAATTTTTCTATTTTGGGGTTAATTCAGGAGTCTGATAACACTGGGAAGGAAACGGACCTTGAATCAGGTGGTACATGATATCACACTTGTGAAAATTCCTTCAAATGAGAAAGGGGTGGGATAAGAAGTGTGACTGGGGTGGGATAAGTCCTCTAATAAGTTGGTTGCTTTAACAACGCAGCTGGAGGTGTAGATGGAATTGCTGGAGGGAGGGGGTGTGTGCGATAGTCTGAACCACGTTCATAACCCTGTGGAACTTCTTGTGGTTTGGTGGTTGAAGTCACATTCATTTACCCCATTTAGACAGCTGTTAAAAGACAGGAATTTACTGCCTTTTAACTGCTTCACTTAGTTGTGTAAACGCAACAAACGTGGGTTGTGGGGTGATTTTCATCCTGTGTATTACCCGCCAAGGTAGGTAATATCAGAGCCAATGCAAAACGCATTGGCTCCTGTCTTAAAGGTACACTGTCCCAAGCTGGCTTTAAAGACAAGTTGTTCACCTGCCAGTTAAGTGGGATCTCTGTGTAAAAAGGGTAATTAACTGAGGACCTGCTGGTTGAGTAAGAATGCACACAACGCCTGGTTAGAATGTATACACAATCAGGTTAGTATGCACACATGACCATTATCCTGGATATGATTCCCATAATAACCATTGGCAACATTTTCCTGGTGTACATCAGGAAATGGAGCTCATCTACATTAAGGCTACAGAATGCAGATACTAACGGAAGATATTGGTTTAAGAAACAGTAACTAGATACAGTACTTGTATAATGCACAGAAGCAGTGACAGGGTCTAATATCTGGCTATTATATCAAAACTTAGTTGCTGTATATACTATCAGTGCAGAGAGCTCAGACACAGTTGCAGACACAGTTATGCACACAAAACCTTGATGCAGTATCAGGGTACATAAGCAGAATAATGTACCCATAGAAAGTAGCATGAAATATTATCTGGATACAACAACCGAAATGAAGCATCCAGAAATAGTAAATCTAGTCTCAGGATATAGTACTGACTATAATACCAGGTATAAATAGCATTGAGATCCTGTCCTGGAACATCATTCGGCATCTAGTACAGGAATCCAGGTTGGCGTCTTTTACAGTCTTGCAATTTTAATCAGGATTTGGTCGGGAATGATGAGAACAGAGTCAGCCCAAAACATAGAAGCAGATTTAGGCTTTTCAGCCCATCATCTCTGCCCCACCATTTAATCATGAGCTGATCCATTTTCCCACACAACCCCTCTGTCTGGCCTTCTCCCCATAACCTTTGATTCCCTGGCTAATCAGGAACCTATCAATCTCTGTCTTAAATGCGCCCAATGACCTGGCCTCCACAACAGTCTGTGGCAACGAATTTCACAGATTTACCACCCTCTGGCAAAAGAAATTCCTCCGCAACTCTGTTCTAAGTGGATGCCCTTCAATCCTGAAGTTTCTTGTCCTAGACTCTCCCGTCATTGGATACAACCTTTCTACATCTACTTTGTCCATGCTTTTCAACATTTGAAATGTTTCACTGAGATCCACCCTCATTCTCCTAAATTCCATTGAGTGCAGGCCAAGAGCTGTCAAACTCTCCTCATATGATAACCCTTTCATTCCCAGAATCATCCTTATTAACCTCCTCTGAACTCTTTCTAACATCAGCACATCTTTTCTTAAACAAGGAGCCCAAAACTGCTCACAAAACTTAGAAGGCTTAGACATCACATCCGTGCTCTTATATTTTATTTCTCTTGAAATGAATGGCCAGCATTACATCTGCCGTCATCATTCCCTTTCAGAATCTGTGGTGGGATTTGAATTCATCCAGGCTACTGGGTCATTAAGGCAAGAACAGTACCAGAGATTAGAGCAACACATTTAATGGAAGGGATGACTGAAGGATGTGGTGCGACTGGACACCCCAAGGGATAGGAAACTCTCTAATCTTCTTTAAACCCACCAACTCCCACAGCTACCTCGACTGCACCTCTTCCCACCCTGTCCCCTGGAAGGATTCCATTCCATTCTCTCAATTCCTCCGTCTCCGTTGCATCTGCCGTGATAGATCAAACTACATGGCTTTCCCTCTACCACGATCAACTTGGCACTCACCTGGATATCCTCCATTACCCACACATCTGCCCTGGCCCCCTTCGCCCCCACGCGCAACAAGGACAGGATTCCTCTTTGTAATGATGTAATAGGGAGGGGGCATATTATACTGACTGCTTGCTATTGGCTATGATTGTAGAGATACTCCACCCTACTGGTATAACAGATGGAGATGCTTTCCCACAGGCCAGTTTAATGGTGGTTATAATCTGGTAATAAAATTGATATGCCATAGACATGGACCAGTCAAGTGTATACTAACACTGGGAATATCACTCTTGTCCTCACCTACCACCCACCAGCCTCAGCATCCAATACATCCTCCTCTGCCATTTCTACCACCTACTATGTTATCCTACCATGAGGTACATATTCCCTTCTTTCCTCCCCTCTGCTTTTTGCAGAGACCGCTCCCTCCATGACTCCCTTGTCCACCCCTCCCTCCCCAACTATGGACCCCTTGGGACCTACCCTTGTGTCCACAGGTGCCCATGCCTCCTCCCTCAGCACCATTCAGGGCCCCAAACAGTCCTTCCGAGTGAAGCAACATTTTATTTGTGAATCTGCAGAGGTCATCTACTGCATCCAGTGCTCTTGCTTTGGTCTCCTCTACATCGGAGAGACTGGATGCAGTCTGGGAGATCACTTTGCTGAGCACTTCGACTTTGTTCACTGCAATAGCGTGGATCTCCCTGTGGCCACCCATTTCAATTCTCCATCCCATTTCATTGCTAACAGGTCTGTCCAATGTCGCATGTACTGCCAGACTGAATCTACCCGCAAATTGGAGGAACAACTTTTCATCTTCCCACTGGGCACCTTCCAACTGGATGACATTAATATTGACTTCTGTGGCTTCTGTTAAACCTCCCCCACAACTCACCCCTTGCTTCCCATGTTGTCTCTCAATTCCCTGTCTCCTTTCACACAGACATGATAAATTCTACCTTGTCCCTTAATACATCCAATTAACACCTATTGTTGGTCTGGATTCCTCTCCCATTGTTTGAACTCTGAGATTTTCTGATATTATCCTGCTTCTGCCTTTTCCGATTTTTCCTTGAAGAAGGGCTCAGGCCCAAAACGTCGGCAATATATCTTTGTCTCCTTTAGATGCTGAAAAGACCAGCTGAGTTCCTCCAGCATTTTGGTGTTTTTACTACAATCACACCATCTGCAGCCTGTCGTGTTTCTCTCTAAACATCAACCAAGAAGACAATGAGACTGCATTAATGGCAATGTGTGACTCCATAATTGGAAGAAAGTTAATGTTGTTAATGCATTAATTATCCTTTCTGCTCATGTTAATATTGCTTCCTTCAGTTGGTTTTTCAACCAACTGAAAAACCTCACAAAGATAAGCGTATACAGAGCCGTTGTCATACCCACACTCCTGTTCGGCTCCGAATCATGGGTCATCTACCGGCACCACCTACGGCTCCTAGAACGCTTCCACCAGCGTTGTCTCCGCTCCATCCTCAACATCCATTGGAGCGCTTACACCCCTAACGTCGAAGTACTCGAGATGGCAGAGGTCGACAGCATCGAGTCCACGCTGCTGAAGATCCAGCTGCGCTGGATGGGTCATGTCTCCAGAATGGAGGACCATCGCCTTCCCAAGATCCTGTTATATGGCGAGCTCTCCACTGGCCACCGTGACAGAGGTGCACCAAAGAAAAGGTACAAGGACTGCCTAAAGAAATCTCTTGGTGCCTGCCACATTGACCACCGCCAGTGGGCTGATAACGCCTCAAACCGTGCATCTTGGCGCCTCACAGTTTGGCGGGCAGCAACCTCCTTTGAAGAAGACCGCAGAGCCCACCTCACTGATAAAAGGCAAAGGAGGAAAAACCCAACACCCAACCCCAACCAACCAATTTTCCCTTGCAACCGCTGCAATCGTGTCTGCCTGTCCTGCATCGGACTTGTCAGCCACAAACGAGCCTGCAGCTGACGTGGACTTTTTACCCCCTCCATAAATCTTCGTCCGCGAAGCCAAGCCAAAGAATATTGCTTCCTGTTCCTTTAAAAGCAGCCACATTCACTCACCAGGAATCACTGCACCATACTTGCTTTTCATATCAACGTGGAGTTAAGCATAGAGGTTGAGGGTAGCAGGGATCATACTGATGTGCTCACTATGTCACCACCACAACTCCCTCCCTAGCCACTAGCTCTACACACCGATCATCTCTTAAAGGTCTTGCTAACACAAGGTTTTCTGGCAGGAGCAGACCCTGTGAAATGGAAAGCCGCAAGGTGATATTTGAGAAGAAGGAGCCCACCTATATATCTTCTGTGGAGTGGGCAGAGCAGTGACCACCCAGGTCAACTGCAACTTCATGTTCTTTGACTATTCTACCACCTGCATATTCCCAATAACCAAATGTAGAATTTGGCATTGGCCACTTCTCTCTCTTTTCCTCTTTCTCTGCCCCTCATTTACTTTCTCTCTTTAATTTTCTCTCTCTCTTTCTCTTTCAGCCCCTGTCTCTTCCTCTCTTTCTGTCTCTTGATCTATATTTCTGCCTGCCTCTCTCTTTATCTGTCTCTCTAACTCTGTATCTCTCTTTTCGTCTGCCTATCTCTCTACCTATCTATATTTCTTTCTCTTTTTCTCTTGCACAGTTCAGGCAAACCCCCTCTCCTTCACCAGGACTCAGCAGGACATTGTTTCAGCAGCTGGTAGCGCCACCTCCTTTCTTTCTTTTTCAATCTTTTTATTATTATTATAATTTATAAACACATACAGTTCAAAGAGATATTAAAAAAATACATAGTAAGTAATGAATTAATACAGAGATATTAAACAATAATATTACAGAATATGCGCCACCTCCTCACAGCCCCAGAGATGCAAGTTTGATCCCGACCTTGGGTGCAGATTCCTCTCACACCCCAAAGCTCCTTGTGTTGATAGTATTCTTGACCGCTGGTGTGGAAGTGAGTGGCAGAATCTGGGGGTGGGGGTTGGTTTTGATGAGAATGTGACGAAAATAAAACAATGGAATGAATATGTGGCTTGTGTTGATGGCCAGGAGTGGGCTGAAGGGCCTGTGCTGTTCATTTCTCTCTCTCTCTCTCTCTCTCTCTCTCTCTCTCTCTCTCTGTGCCATAGCTCCTTGCAGCAACATCATCACTTGATCTCATCCTTTCTTTGTGTCTGTGCACTTATTGGCAATGTCTAGACTTGGGAGGCTGGGCCACAGGTTTCATCTACATGTCTACATCTGTGCAAGAACTAGGAAACAGACTGGGCTGCCATGTCGCAGCAGCCCAGAAGGTAGGTTCTGTTGCAGAAGGGCCCAGGCTATCAAAGAAGGCAGGTGGGTCTTCTTTGCAACAACTCAAGGCTGATGGCAAGTTTGTGCACAGTGCCACCAAGATCAATGGAGTTTGGCTCCAGTTTGTCATAAGGCTTCATTTGCAAAGGATGGGGTGGTGTGGACTGAGCAGCCAGCTCCACCCAGAGCACAGAGCCTAATGTAATGCAGCTGACAGCTCCGGCAGGTTCCTGAACCCTTGGTCAACACGAAAGCTGCCACGTTGTTCTCAATATCAGCAAGACCAAGGTGCTAACTGTGGACTTCAGAAAAGTGGTGGTGGTGGTGGGGGGGGGGGGGTCGAGGGACCATGCACCTGTCTCCATTGTATTGAGTTTCTCACAAGATCACAAGATAAAGGAACAGAAATAGGCCATTCAGCCCATTGAGTCTGCTCCGCCATGAGCTAAACCATTCTCACAGCTAATACCAGTTTCCAGCCTTTTCCCCTTATCCCTTGACACCCTGACTAATTAGATATCTATCAATCTCCTCCTTAAACTTCCCCAGTGATTGAATTCCACAAATCCATGATTCCCTGGCTAAAGAAATTTCTCCTCATCTTGTTTTAAATGGGTGTCTTCTAATTCTAAGATTGTTCCCTCTTGTCCTGGATTCACCCACTAAGGGAAACATCTTATTTACATCTACTCTGTCCTATCCTTTTAGCATTCGAAGTGTTTATTTTAGATCTCCTCTCATTCTTCTATACTCCAATGAATAGAAACCACTAAACGTTCCTCATATGTTATCCCTTGCAGATTCCAGGAATCATCCTGGTGAATCTTCTCTGTACTCTCTCCAACATCAGTATATTCCTTCTTCTTTCTTTGGCTTGGCTTCGCGGACGAAGATTTATGGAGGGGGTAAAAAGTCCTTCTAAGGGGGCCAAAACTGCACACAGTTCTCCAAATAAGGTCTCACCATTGCCCCATAGAGCCTCATCAACACTTACTTACTCAAAAACTATTCCTCTTGAAACAAATGCCAACGTAGTATTCACTTTCTTTACTGCTGGTCCAACATGGTGCTTAATCTTTAGGGTGTCCTGCACGAGGAGCCCAAGTCCCTATAAACTTCTGAATTTTGAATTTTCGCACCTTCCCAGATTCCCCTCCTGGGTTCAGCGCATTGACACATTGAACACTGACACCTCTACTTTTAAGGAGACTGAGGAAATTTGTCGTCAGCCACTCTACTGAACTTCTTCAGGTGCCCCGTGGAAAGTATATTGACTGGTTGCATCACGATCTGGTTTGGAAACACCGAAGGCCTCAGAAAGTAGTATAACTAGTCAAGCCTGACTTCCTATCCATTGAAGATATCTGTGCAAGACTCTGTTGCAAGAAGAAAACTGTCCACCCTGGACACAACCCCATCTCACTGCTATCTTCAGGCAGTTAGGAACTCAGATGGGTGGGCAGTCGGGCATTTGGAGCTCGGGTGGGTGGGTGAGAGCTTGTAGTCGGGGCATCAGGAACTTAGATGGGCAGGTGGCTGAGGCGAAGGTTCACAGTCGGGGTATCAGGAGCTCTGATAGGCAGAGTTTGGGGCCAAAAATAGGGGGGATCAATTTTTACATGGGTCAACTGAAAAACCCACGATATTTGGGAAAAAGGGGGGGGGTGGAGGGTTGACTATTACATCGGATCAACTATTACACGAGTAATACTCTTCTCTGGCCAGATATCAATATAGGATCTTGCTGTGCACATATTAGCTTGTATGCTTCCATTCAGATACCCTCCTTTGGTTGTAAACCACTGAGAACATTCTGATGGGCACTATAAAATACAAATTTTTTTTCCCTAAAGGACATGACTGTCAAATTAACCATAGGCTACAATTCAGGTTTGTTCAGTGAATAAATTTGCTATTGGAAAGCAAAACTCAGTCTGTGCGATCATTCGATGCCATCTCCACTCTGGGCTCCTTGTCAAGGAAGTTGAACTCACAGGTGCCTAAACACCCCGGTGAGCAGACAGTGAAGGATCATGCATCGAAAGGCTCAAGGATCCCAAGTGAGCGCTCCCCATAAGATGTTGCATCCTCGATGCTGTCAGGACTGGATTTAAATGTAGGCACCCCCCATCTCTTTATGACCTTATCTATGTGAAGTCAAACCTGGAACACGTTCTCTGAGCTTAGCTATTGAGTTAGTTCATGTATTCTTTTTCTATGCAAACTATTTTGTCCTGTCCAGCCACCTGGCAACAGAGCATTGATATATTTCCATCCCTGTGACTCCAGTGTTGTAAGAGGCCAAAAATAGTAGGCTGAGTAAGCGTGTTTTCAATGTGGTCTAGGAAGAAATAGGATCTTTGATATGGATCTTACAGCAAGACACCCCTTTTATTTCTTATCAACTTCACTCTCAGAGTGGGGATGTTCAACACAAGCACTCAATGGGTCAGGCAGAATCCGTAGAGGGAAGCGAACAATTGATACTTCAGGTCGGGACCCAGCTTCAGTTCTGAGAAAGAAGAGGAGAGTGAGGCAATACTAAAGAGAATGGGGTGGTCAGTAGGTGATAGGGTAAAGGAGGAGGGGTGGAAGATGACCGACTGATGAAGCCAAGTGGGGAATCAGTGACAATTTTTAGTTTTATTTAGACATACATCACGGAAACAGGCCTTTTCGGCCCACGAGTCCGTGCCACCCAATTTATCCCCAATTAGCCTACACTCCAGTACATTTTTGAACAGTGGGAGGAAACTTGAGGCCCCAAGGAAAACCCACGCAGACATGGGAAGAAGGTACAAACTCATTACAGACAGCTCAGGATTCGAACCCTGGTCCGGTCCCGATCACTGGCGCTGTAAAGGCATTGCGCTAACTGCTGCGCCAACCGTGCCGTGTTCTTTTACTCCAGTTTGCAGCATCTGTAGCCTCTTGTGTCGCTGCCTGATGCTCATGTAGCTTATTCAGTGGTTTGCCCCGACCAAGGTTTTAAAACCCCTACCACACCTTCTCCCACCAACTGGGCAAGTGACGTTGAGGAAGCCACAATGACTCCAATGAACCTGAGGGCACCACAGACTCCGCTACCCATTTCTCAACTTGTCACATTCAAATTGGTTTCAAGTGCCTCTCAGCTCTCCCTTTCTCTGCGGCTTCCCACTTGGACATTCCCCTCCCTCCCCTCTGAAACCTTGATCATCCCTGAGTTTCATTCCATTGGGAGACTGGGTCCAAACTGTGAGGATTCTCTCCCTCAACCTCTTTGCCTCTGCTCGATGCCAAGCTTCCCTCCTAATGTTCCCTAATGGGGCTGGTTGAGACCATTTTCTTTCTATTTATGTTTCTGTGGACCATTTTGCTGTGGTGAGACCAAAGGAAGTTAAGAAGCCCCAAGTTTGCAGGAAGCAACAAACCCATCCGCAAAAACAGAATGCATTTTTGGTGACAGCAAGGGTACTCTGTAACATCGATCCCTCCATTTCCATGACCTTTCCATTGATTCTGCTGGTCTGATTGCTTTCACATATCTCTCAAATCCATCAGCAATTGTTATAAATCTGAAGAGAACCATCATTGTATTTAAACAGGGTTTTGGAAGGAACAGTTGACTGTGAGGACTCCTGCCTCACAACCTGTGGCGCGCTATCAGACAGAAGCAAACACACAAAGCGTAAAGTCTGTACAACAGCCTTTATTCCACATAAACTTCCTCAGAGCCAGCTGTGAGGAGAGCTGCTGTAAACTCTGAGAGCGTCTTCAAAGGGCTGGCCCTGGCTTATATCCTGGAGGGTGATTGACACTCAACTGGGTGGGGCTTGGTCTATTCAGGTTGGCTGATTGACAGCCGGCCAGGTGTGGTCTTGTCCCCGTGCTCTTCTGCAGGTACAGAGGTTGCCCCCTGCAGTAGGCCAGTGGTGTACCACCACATTCACCCCCTTCTTTAAAATTGTCCCGGTGCAGGGTGGGGGGGGGGGGGGAGGTTGCAGTCCATGGTCTACCCAGTGCCCCAAAACATATATACATTATTTACAGATTGAGACGATCTGGTGGGCGTTGGAATCTCTGTGACCGTCGCAGGACTGGTTCCTGGTTACTGGTCGGTGAGAGTATGCGGGGGATGGTGGCGGGAGCCAGAGCAGCTGGTGTGGTGCAGCGCGGATGGATGGGGAGTTGGTAATAGGCTGACTTCAGGTCATTCGTGGAGAAGACCCGGTAGCGGGCTATCTCATTGACCATGTCGGTTATCCTCGGTAAGGGGTAGGCATCCAGTTGGGTGTACCGGTATTCCATGACCATCCTCGGCTTGCTTCCCCCTTTGACCACTAGGACTTGGGCTCTCCAAGGGCTGTTGCTGGGCTCTATGACATCTTCCGCCAGAAGCCGCCGCACCTCCGCCCTGATGAAGTCTCTGTCTGCGGCGCAATAGAACCTACTTCTGGCAGCTATCGGCTTGCAGTCTGGTGTGAGTTGTGAGAAGAGCGCAGGGTGGGTGGTGATGCACAGTGTGGAGAGGCCACATGTTGGCCAGGGCTGGTTGGACAGCGTGCTGTGGATCGTGAGTGGAGGTAGGGGCCCCCCTGAAGGCGAGGGTAACGCTCTGCAGGTGGCATTGGAAATCTAAGCCCAAGAGGACTGGGGCACAGAGTTTGGACATGATCAGGAGCCTGAACCCGGTGTATGTCTCCCCCACCCCCACCCTGAGCCAGATCAGCTGAGTAGTGCCCAAGGGTATTGATAGTCCGGTCCTTGGCGGCAAAGGTGATAGAGAAGGTGGTGGGATGGATTTTTAGCTTCAGTAAGTGGGCCACGCTCGGGTGAATAAAGCTCTCAGTGCTGCCACTATTGATTAGGCACTTTGTTAACTGCCCACTGATTTTTACGTCCATCATGGAGCATTTGAGATTGTGGGGGATGTTCCTGGTTAGGGTGGTGGCCGCTATGACCACTCGGGGTCTGAGTCATCTTTCCCCGACAGTGGAGGCGAGTCGTGTTCATCGATATCCTTTGCCAGCGTCCAGAGAGGTGAGAGTCAACCGGCGGTGCTCTCCAAGGTCTTGGGGTGCGGTATGTGGCAGTTAGTGGCATCTGGAGGTTTGGGGTGCCTCGGTAGGGAGGCCTTGTGGGTGCCCGTATTGACCACATTGTCATCATTAGAGGCCTGGGAAGGCCTGGATGATGGTGGTCCCCACGCCTGACTGGCCCAAGATGGCGGCGCTGTGTGGGAGGGTGAGGCATGGCTGACCTTCTTCCCCAGCTGCACTAGTTGCACTGGGGGAAGTGACATCACGCTGATGGCTTTCGGTGAGGGTGACGTCATCACGGGTGGTGGAAGTGACATCATTCCGCAGACCAGAAGTGACGTCATTGTAGTCTTCGGGAGGCGGCGCTGGCGAGAGCAAGGGCTGGTCCAGGTGCATGGCGCGTACGCGGCGATCATTGCCAGCGAGGCTGGAAGTTGGGCTGCCGGAGTTGGGGAGGCCAGAAGTGGCTGCCGGAGCAATGGTATCACCCAGCAATCGCACATGGTGGGGATCGTGAAGGAGGGGGCAGGTTGTAGAGGGTCACTGAGCTGCTGACGGGCTTTGAGAGGCATACTTTGGCGACGTGATCTTTCTTGCCATATCTCGAACAGTACTGGTTTTTTGCTGGGAAGTTTTGGCACGATCAACAGTCAGACCTACACTGGGACCCACAGTATTTACAAGGGCGCTGGGCACCCGCAGCAGCGATGTTTTCATCCCTAGTCTGGTCTAGGGCCACAGCTGCCATCTGTGCCTACCCTGTGGAAACCTGGGGAAGCCTGGAGTCGAAGGCTTCGGTGTGCAGGGCTGCTGCCTCCAGGTTTCGGACTACCTCCACTGTTTTGGCCAAGGAGTAGATATTGTCCTCGAGCAGCTTCTGCCTGTCGGCCCTCGCGTGTAGCCCTAGGACATAGGTGTCTCTGATCAGTCTCTTGACCTCCCTTTCATTTACCCCGGGTTCAGCCAGACAAGGTCGGGCCAACTCACGCAGGGCTCCCAGGTAGGACTCGGCTGTCTCCCTGGGCAGCTGGGCACGGATACTCAGGAGGTACCTTGCAAAGACCACATTTGTGGAAGGTTTATACATGGTCTCAAGGGTGTTCATCGCTTCCAAGTATCCGGTGCAGTCTTTGAATGCCTGGAAGGCTCGGGGACCCAGCGTTGTTTGGAGTAAGATGAACCTCTTTCAGTCGGAGTCCAGGATGTCGTCGGCGTGTGCCTTGATGATCGCTTCGACTGTGTGCTTCCAGATCTCGAGGCGTGTTTGTGCTTCCGGGTGGTGTGGGTCGATTTCGAGGCTCCCAGCACTCAGGAGCTTTTCCATAGCAACTTTAAAATTTTATGTCGAATAAATTGTAGTGTGCTGTCAGACAGAAGCAAACACACAAAACATGAAGTCTATACAATAGTCTTTATTCAACATAAACTTCCACAGAGCCAACTGTGAGGAGTGCTGCTGTGAGCTCTGAGAGTGTCTTCGAAGGGCTGGCTCTGGCTTATATCCTGGAGAGTGATTGACACCCGACCGGGTGGGGCTTGGTCCATTCAGGTCGGCTGATTGACAGCCGGCCAGGTGTTATCTTGTCCCGGTGTTCTTCTGCAGGTACAGAGGTTGCCCCCTGGAGTTGGCCAGTAGTGTTTCACCACACAACCCAAGTTTGTGGGTTGAGTCTTTGAACACAGATTGAGAGCT
Organism: Narcine bancroftii; assembly: GCF_036971445.1. Classification (NCBI taxonomy): domain Eukaryota; kingdom Metazoa; phylum Chordata; class Chondrichthyes; order Torpediniformes; family Narcinidae; genus Narcine; species Narcine bancroftii. Next base: position 235,823,580 of record NC_091472.1, read on the forward strand.
GATACTTCGGTGCATCACCTGAGGGAGCCTCAAGCCATTCTACAACCAACAAGAGGCTGTTGAAATCCAGTCCTTGCTATGTTAGAGGAAACACATCGATCAACATGCTCCCATAAAAGTACCACAATGAAGACCAGAGATTTTGTGGTTGATTAAGAGTAGCAGGGCTTGAATTTTCCACTTGAATGCAGGAAAAATCTGATAATTTTTGGTCAGAAAAAAAACATCAGGATTGTGTAAACTTACAGAGAATGTGTACATATCCAATAGCAGACAATGAGAAAATGAACGAACTCAGCAGGTCATTGAGAGAAATAGTCAGGCAACATGTCAGGTTGGGACCCAGTATCAATTCTGAAGTTGGAAGGTGTTTCGATATACAGCATTTGTAACAGGCCCTTCCTGCCCAGGAGCCCATGACACCCAATGACAAGTTCAAGTTCAAGCTTATGGTAATCTGATTCTACATATGCATATTTTTTCTTTCTTTGGCTTGGCTTCGCGGACGAAGATTTATGGAGGGGGTAAAAAGTCCACGTCAGCTGCAGGCTCGTTTGTGGCTGACCAGTCCGATGCGGGACAGGCAGACACGATTGCAGCGGTTGCAAGGGAAAATTGGTTGGTTGGGGTTGGGTGTTGGGTTTTTCCTCCTTTGCCTTTTGTCAGTGAGGTGGGCTCTGCGGTCTTCTTCAAAGGAGGCTGCTGCCCGCCAAACTGTGAGGCGCCAAGATGCACGGTTTGAGGCGTTATCAGCCCACTGGCGGTGGTCAATGTGGCAGGCACCAAGAGATTTCTTTAGGCAGTCCTTGTACCTTTTCTTTGGTGCACCTCTGTCACGGTGGCCAGTGGAGAGCTCGCCATATAATACGATCTTGGGAAGGCGATGGTCCTCCATTCTGGAGACGTGACCCATCCAGCGCAGCTGGATCTTCAGCAGCGTGGACTCGATGCTGTCGACCTCTGCCATCTCGAGTACCTCGACGTTAGGGGTGTGAGCACTCCAATGGATGTTGAGGATGGAGCGGAGACAACGCTGGTGGAAGCGTTCTAGGAGCCGTAGGTGGTGCCGGTAGAGGACCCATGCTTCGGAGCCGAACAGGAGTGTGGGTATGACAACGGCTCTGTATACGCTTATCTTTGTGAGGTTTTTCAGTTGGTTGTTTTTCCAGACTCTTTTGTGTAGTCTTCCAAAGGCGCTATTTGCCTTGGCGAGTCTGTTGTCTATCTCATTGTCGATCCTTGCATCTGATGAAATGGTGCAGCCGAGATAGGTAAACTGGTTGACCGTTTTGAGTTTTGTGTGCCCGATGGAGATGTGGGGGGGCTGGTAGTCATGGTGGGGAGCTGGCTGATGGAGGACCTCAGTTTTCTTCAGGCTGACTTCCAGGCCAAACATTTTGGCAGTTTCCGCAAAGCAGGACGTCAAGCGCTGAAGAGCTGGCTCTGAATGGGCAACTAAAGTGGCATCATCTGCAAAGAGTAGTTCACGGACAAGTTTCTCTTGTGTCTTGGTGTGAGCTTGCAGGCGCCTCAGATTGAAGAGACTGCCATCCGTGCGGTACCGGATGTAAACAGCGTCTTCATTGTTGGGGTCTTTCATGGCTTGGTTCAGCATCATGCTGAAGAAGATTGAAAAGAGGGTTGGTGCGAGAACACAGCCTTGCTTCACGCCATTGTTAATGGAGAAGGGTTCAGAGAGCTCATTGCTGTATCTGACCCGACCTTGTTGGTTTTCGTGCAGTTGGATAATCATGTTGAGGAACTTTGGGGGACATCCGATGCGCTCTAGTATTTGCCAAAGCCCTTTCCTGCTCACGGTGTCGAAGGCTTTGGTGAGGTCAACAAAGGTGATGTAGAGTCCTTTGTTTTGTTCTCTACACTTTTCTTGGAGCTGTCTGAGGGCAAAGACCATGTCAGTGGTTCCTCTGTTAGCGCGAAAGCCGCACTGTGATTCTGGGAGAATATTCTCAGCGACACTAGGTATTATTCTATTTAGTAGAATCCTAGCGAAGATTTTGCCTGCAATGGAGAGCAACGTGATTCCCCTGTAGTTTGAGCAGTCTGATTTCTCGCCTTTGTTTTTGTACAGGGTGATGATGGTGGCATCACGAAGATCCTGAGGCAGTTTACCTTGGTCCCAACAAAGCTTGAAAAACTCATGCAGTTTGGCATGCAGAGTTTTGCCGCCAGCCTTCCAGACTTCTGGGGGGATTCCATCCATACCTGCTGCTTTGCCACTTTTCAGTTGTTCGATTGCCTTATATGTCTCATCCAGGGTGGGAACCTCATCCAGCTCTAGCCTTAGGGGCTGTTGAGGGAGCTGGAGCAGGGCGGAATCTTGGACTGAGCGGTTGGTACTGAAACCTTCTGGGATCAGTTGAAGACTACCATACTGCAATCCACTGAAGAGGTACTGGGCTTCTCCTCCAGGAAAAACAAGGACTGGTTTGACGAAAACAGCCAGGAAATCCAGGAGCTGCTGGCAAAGAAGCGAGCTGCCCACCAGGCTCACCTTACAAAGCCGTCCTGTCCAGAGAAGAAACAAGCCTTCCGTCGCGCATGCAGCCATCTTCAGCGCAAACTCCGGGAGATCCAAAATGAGTGGTGGACTAGCCTCGCCAAACGAACACAGCTCAGCGCGGACATTGGCGACTTCAGGGGTTTCTACGAGGCTCTAAAGGCTGTGTACGGCCCCTCACCCCAAGTCCAAAGCCCGCTGCGCAGCTCAGACGGCAAAGTCCTCCTCAGCGACAAGATCTCCATCCTCAACCGATGGTCAGAACACATATGCATATACAACTCAATGAAACAGCATATCTTTGGACCCTGGTGCACACACACAGATGAACAGTATACCTGACACACAAATGACATAAATACATAGCAATCCAAAAGAAATAACCCCGTATGTTTTGAAGGGTGGGAGGGAATTGGAGTACCCAGAGGAAACCCATGCAGAGCGTACAAACTTCTTACAGACAGCGCCGGATCTGAACTCAGGTCACTAGTGCTGTAATAGTGTCGTGCTAACTGCAACGCTCCGTGCCTTCCCAGATGGAAACATTGGGAGCAGAGAGAGGTGGGGATTACCGAACGTGAGAAAAATCACTGCTCATTCCTTTGGTTTTAAGGCTGCCCAAGAGGAATATGATGTTGTTCCACAGGTTTATCTCAAGATGCTTTCTGACCCTCTGAGTCCTTCCTGCATCTTGTCAACAACTCCAGATTCTATCATCTGCTGTTTGTCTTTTTCTCCTGTGAACATACAAAGTCCCATCAGATTCAAAGTGGCCATGGGTCACCAGGTCATTAATGTAACACCACTGAGCAAGACAGGTGGGATTGGCCAAAGGCCTATTTTTTTCATGCTTGCTATCACGAGCAAAGGTTCTGAGCCAAAACATTTCACTGAGTCCCTCTGCTTGCTCAAGATTTCCACCATTATCATGTTTCTAAAGCCACGTAAAGTATTCATCCACCAAAATGAGCAAGCGTTGGGTTCATCGATAGTTAAAAAAAATGATTTGTCCTTGTAGATTTTTGGGGAGCGAGTGGAATTTGGTTAAAATTGAGAAATGCAAGCTCTATACATTAATTAGGGGATTTGTCAAAAAGTCTCATCAACAAGAGAAAATCTAACTTGAACCAAGTCTGACCGAGCAAGATGAGAGGGTCCAGCTGAGCACTTGGGGGTCTTTCATCCAAGTCATCATTGGAGAGCTCGATGATGGCATTCGGACTGTGAGCCCGCTGAAGGAGTAGAATGCTCACTCTCTCTGCACCCTCCTGGTCCAGCGCGAACTTCAGATCCCGGACAAACTTTGAAGAGGCAGAGTGATCGGGAACCAGGTCACACTTCGGTTTAATCTTTTGCATAGCTGAGCTCAATGCAGGCTGCGACAAGAAGAGACAGCAAATGGCCCCGATTAGCTCGGAGGTGTGTTGGTGGCTTGGAATGTGCAGCTCAGGTTACATGAAGTCGTATGTAACATGGTGACAGCAAGCTGTGCCAGACCAGAGGCAATGCTTTGAATCACTGAAGGTCAAGTTCCTCCCTCTGTGGCTCGGAGCTAAAATCCTCGATTATTCCAATTTTGATCCAAAATAATTATAATTTCATACCATCCAACTAAAATCACCCTAAACGCATGTCTGAATGCACACCTCAACCTGTTTAACCCAACACTTCCATCTTAAAATTCTCATTTTTTAAATAATCCAAAATGATGACAGACATCCAGCTGCTTAATCCTTGCCACTGCACAATCTGTTGGCCTATGTATTAACTGATTTGTTTGGATTGCATGCAAAAGAAAGATTTTCACTGTGTCTTGCTGCACGTGTCAATAGACAATTCAATTCATTTTCAGTGAACATTTCCAAATAGAGACAATAATATCAGAGGGGAGAAAACAGGGATTTTAGGCTGGGTTGGCAGATAGATGACAAATGATGGAAATCCTGAGGTGGGCATGTTGGAGCTGGGCTCAGAGGTTAGGTAGAGGTGGAGAAGTCACAACACCTACCCTGGCTTACTGACATCTGTTGATGTGATGGAATGTAGATGGCACAATAAGCATGGTATCACAGCTAGCTCCCACTTAAAGTATTCCTGCACTAATCCCATTTTACTCTCTCCACATTCCCATCCACTCTCCGCATATCGTATGTGAGGGTGCAGCAAGTAAGAATTTCAGTGCCTCTGTACATTGTACTTGTCTTTGGCTTGGCTTCGCGGACGAAGATTTATGGAGGGGGTAAAAGTCCACGTCAGCTGCAGGCTCATTTGTGGCTGACAAGTCCGATGCGGGACAGGCAGACACGGTTGCAGCGGCTGCAGGGGAAAATTGGTTGGTTGGGGTTGGGTGTTGGGTTTTTCCTCCTTTGCCTTTTGTCAGTGAGGTGGGCTCTGCGGTCTTCTTCAAAGGAGGTTGCTGCCCGCCAAACTGTGAGGTGCCAAGATGCACGGTTTGAGGCGATATCAGCCCACTGGCGGTGGTCAATGTGGCAGGCACCAAGAGATTTCTTTAGGCAGTCCTTGTACCTTTTCTTTGGTGCACCTCTGTCACGGTGGCCAGTGGAGAGCTCGCCATATAACACGATCTTGGGAAGGCGATGGTCCTCCATTCTGGAGACGTGACCCATCCAGCGCAGCTGGATCTTCAGCAGCGTGGACTCGATGCTGTCGACCTCTGCCATCTCGAGTACTTCGACGTTAGGGATGAAAGCGCTCCAATGGATGTTGAGGATGGACAATAAACTCTTCTCATTTCAAAATATTTTCCCTGTTCCTAATCTTATGATCTGTTGCTGGGAACCCATTTAAATGTTTCACCAGTGAATACAATCATGTCACAGAAGCTGTACAGTACCGATCAGGCCCTTTGGCCCATCATACTCATGCTGACCATCAAATACCCATGTAGGATAGAGATCTCAGCAATGTTTCAGCAACAGGAGGCCATCTGGTGAATCCATTAATGCAAAGACTTCCCTTGCGTGCTGAGCCAGTCATTTAACATGACCAGATACTTGTAAACAAATTTTCTTTTTTATCTCTCTGTGGGCTTGGCCACAGCTGTGATACCGTCCAGCTCTGCAATCCTGTGAAATCTCAGCACTCCTTCAATTCCAGACACTGCATTTTATGGATGAGTGCTACCTTAAAAAACGTATTTTAAAAAAATTCCTGAGCCACTTATTCAAAGGCCACACTCTGCTGGGAGTCAGACTTGCTGATGCTATTGGAAATTCCATCCAATAAGCCTGGCCTCAGCCTGTAATGTGCAACCAGGGTTGATTATCAGAGCCACCGCAAGTCCAGTGTAACAATCTCAGTGTACACAGCAAACCAGGGACACCTGAACAGTTCTGAACTGTTAAACAAAGCATGCAGTTTTGGGGCAGCTTAACAACAAAATCATAAATGTTCTGTAAATTTACATAATAAACTCTAGATCAGGGGATTCCAAAGTGGTCGAATTCAACCCCAGGGGGGTGGGGTCGATGGAACTATCCAAGGGGTTGATAATGCTGAGGCAAGGGTCAATTGAACTTTTGTGGTTGAAAGCAGGGGCCTATCTACGGAAAACAATGCCTATGGCAGGTGTGGCTAACCTCTGGAGAGAGCTGACCTTGATAGCTGGTGTGTTGTATTTGGCTTCAGCCTTTTAATAAGTTGAGAGCAAACGGCAGGACGAGGGGGGTGGGGGTGAGGGTTGGATGGAGTGGAGGAGAAAGGTGTGTATTCTTTGTATGTCAGGAGGTGGCAGCGCTGGGGGCCACCGCAATCTCCCCCAACATTCAAAGAATGTCACTGGGTGGGTTGGGTGGGGGGTGATTCCATGCCTGGGGGTCGATGAGGTATCAAATATTCTATGAAGGGGCTGATGGTCTAAAGAGCTTGGGGGCTCCTGCTCTTGATACACAGATCGAAAAACAGATTCTGTTTGTCTCTCCTGACTGAATAAGCTCTCAAAATATAGCTCCTTTAAAAATTCAATCCAAGTTATCTTAGTGATATTATGAGCAGCATTCGTTAAATTCTGACATGGAGTGGTAGTGCTTTTAATGTAACTATATTTACACAGGCTGGCAGAGACCCCAACCTTAGTGCTGATAGATACTCAGACCCTGTGACAACTTCTCAATGATTATTTTATTGAGGTGCTTGTTCATACAGAACACATGATTTGCTTTGTAATCGACTGGGCTGAAATCTTGAACAGTCAGAATACAGAAGGGAGATGTGGTTTGGCTCCAGGATGACATCCTATCTCAATGTCAGGTAGATTAAGGAGCTGGTCCCAGTCTTCCAGAAGTAGTTTGGAGTTCAGTCTGCATAAGCAGTACTGAAGGACACAGCTTATGTTCCAGGGGATGGACATCTCCAGTGAAGTGTTGTGGTGTGGATTGTGGAGGGTTATGTGGCCTCTCTGTCTGGAACCTAGAGGGAATGTGGATTGCGGACCTCATCTGCCAATCAAGGGTTAGATCTGCTCATCTGTGAGGCTGATGCAAAATTGGCTCTGGCAGTTGATTATGTCTCTCTCTCCCTCTCTCTCTCTCTCTGTCTCTCTCTCTCTCTTCTCTCTCCCTGAAGCCCAAAGATCCGAAGGGCTGACTGCAATGAGATTGTTGCAGATCCCGAGCAGGGACTACACTGCAGACCAGGTTAATGTGTAACTACACATTTATTTGTTACTGTTATTAGTGTGCTCTGCCTGTGGGTAGTGGGTGGTAAAGAAGTTAAACCCTTGATTCTCAGTATACTATGCCTGTAGGTGGTGGGTGCTGAAGAATTTAAACCCTCAATTCTTGGTATATCATACCTGTAGGTGATGGCCACTGAACAAGTTAAACCCTTGTTTTCTCAGTATACCGTGCCTGTGGGTGGTGGGTACAGAACAAGTTAAAGCCTTGTTTTCTTGGTATACCATGCCTGTGGGAGGTGGGTCCTGAAGAAGTTAAACCCTCATTTCTCTGTATACCTGTGCCTGTGGATCGTGGATGCTGAACAAGTTAAACCCTTGTTTCCTGATATACTGTTCCTGTGGGTGGTGCGTACTAAACAAGTTAAACCCCTGTTTCTTGGTATATCTTGCCTGTATACGTTAGTCTGTGAGTGTATGCCCTTCTATGTTTTCCCCTGTGCATAAAGACCACTGTTTGTTAATAACACGCATCCAGCCTCGATTCTCTTTGAACCCTATTCAAAGCTATTCTTTTTTTTTTGAGAACAAAGAACATTTATTATACAACAATGCAAAGTTGGGTGCTTAGACAACACTTGTCCTGGACTACTCATGTTGATGCAATGGAGAAGAATGAGTGCCAGCACTTCGTCATCTTTACAAACCTGAGGAAATTTGGCACATCACCTGCATCTCTTAACAACATCAACAGGTGTACATTTAAAGCATCCTATCAGGGTGCATTACCACATGGGACAGGAACTGCTCTGTCCAGACTGCAGGAAAATACAGAGTGTTGTAAACATAGCTCAGATCATCACACATACACCCAATCCCCTCCACTGATGCAGTTGCTGTTGCCTTGGGAGAGCAGACAACATATTAAAAGACATCCTATCCTGGCCACACTCTCTTCACTCTCCTCCCACCTAGAAGACAATTCATGTGAGGTTACGTACCACTAGATCCAAGGACAGTTTCTTCCCTGCCATGACACCAGTAAAAAATGCTGCCTTTGCTCTGTTCTAACTGATCTGTCTCTGTGAGTCTGAAACTCTGCACATTCTAGTGTTTTTAATTGCTGGACTGTGTATGGGCTGACTGCCCGACTGCTTGCAAAATGAACATTCTCACTGCATCTTGGTAGATGTGATGATAAACCTGAACTTGAACTTCACCCTGAAGCACCCACAGAAAAGTCAATCACATGGTGCCTGTGAGCAGTTAAACAAATCTCACTGTTGGTGATTGACAACTCAAAATTTGTCCCAACACCATCGAAATCACCACAATTCACCTCATGTGGAACTCACCATTAAAAGTGACTTCTCAGGATACCCCCTGCTTCCTGGGACCCTGGCGAGCCTCAACCAAAGGTCTCTACCTGAAATGTTGACTGACCATTTCTACCCATGAATACTGCCTGACCCGTGGATTCCCTCCAACTTCTCATTGTTTGCTCAGAATTCCAGCATCTGCTGCTTCTTGCAGATGGACATCTGGTTGCAATATTACCTTTATATTTGAATTGATTTTTGAGGCAAAGAGAGAGAGAGAGAGAGAGAGAGAGTTGAGGAAGTAATTGGGGTTTGTAGCAGGGTCTTTTAAACTGCTTGGTGCAGTATGCTGAAGATGGCAAAGAGTGTAGGATTCCCTAAAGGTTAACTTGCAGGTTAAGTCATTAACAATGTTACCATTCATTTTGAGAGGACAAAAATACAGAGGCAAAGATGTAATGCTGAGGCTTTACAAGGTGTTGAGAAGACCATATTTAGAGTATTGTGTGCAATTCTGTGTCCTGTAGCATTGCAGAACGACCAGAGGAGGTATATGAGAATGATCCTGAAAATGTATGGCTCTGGGCCTGAATTTGCTGGAGTTGAGAAGAATTGGGGGTGGGAATCTCATTAAAAGATGCTGAATATTGAAAGGGCTGGATAGAGTGGATGTGGAGATGTTTCCCGTACCGAGAGAGTCTAGGACCAGAGGACAAAGCCTCAGAATAAAAGCACATACCTTTAATCAGAGATGTTGAGTAGTTTCTTCAGCCAGAGGGTGATGAATCTGTGGAATTCATTGCCACATACACTCTGAAGGCCAAGTCATTGGGTAGATTTAAAGCGGAAGTTGTTAGGTTCTTGAATAGTAAGGATGTCAAATGTTATGGAGAGAAGGCAGCTGAATGAGGTTAACAGGAAAAATATGTCAGCAATGATTTGGATGGCAGAGCAATTTTGACGGAATGATTGGCCAAATTCTGCTCCTATGTCTTTTGGATAAACTGCCAACAGGACTGCAGAGTTTGGGATCTTCATCCACATCCAAATCTTCAACTGTATAATCCTTCTCTCCCAAAAGCAGCCCTTTGGCCTGACCCTGTCATAAAGACTTATCTTTCTGTGCCCCCACCCCACCCACAGTTCCTCCCCAAATTCCACTGTCACTGGGATTTCTCTTGTCACTCGGTCCAGAAGCTCTCTTTCATAGTTTAAACCACGCGGCATCAATTGTTCAATGCTGAGGGAGTCCCAGTCTAATTGAAATTTCCTCACCGTTCAGTACAAACATACTTTCAGGTTGATATTTTGCACTGTCACTCCTGGTTAACCCTTTCCTCCCCTTTCCCCTTAAAACAGAGGTCAGTTGACACATGACTAAAAATCACTAATATGCCCAAAACCAGCCCAGACTGAGGATTAAAGTGAAAATTCTTTGCCCTGTTTAATTCACACTGCAATGGATGATAACTTTATTCACTAGTCGATTGAGTTAATGCAGAGGAAATGGGATGATGCTCTCTGCATTAAATTTAAAAGCATGGCTTATGTTGTAAGGAATCATTAAAATAGTCAATAAGAGGTAAAAGGTGGTGGTGAGATTCTGGACACTTGCCCAGGTGCGCATCAGCAGCCTGAAGGCCAGAGGTACTGAGGCTGCCTGTCAATTGGTCAAAGTGTGGCAGCTGCAGGTGGCTGGCTGACAAGTCTATCCTGTTAAAATAAGAGTTACCATCGTGCAGGGAGGAGGGAGCGATATTAGTCAGGGGATGGGGATGTGCGGATGGACGATGATGACCATGAGGGGGCTGAATCTCATTACACTTGTCCTCCCCCCCACATACCTGAGACACTACAAGCCTGGAAGGTGACCACGCGGTCACACCCACCACGAGGACCGCCCGCAGGCCTTCCCCAATGGGGAAGTAGCTGAGAATGGGGAGAGAGAGCGAGTGGACAGATGTGGCCATTACGAAGACTTAGAGACCTGGGACTACTCCTCCAAGGAGTTAAACTGGGCTAGGAGATGGATATCGCCAGTGGCCGGTGATCACCTGGCTGCATGGCTGAGGGTTGAGGGATCTCCCATATCTGCCTCTCTGAAGACCAGTACCCTGGGCAGCCTGTTGGCACAGCAGACAGTGCAAGTGCTGCCCAAAGGGATTGACGAGAGCACCACCCTGTGGGATTGGGTGGTGGCTGGGGTATGGGCTAGGTTCCCTATGCTCCTGGAATGGGATGTGAATGGCGGGCCCCAGTTGCAGAGGGTCATTGAGGCACGAAGGTGATAAGGGAGTGGGTTCTCACTACCGACATTTATGGAGATGCCCTGGGCGCAATTTCCCCAAGGACACTAGGGTAACTGCCACCTTTGTGGGCCATCTAGTGACCACCATCTGCACTGACCTCAAGGGGGTGGTCTTTCCTTTGATGGGACCGGCGACTGGTAAGACTTTTCTGGAAGCCATTATACTTCTGGAGCAGCTATGGAGCGGGGAGCACCTGCATTGGTTTGCAGGGCTGAGGCAAAGTTCGGCAACGTCATCCTGCCAGTAACTCACAGAAGCCCCTTTCTCACTGCCTGCCAACCCTCCTAAGAAGTGGGAAAATTTGCAGGGCAAGCTGACCCCAGGAGCCTTTCACATTGCACCATTATTTGCAGGTAATTCTGCAACTTGGGAGTTTAAGGGGAGGGGGTGTCCTGCCTCCAGTGATGACAATGTCAGAGTAGGTTGTGCTTTCACACCGCCAGAAGGCATTTGGTGAGTTAACTCAGCCGGGCTTTGACACTTACTCCCTTCATTTATCAGAGCATGGTTGAAATCTACTCGTCCTGTCCGGTTATGTCTTTTCACACCGCGTGATTTATCCCGCGATATTGGCGGGTAAATTCAAATGTAATCGGCGGTGTGAAAGGGGCTAGAGACATACATGCTCTCTGGAGGGAGCATTGAGGGGGAAAGCTCCTTAAGGTTGGAATTTCCAGTATGGCACCCACCCTGACCCTGACCAGTCTTCCCTCTGCTCCTCCACCAGCAGAGGTGGCCCCTGATTTATCTAACTTGTCAGTTCTTCCAAACCTCTCCCCTCCCACCATATCATACTCCTAATAATTCATGAGATTTTTTTTGTAAAACTCTTTTAATTTGGACAATGCACAGTCCTGACTCTCCCTGTGAGTCCATTAAGGGAGCCAGTGCAGGCAATATGTTGCATCTTTTTCAGTAGACACTGGTCCACACACAGCATCCTGGTACCAGATGGTAGCCCAGAAAACGGGACTGTTCCTGGGGAGGTACCAGAACATCCTGGATGCATGCCTGTTGGGCCGACCCCGGATTCCCCATGGGATGGAATGGCAACAGACATCTGGGTTGTTTGCCTCACAATGACGGTGGGGGGGGGGGGTTTGTCCAGATGGATGGCCAATGCACGGGACGCGCTGGTCAAGGAAGGGGTATGGCCTTGCACTGCCTGCTTGCAGATGGTGATAAAGGTACATGCCAGACAGGTTGGAGAGATCACATATGTGAGTCAATGACTAAAAATTATTTTTCACCCTCCCCTCGGACACTGGGGAGCAGTACCCACAACACCCAGCTCCATCAGAAACACAACAAGCCTGTTCAGTCAGGGGGGAGAGCTGGTAGTGCGTTGTCATTTCCAGAATCACCACCTTCTCCTGCTAATGTGCCTTGTCTCTCTTTTTAAATGTCCTTGTGTTACCTCTATATTTATTGTATATACTATTTTATTTGTGCAGTTTATGTAGACACCATTTAGTACAAGTATGGATACCTGTCAGCTGAAGATTTCTTATATTTTTTTGTTAACCATTGTCCATAATGTAGATGATTGACAAGTGGTGAGACTTCCAACGGGTGGAATGTCGTGTGAATTGTAGAAGGTCATGTGACCTCTGTCGGGAACCTGGTGGGATTGTGGAGAGTCTTGTGGCCTCTCTGTCTGGAGGTTGGTGAGAATGTTGATTGTGGAGGGTCACGTAAACCTCTCCATTGGTCCCTTTAAATCACTCACTGTGACCATTGGTCCCTTTAAATCACTTACTGATCTCCTGAACCGGACTCTCAGTTTGCTGCACTTTAGAAGCATGCCAGGTGCTTTGCATACTCTCTCTTCTCCTTGGTCCTGATTATGCACACTGCTCTACGTCAGGTCGCTTAACTGTGGAGATCACTGGAGGAGTAATTGGTAAGGTGTGCACCACTCTTAGTATTGTGTAGTATTGTTTGGCAGTACTGAATGGGTGCAATACTGGATCTTCTCTTGGAGAACGAGACAGGACAGAATACAGAAGTATGTGTAGGGGTACATTTTGAGACCAGTGATCATAATGCCATTAGTTTCAAGTTAGTTATGGAGAAGGATAGGTCTGGGCCTCAGGTTGAGATTCTAATTTGGAGATGAGAAAGGATCTAGAATGCATGGATTGGGATGTTGTTTTTGGGCAAGAATATGCGAGGAGAGTGGAACACCTTCAAAGGTGAAATTTTGAGTGTACAAAGTTTGTACATTCTTGTTAGGATCAAAGACAAGGTTAGAAGGCATAGGGAATTTTCATTTTCGTGGGATATTGGGGATCTGGTTTGGAAGAAGAGAGAAATGTACTGTATAACCGGTATAGGCAACATGGAGTAAATGAGGTGTTTGAGGTGTATAAAAAATGCAAGAAAAACCTCAAGAAAGAAGTCAGGAGGCTAAAAGAAGACACAAGGTTAGTTTGGCCGACAAATATGAAGGAAAATCTTAAGGGTTTATACTGGTGTATTAAGAGCAAATGAATAGTAAGGGACAAAATTGGACCCCTTGAAGATCAGAGTGGTTGGCTTTGTATAGAGTGAAAAGAGATAGGGGAGATCTTAAACATTTTTTTGCATCAGTATTCACCCAGGAAAAGGGCCCAGAATCATGGGAATTAAGGAAAACAAGCAGTGAGGTCATGGAACCTAAACAGATTAAAGAGGAGGAAATGTTTTCTGTCTTAAAGCAAATTATGGGCGGATAAATCCTCAGGGCCTGACATGATATTCTCTTGGACCTTGATGGAGGCTTAGTGTAGAGATTATAGGGGCTCTGGCAGAAATGTTTAAAATGTCCTTAGCCTCGTGTATGGTGTCAGAAGATTGGAGGGTTGCTCAAGTTGTTCCATTGTTTAATAAAGGCTCCAAAAGTAACCCTAGAAAATATAGGATGGTGAGCCTAATATCAGTCGGAGGTAAATTATTGGAATATGTTCTAAGAGCTCAGATATACAATTATTTGGATAGCCATAGACTAACTAGGGATAGTGAACATGGCCTTGTGTGTGGTAGGGCATGGTCTGGATGATAATGTGGTAAATTGGATCAGCACGTTTGCTGATGACACTAAGATTGGAGCCATTGTGGACAGCGAGGAAGACTTTCAAAGTTTGTAGAAGGATCTATATCATTGGGAAAGTAATGCCAGAAAATGGCAGATGAAATTTAATGCAGACGTGTGAGATGCTGCCTTTTGGAAGGACAAATCTAGGTAGGTAATACATGGTAAATGGTAGGGCACTGAGGAGTGCGGAGGAACAAAGGAATCTGGGAATACAGAAACATAATTCCCTGAAAGTGGCGTAACAGAAAGGCAGGGTTGCAATGAAAGCTTTTGGCATCTTGGCCTTCATAAATCAAAGTATTGATTATAGGAATTGGGATGTTATGGTAAGGTTGTATAAGACATTAGTGAGGTCACATTTGAAGTATTGTGTGCAGCTCTGGTCACCTAGCTACAGGAAGGGTATTAGTAAGACTGAAAGAGTGCAAAGAAGATTTACTAGGATTTTGCCGGGTCTTCAGGAGTTGAGCTACAGGGAAAGATTAAACAGGTTAGGACTTTATTCCTTGGAGCCTAGAAGAATGAAGGGAGATTTGATAGAGGTTTACAAAATTATGAGGGGTATAGACAGAGTAAATGTGAGTAGGCTCTTTCCATTTAGATTAGGAGAGATAAATATGAGAGGACATGGCTTTAGGGTGAAAGGGGAAAGGGTTAGGGGAGACATTAGGGGAAAGTTTTTCCACTCAGAGAGTGGTGGGTGTGTGGAACGAGCTGCCATCTGACATGGTAAATGCAGGCTCACTCAAGAATAAATTGGATGGATGCATGGATGGGAGCGGTCTGGAGGGTTATGGAATGGGTGAAGGTCAGTGGGACTAGCAGATGTATGTTTCAGTACAGACTAGAAAGTCTGAATGGCCTGTTTTCTGTGCTGTAGTGTTCTATGGTTTTATGGTTTAACCAATCTTATCATGTTGTTCAAGGAGGTTACCAGGAAAGTTGATGAAAGAAAGGCTGTGAATGTTCTCTACATGGACTTTAGTAAGGCCTTTGACAAGATCCTGCAAGAGAGGCGAGTCAGGAAGGTTCAGACACCAGGTATTCATGGAGAAGTCGTGAACTGGATTCGACAATGGCTGGAGAGGTGAAGCCAGAGAGTAGTGGTGGATGATTGCTTCTCAGAATAGAGGTCTGGGACTAGTGGTGTGCCTCAGGGATTGGTACTGGGACCATTGTTGTTTTTCATCTATATCAATGATCCGGATGATAATGTGGTAAATTGGATGAGTAGGTTTCCAGATGACACTAAGATTGGAGGTGTTGTGGACAGCAAAGACAATTTTCAAAGTTTTCAGAGGGATCTGAACCAGCTGGAAAAATGGGTTGAAAAATGGTAGATGGAATTTAATGTAAACAAGTGTGAGGTGTTGCGTTTTGGAAGGACAAACCAAGAAAGGACATACATTGTAAATGGTAGGTACTGAGGAGTGCAGTAGGACAGAGGGATCTCGGAATACAGATACATAATTCCTTGAAAGTGGTGTCATAGGTGGATGGGGTTGTAAAGAGAGCTTTTGGCATATTGGCCTTCATAAATCAAAGTAATGGGTATGGGAATTGGGATGTTATGGTAATGTTGGTGAGTCTAATTTGGAGTACTGTTTGCAGTTTTGGCCACCTAACTACAGGAAAGCTATCAATGAGATAGAAAGAGTGCAGATAAAATTTACTAGGATGTTGTCTGGACTTCAGGTTTGGACTTTATTCCCTGGAGTGTAGAAGAATGAGGGGAGATTTGATAGAGGTATTTAAAATTGAGGGGGATAGACAGAGTAAATATTGATAGGCTTTTTCCACTGAGGGAAGGTGAGATACAAACCAGAGGACACTCAGAGGAAAGGGGAAAAGTTTAGGGGGATCATGAGGGGAAACTTCTTCACTCAAAGAGTGGTGGGAGTGTGGAACAAGTTGCCAGCTGAAGTGGTGAATGCAAGCTCAATTTTAACATTTGAGGAATTTGGACAGGTACATGGTTGGGAAGGTGTGGAGGGCTATGGTGAGACTAGGCAAAAAAAAAAGGTTTGGTATGGACTAAAGGATGAAGTGGCCTGTTTCTCTGCTGTAATATTGTATGGTTCGATCTGCAATCTCTCGAGCTGAGGCCAATAGTGCATTTTGAAATCAGCGCACAGGCCCCATCTTGTGGGAGAACACAACAACTGCAGTTGCAGGAAACCTTGAGCGAACAACCAGCTGATGGAGGAACTCAGCTGGTCGGGCAGCATCTGCGGGGAGAAATGGTCAGTCAACATTTGGGGTCGGGACCATTTATTAAGTCGGGATTGGGAAGGGGGTGGTACCAAGTGTATCAAGGGGATAAAGAAGCTGAGGAGGGGCTAAGGAGGTGATTAAGTATTGGTCATGTGGGAGAGGTGGAGAGACAGGTTGAAGGAGATCCCACGAGGTGGGAGTTGGGGAGAAAAGTAAGAGCAGGAGTAGGTACCTTCTTTACTTGCCCTCGGATGCACGTGAGCTGCAGTCATCATGTTGCACAGACATCACGGACAGTAAACCTTTAAAAATAAAACATTTCGAATTACCGAGTCAAAGTCATGGAATCCTACAATACAGAAACATCATGTCCATTCTGTCCATCAAATACCATCCTAAAAACCTCCCACTCACAGCTTACAATGCCGTGGTGATTCAAGTGCTCATTCAAAAATGCAGTGAAGCTCTCTGTTCTTTCCACCTTCTCACAATGTGTGCTCTGGATTGCAACTACCCTCTGAGTGGAAAGGTTCTTCCTCAGATCCCCCCCAGACTCTTCACCTGAAACCCTTATATTCTGGTATGAGATACTTCTGCCTCGTTTTTTCCAGTCCTATCTTTCCAAGTAATGGATGTCAAAATGGTTGTTTCTGTATGATGAAAGGTATTCAATAAAACACATGAATTGGTGATTATGATTCCATACATCTTGGCTCATTGCATTTGCTTCTGTTAATCCTTTTAATCTCTTGTCTCTTTTATTTCACAAATAGCTGTTTAAATACTTTTAGCTGGCCAGCAGCAGGGTCATTTCCAGGAATCAGGCCTGTTGTCGATTAGCCATCAGCCTGATGGCTTATGCTAGTTGTCCACTCACTCCATCGTCAGAACGTTTTGACACTAAAGCAACATTCAGCACCAACGAGGAAACGATGAGACGGCAAGGCAAGCATCAGAGCTGAACAGATGGAGGTCACAGAGATATAGATTCATAAACCTTTGGAGGTGTCTGTCTGTCTTAGAAAGAGTGTGGAATAACATGGCTTCACAAAGAGGTCCACACCAACTCGGTGTGATCCAATATTACAATGCTATGGTAATCACAGATCGAGTTAGTGGGATTAATGGATTATCAGTAAAAAAATCAATCCATGAAGAAGTATAAGAAACATGTGAGAAAAAAGAATTCTCTCTGTTAATAGGATGATCAAAATGCCAAATCACAGAAATATAATATGAGAATGAATTAATGAGGTGGACTTACTTAATGTGGTGGAGTAAACAAAAGAATGATCTAAAACACAATCTAACCAACTATAGGGGCCAAAATTGTGTAAATTGTTTTCTTACCTTGTTAGGTTGGCATCCCATTGATACCCGTGAGTGTCAGAGACATCAGCGGGTTCCATTGGCTTTCCACAGCCATTTTGTTATTGTGCACATGCACAAGTTCCAGGAACATGCGCAATGCGTCCGTGTATTAGAGTGCCGGATGGAGCATGCATGGTGCATTTGTGCATTAGAGTGCCTGTTGGAGCATGTGCAGGGCATTTGTGTATGAGAATTCTGGCTGGAGCATGCACAGTACATTTGTGTATTGGAGTGCCGGTTGGAGCATGCACAGTGCAACTGTTCATTAGAGTGCCAGTTGGAGCATGGGCAGTGCATTTGTGTATGAGAATTCTGGTAGGAGCATGAACAGTGCATTTGTGTATTAAAGTGTCGATTGGAGCATGGGCAGTGCATTTGTGTATGAGAATTCTGGTTGGAGCATGAACTGTGCATTTGTGTGTTAAAGTGTCGATTGGAGCATGTGCAGTGCAGTTGTGAATCAGAATGCCGGTTAGAACATGCATCGTGCATTTGTATATTAGAGTTCCGGCTGGATCATGCGTGGTGCATTTGTGCATTAGAGTGCCAGTTGGAGCACGTGCAGTGCGCTTGTGAATCAGAATGCCGGTTGGAGCATTAATCATGCATTTGTATATTAGAGTGCCGGCTGGAGCATGCTCAGTGCATTTGTGTATTAGAGTGCCGGCTGGATCATGCGTGATGCATTTGTGCATTAGAGTGCCTATTGGAGCATGTGCAGTGCATTTGTGTATTAGAGTGCCGGCAGGGGGATGAACTTTGCGTTTGTGTATTAGAGTGCCGGCTGGATCATGCATAGTACATTGGTGTATTAGAGTGCCGGATGGAGCATGCATAGTACATTGGTGTATTAGAGTGCCGGATGGAGCATGCATAGTACATTGGTGCATTAGAGTGCCGGCTGGAGCATGCATAGTATATTGGTGTATTAGAGTGCCGGCTGGATCATGCATAGTACATTGGTGTATTAGAGTGCCGGATGGAGCATGCATAGTACATTGGTGTATTAGAGTGCCGGATGGAGCATGCATAGTACATTGGTGTATTAGAGTGCCGGCTGGATCATGCATAGTACATTGGTGTATTAGAGTGCCGGATGGAGCATGCATAGTACATTGGTTATAAGAGTGCCGGATGGAGCATGCATAGTACATTGGTGTATTAGAGTGCCGGATGGAGCATGCATAGTACATTGGTGTATTAGAGTGCCGGATGGAGCATGCATAGTACATTGGTGTATTAGAGTGCCGGCTGGATCATGCATAGTACATTGGTGTATTAGAGTGCCGGATGGAGCATGCATAGTACATTGGTGTATTAGAGTGCCAGATGGAGCATGCATAGTACATTGGTGTATTAGAGTGCCGGATGGAGCATGCATAGTACATTGGTGTATTAGAGTGCCGGCTGGATCATACATAGTACATTGGTGTATTAGAGTGCCGGCTGGATCATGCATAGTACATTGGTGTATTAGAGTGCCGGATGGAGCATGCATAGTACATTGGTGTATTAGAGTGCCGGATGGAGCTTGCATAGTACATTGGTGTATTAGAGTGCCGGCTGGATCATGCATAGTACATTGGTGTATTAGAGTGCCGGATGAAGAATGCATAGTACATTGGTGTATTAGAGTGCCGGATGGAGCATGCATAGTACATTGGTGTATTAGAGTGCCGGCTGGATCATGCATAGTACATTGGTGTATTAGAGTGCCAGCTGGATCATGCATAGTACATTGGTGTATTAGAGTGCCGGATAGAGCATGCATAGTACATTGGTGTATTAGAGTGCCGGATGGAGCATGCATAGTACATTGGTGTATTAGAGTGCCGGCTGGATCATGCATAGTACATTGGTGTATTAGAGTGCCGTATGGAGCATGCATAGTACATTGGTGTATTAGAGTGCCGGATGGATCATGCATAGTACATTGGTGTAATAGAGTCCCAGATGGAGCATGCATAGTACATTGGTGTATTAGAGTGCCGGATGGATCATGCATAGTACATTGGTATATTAGAGTGCCGGCTGGATCATGCATAGTACATTGGTGTATTAGAGTGCCGGATGGAGCATGCATAGTACATTGGTGTATTAGAGTGCCAGCTGGAGCATGCATAGTACATTGGTGTATTAGAGTGCCGGATGGAGCATGCATAGTACATTGGTGTATTAGAGTGCCGGATGGAGCATGCATAGTACATTGGTGTATTAGAGTGCCGGCTGGATCATGCATAGTACATTGGTGTATTAGAGTGCCGGATGGAGCATGCATAGTACATTGGTGTATTAGAGTGCCGGATGGAGCATGCATAGTACATTGGTGTATTAGAGTGCCGGCTGGATCATGCATAGTACATTGGTGTATTAGAGTGCCGGATGGAGCATGCATAGTACATTGGTGTATTAGAGTGCCGGATGGAGCATGCATAGTACATTGGTGTATTAGAGTGCCGGATGGAGCATGCATAGTACATTGGTGTATTAGAGTGCCGGCTGGATCATACATAGTACATTGGTGTATTAGAGTGCCGGCTGGATCATGCATAGTACATTGGTGTATTAGAGTGCCGGATGGAGCATGCATAGCACATTGGTGTATTAGAGTGCCGGATGGAGCTTGCATAGTACATTGGTGTATTAGAGTGCCGGCTGGATCATGCATAGTACATTGGTGTATTAGAGTGCCGGATGAAGCATGCATAGTACATTGGTGTATTAGAGTGCCGGATGGAGCATGCATAGTACATTGGTGTATTAGAGTGCCGGCTGGATCATGCATAGTACATTGGTGTATTAGAGTGCCAGCTGGATCATGCATAGTACATTGGTGTATTAGAGTGCCGGATAGAGCATGCATAGTACATTGGTGTATTAGAGTGCCGGATGGAGCATGCATAGTACATTGGTGTATTAGAGTGCCGGCTGGATCATGCATAGTACATTGGTGTATTAGAGTGCCGTATGGAGCATGCATAGTACATTGGTGTATTAGAGTGCCGGATGGATCATGCATAGTACATTGGTGTAATAGAGTCCCAGATGGAGCATGCATAGTACATTGGTGTATTAGAGTGCCGGATGGATCATGCATAGTACATTGGTATATTAGAGTGCCGGCTGGATCATGCATAGTACATTGGTGTATTAGAGTGCCGGATGGAGCATGCATAGTACATTGGTGTATTAGAGTGCCAGCTGGAGCATGCATAGTACATTGGTGTATTAGAGTGCCGGATGGAGCATGCATAGTACATTGGTGTATTAGAGTGCCGGATGGAGCATGCATAGTACATTGGTGTATTAGAGTGCCGGTTGGATCATGCATAGTGCATTGGTGTATTAGAGTGCCGGCTGGATCATGCATAGTACATTGGTGTATTAGAGTGCCGGATAGAGCATGCATAGTACATTGGTGTATTAGAGTGCCGGATGGAGCATGCATAGTACATTGGTGTATTAGAGTGCCGGCTGGATCATGCATAGTACATTGGTGTATTAGAGTGCCGTATGGAGCATGCATAGTACATTGGTGTATTAGAGTGCCAGATGGATCATGTATAGTACATTGGTGTAATAGAGTCCCAGATGGAGCATGCATAGTACATTGGTGTATTAGAGTGCCGGATGGATCATGCATAGTACATTGGTGTAATAGAGTCCCAGATGGAGCATGCATAGTACATTGGTGTATTAGAGTGCCGGATGGATCATGCATAGTACATTGGTATATTAGAGTGCCGGCTGGATCATGCATGGTACATTGGTGTATTAGAGTGCCGGATGGAGCATGCATAGTACATTGGTGTATTAGAGTGCCGGATGGAGCATGCATAGTACATTGGTGTATGAGAGTGCCGGCTGGATCATGCATAGTACATTGGTGTATTAGAGTGCCAGCTGGATCATGCATAGTACATTGGTGTATTAGAGTGCCGGATAGAGCATGCATAGTACATTGGTGTATTAGAGTGCCGGATGGAGCATGCATAGTACATTGGTGTATTAGAGTCCCAGATGGAGCATGTATAGTACATTGGTGTATTAGAGTGCCAGCTGGATCATGCATAGTACATTGGTGTATTAGAGTGCCGGATAGAGCATGCATAGTACATTGGTGTATTAGAGTGCCGGATGGAGCATGCATAGTACATTGGTGTATTAGAGTGCCGGCTGGATCATGCATAGTACATTGGTGTATTAGAGTGCCGTATGGAGCATGCATAGTACATTGGTGTATTAGAGTGCCGGATGGATCATGCATAGTACATTGGTGTAATAGAGTCCCAGATGGAGCATGCATAGTACATTGGTGTATTAGAGTGCCGGATGGATCATGCATAGTACATTGGTATATTAGAGTGCCGGCTGGATCATGCATGGTACATTGGTGTATTAGAGTGCCGGATGGAGCATGCATAGTACATTGGTGTTGTAAGAGTGCCGGATGGAGCATGCATAGTACATTGGTGTATTAGAGTGCCGGATGGAGCATGCATAGTACATTGGTGCATTAGAGTGCCGGCTGGATCATGCATAGTACATTGGTATATTAGAGTGCCGGCTGGATCATGCATAGTACATTGGTGTATTAGAGTGCCAGCTGGATCATCCATAGTACATTGGTGTATTAGAGTGCCGGATAGAGCATGCATATTACATTGGTGTATTAGAGTGCCAGCTGGAGCATGCATAGTACATTGGTGTATTAGAGTGCCGGATGGAGCATGCATAGTACATTGGTGTATTAGAGTGCCGGATGGAGCATGCATAGTACATTGGTGTATTAGAGTGCCGGCTGGATCATGCATAGTGCATTGGTGTATTAGAGTGCCGGCTGGATCATGCATAGTACATTGGTGTATTAGAGTGCCAGATGGATCATGTATAGTACATTGGTGTAATAGAGTCCCAGATGGAGCATGCATAGTACATTGGTGTATTAGAGTGCCGGATGGATCATGCATAGTACATTGGTGTAATAGAGTCCCAGATGGAGCATGCATAGTACATTGGTGTATTAGAGTGCCGGATGGATCATGCATAGTACATTGGTATATTAGAGTGCCGGCTGGATCATGCATGGTACATTGGTGTATTAGAGTGCCGGATGGAGCATGCATAGTACATTGGTGCATTAGAGTGCCGGATGGAGCATGCATAGTACATTGGTGTATTAGAGTGCCGGATGGAGCATGCATAGTACATTGGTGCATTAGAGTGCCGGATGGAGCATGCATAGTACATTGGTGTATTAGAGTGCCGGCTGGATCATGCATAGTACATTGGTGTATTAGAGTGCCAGCTGGAGCATGCATAGTACATTGGTGTATTAGAGTGCCGGATGGAGCATGCATAGTACATTGGTGTATTAGAGTGCCGGATGGAGCATGCATAGTACATTGGTGTATTAGAGTGCCGGCTGGATCATGCATAGTACATTGGTGTATTAGAGTGCCGGATGGAGCATGCATAGTACATTGGTGTATTAGAGTGCAGGCTAGATCATGCATAGTACATTGGTGTATTAGAGTGCCGGATGGAGCATGCATAGTACATTGGTGTATTAGAGTGCCGGATGGAGCATGCACAGTGCATTTTTGTATTAGAGTGCCGGCTGGATTATGCATAGTACATTGGTGTATTAGAGTGCCGGATGGAGCATGCATAGTACATTGGTGTATTAGAGTGCCAGATGGAGCATGCATAGTACATTGGTGTATTAGAGTGCCGGATGGAGCATGCATAGTACATTGGTGCATTAGAGTGCCGGCTGGTTCATGCATAGTACATTGGTGTATTAGAGTGACGGATGGAGCATGCATAATACATTGGTGTATTAGAGTGCCGGATGGATCTTGCATAGTAAATTGGTGTATTAGAGTGCCGGCTGGATCATGCATAGTACATTGGTGTATTAGAGTGCCGGATGGAGCATGCATAGTACATTGGTGTATTAGAGTGCCAGATGGAGCATGCATACTACATTGGTGTATTAGAGTGCCGGATGGAGCATGCATAGTACATTGGTGTATTAGAGTGCCGGCTGGATCATGCATAGTACATTGGTGTATTAGAGTGCCGGATGGAGCATGCATAGTACATTGGTGTATTAGAGTGCCGGCTGGATCATGCATAGTACATTGGTGTATTAGAGTGCTGGATGGAGCATGCATAGTACATTGGTGTATTAGAGTGCCGGCTGGAGCATGCATAGTACATTGGTGTATTAGAGTGCTGGATGGAGCATGCATAGTACATTGGTGTATTAGAGTGCCGGATGGAGCATGCATAGTACATTGGTGTATTAGAGTGCCGGATGGAGCATGCATAGTTAATTGGTGTATTAGAGTGCCGGATGGATCATGCATAGTACATTGGTGTATTCGAGTGCTGGATTGAGCATGCATAGTACATTGGTGTATTACAGAGTCGGTTGGAGCCTGCATAGTACATTGGTGTATTAGAGTGCCGGCTGGATCATGCATAGTACATTGGTGTATAAGAGTGCCGGATGGAGCATGCATAGTACATTGGTGTATTAGAGTGCAGCTGGATCATGCATAGTACATTGGTGTATTAGAGTGCCGGATGGAGCATGCATAGTACATTGGTGCATTAGAGTGCCGGATGGAGCATGCATAGTACATTGGTGTATTAGAGTGCCGGATGTAGCATGCAGAGTGCATTTGTGTATTAGAGTGCCGGATGGAGCATGCATAGTACATTGGTGTATTAGAGTGCCGTATGGAGCATGCATAGTACATTGGTGTATTAGAGTGCCGGATGGATCATGCATAGTACATTGGTGTAATAGAGTCCCAGATGGAGCATGCATAGTACATTGGTGTATTAGAGTGCCGGATGGATCATGCATAGTACATTGGTATATTAGAGTGCCGGCTGGATCATGCATGGTACATTGGTGTATTAGAGTGCCGGATGGAGCATGCATAGTACATTGGTGTTGTAAGAGTGCCGGATGGAGCATGCATAGTACATTGGTGTATTAGAGTGCCGGATGGAGCATGCATAGTACATTGGTGCATTAGAGTGCCGGCTGGATCATGCATAGTACATTGGTGTATTAGAGTGCCGGCTGGATCATGCATAGTACATTGGTGTATTAGAGTGCCAGCTGGATCATGCATAGTACATTGGTGTATTAGAGTGCCGGATAGAGCATGCATATTACATTGGTGTATTAGAGTGCCAGCTGGAGCATGCATAGTACATTGGTGTATTAGAGTGCCGGATGGAGCATGCATAGTACATTGGTGTATTAGAGTGCCGGATGGAGCATGCATAGTACATTGGTGTATTAGAGTGCCGGCTGGATCATGCATAGTGCATTGGTGTATTAGAGTGCCGGCTGGATCATCCATAGTACATTGGTGTATTAGAGTGCCAGATGGATCATGTATAGTACATTGGTGTAATAGAGTCCCAGATGGAGCATGCATAGTACATTGGTGTATTAGAGTGCCGGATGGATCATGCATAGTACATTGGTGTAATAGAGTCCCAGATGGAGCATGCATAGTACATTGGTGTATTAGAGTGCCGGATGGATCATGCATAGTACATTGGTATATTAGAGTGCCGGCTGGATCATGCATGGTACATTGGTGTATTAGAGTGCCGGATGGAGCATGCATAGTACATTGGTGTTGTAAGAGTGCCGGATGGAGCATGCATAGTACATTGGTGTATTAGAGTGCCGGATGGAGCATGCATAGTACATTGGTGCATTAGAGTGCCGGATGGAGCATGCATAGTACATTGGTGTATTAGAGTGCCGGCTGGATCATGCATAGTACATTGGTGTATTAGAGTGCCAGCTGGAGCATGCATAGTACATTGGTGTATTAGAGTGCCGGATGGAGCATGCATAGTACATTGGTGTATTAGAGTGCCGGATGGATCATGCATAGTACATTGGTGTATTAGAGTGCCGGCTGGATCATGCATAGTACATTGGTGTATTAGAGTGCCGGATGGAGCATTCATAGTACATTGGTGTATTAGAGTGCAGGCTGGATCATGCATAGTACATTGGTGTATTAGAGTGCCGGATGGAGCATGCATAGTACATTGGTGTATTAGAGTGCCGGATGGAGCATGCACAGTGCATTTTTGTATTAGAGTGCCGGCTGGATTATGCATAGTACATTGGTGTATTAGAGTGCCGGATGGAGCATGCATAGTACATTGGTGTATTAGAGTGCCGGATGGAGCTTGCATAGTACATTGGTGTATTAGAGTGCCGGATGGAGCATGCATAGTACATTGGTGCATTAGAGTGCCGGCTGGTTCATGCATAGTACATTGGTGTATTAGAGTGACGGATGGAGCATGCATAGTACATTGGTGTATTAGAGTGCCGGATGGATCATGCATAGTACATTGGTATATTAGAGTGCCGGCTGGATCATGCATGGTACATTGGTGTATTAGAGTGCCGGATGGAGCATGCATAGTACATTGGTGTTGTAAGAGTGCCGGATGGAGCATGCATAGTACATTGGTGTATTAGAGTGCCGGATGGAGCATGCATAGTACATTGGTGCATTAGAGTGCCGGCTGGATCATGCATAGTACATTGGTGTATTAGAGTGCCGGCTGGATCATGCATAGTACATTGGTGTATTAGAGTGCCAGCTGGATCATGCATAGTACATTGGTGTATTAGAGTGCCGGATGGAGCATGCATAGTACATTGGTGTATTAGAGTGCAGGCTAGATCATGCATAGTACATTGGTGTATTAGAGTGCCGGATGGAGCATGCATAGTACATTGGTGTATTAGAGTGCCGGATGGAGCATGCACAGTGCATTTTTGTATTAGAGTGCCGGCTGGATTATGCATAGTACATTGGTGTATTAGAGTGCCGGATGGAGCATGCATAGTACATTGGTGTATTAGAGTGCCGGATGGAGCATGCATAGTACATTGGTGTATTAGAGTGCCGGATGGAGCATGCATAGTACATTGGTGCATTAGAGTGCCGGCTGGTTCATGCATAGTACATTGGTGTATTAGAGTGACGGATGGAGCATGCATAATACATTGTTGTATTAGAGTGCCGGATGGATCTTGCATAGTAAATTGGTGTATTAGAGTGCCGGCTGGATCATGCATAGTACATTGGTGTATTAGAGTGCCGGATGGAGCATGCATAGTACATTGGTGTATTAGAGTGCCAGATGGAGCATGCATACTACATTGGTGTATTAGAGTGCCGGATGGAGCATGCATAGTACATTGGTGTATTAGAGTGCCGGCTGGATCATGCATAGTACATTGGTGTATTAGAGTGCCGGATGGAGCATGCATAGTACATTGGTGTATTAGAGTGCCGGCTGGATCATGCATAGTACATTGGTGTATTAGAGTGCCGGATGGAGCATGCATAGTACATTGGTGTATTAGAGTGCCGGCTGGAGCATGCATAGTACATTGGTGTATTAGAGTGCTGGATGGAGCATGCATAGTACATTGGTGTATTAGAGTGCCGGATGGAGCATGCATAGTACATTGGTGTATTAGAGTGCCGGATGGAGCATGCATAGTTAATTGGTGTATTAGAGTGCCGGATGGATCATGCATAGTACATTGGTGTATTCGAGTGCTGGATTGAGCATGCATAGTACATTGGTGTATTACAGAGTCGGTTGGAGCCTGCATAGTACATTGGTGTATTAGAGTGCCGGCTGGATCATGCATAGTACATTGGTGTATAAGAGTGCCGGATGGAGCATGCATAGTACATTGGTGTATTAGAGTGCAGCTGGATCATGCATAGTACATTGGTGTATTAGAGTGCCGGATGGAGCATGCATAGTACATTGGTGCATTAGAGTGCCGGATGGAGCATGCATAGTACATTGGTGTATTAGAGTGCCGGATGGAGCATGCAGAGTGCATTTGTGTATTAGAGTGCCGGATGGATCATGCATAGTACATTGGTGTAATAGAGTCCCAGATGGAGCATGCATAGTACATTGGTGTATTAGAGTGCCGGATGGATCATGCATAGTACATTGGTATATTAGAGTGCCGGCTGGATCATGCATGGTACATTGGTGTATTAGAGTGCCGGATGGAGCATGCATAGTACATTGGTGTTGTAAGAGTGCCGGATGGAGCATGCATAGTACATTGGTGTATTAGAGTGCCGGATGGAGCATGCATAGTACATTGGTGCATTAGAGTGCCGGCTGGATCATGCATAGTACATTGGTGTATTAGAGTGCCGGCTGGATCATGCATAGTACATTGGTGTATTAGAGTGCCAGCTGGATCATGCATAGTACATTGGTGTATTAGAGTGCCGGATAGAGCATGCATATTACATTGGTGTATTAGAGTGCCAGCTGGAGCATGCATAGTACATTGGTGTATTAGAGTGCCGGATGGAGCATGCATAGTACATTGGTGTATTAGAGTGCCGGATGGAGCATGCATAGTACATTGGTGTATTAGAGTGCCGGCTGGATCATGCATAGTGCATTGGTGTATTAGAGTGCCGGCTGGATCATCCATAGTACATTGGTGTATTAGAGTGCCAGATGGATCATGTATAGTACATTGGTGTAATAGAGTCCCAGATGGAGCATGCATAGTACATTGGTGTATTAGAGTGCCGGATGGATCATGCATAGTACATTGGTGTAATAGAGTCCCAGATGGAGCATGCATAGTACATTGGTGTATTAGAGTGCCGGATGGATCATGCATAGTACATTGGTATATTAGAGTGCCGGCTGGATCATGCATGGTACATTGGTGTATTAGAGTGCCGGATGGAGCATGCATAGTACATTGGTGTTGTAAGAGTGCCGGATGGAGCATGCATAGTACATTGGTGTATTAGAGTGCCGGATGGAGCATGCATAGTACATTGGTGCATTAGAGTGCCGGATGGAGCATGCATAGTACATTGGTGTATTAGAGTGCCAGCTGGATCATGCATAGTACATTGGTGTATTAGAGTGCCAGCTGGAGCATGCATAGTACATTGGTGTATTAGAGTGCCGGATGGAGCATGCATAGTACATTGGTGTATTAGAGTGCCGGATGGATGATGCATAGTACATTGGTGTATTAGAGTGCCGGCTGGATCATGCATAGTACATTGGTGTATTAGAGTGCCGGATGGAGCATTCATAGTACATTGGTGTATTAGAGTGCAGGCTGGATCATGCATAGTACATTGGTGTATTAGAGTGCCGGATGGAGCATGCATAGTACATTGGTGTATTAGAGTGCCGGATGGAGCATGCACAGTGCATTTTTGTATTAGAGTGCCGGCTGGATTATGCATAGTACATTGGTGTATTAGAGTGCCGGATGGAGCATGCATAGTACATTGGTGTATTAGAGTGCCGGATGGAGCTTGCATAGTACACTGGTGTATTAGAGTGCCGGATGGAGCATGCATAGTACATTGGTGCATTAGAGTGCCGGCTGGTTCATGCATAGTACATTGGTGTATTAGAGTGACGGATGGAGCATGCATAGTACATTGGTGTATTAGAGTGCCGGATGGATCATGCATAGTACATTGGTATATTAGAGTGCCGGCTGGATCATGCATGGTACATTGGTGTATTAGAGTGCCGGATGGAGCATGCATAGTACATTGGTGTTGTAAGAGTGCCGGATGGAGCATGCATAGTACATTGGTGTATTAGAGTGCCGGATGGAGCATGCATAGTACATTGGTGCATTAGAGTGCCGGCTGGATCATGCATAGTACATTGGTGTATTAGAGTGCCGGCTGGATCATGCATAGTACATTGGTGTATTAGAGTGCCAGCTGGATCATGCATAGTACATTGGTGTATTAGAGTGCCGGATAGAGCATGCATATTACATTGGTGTATTAGAGTGCCAGCTGGAGCATGCATAGTACATTGGTGTATTAGAGTGCCGGATGGAGCATGCATAGTACATTGGTGTATTAGAGTGCCGGATGGAGCATGCATAGTACATTGGTGTATTAGAGTGCCGGCTGGATCATGCATAGTGAATTGGTGTATTAGAGTGCCGGCTGGATCATCCATAGTACATTGGTGTATTAGAGTGCCAGATGGATCATGTATAGTACATTGGTGTAATAGAGTCCCAGATGGAGCATGCATAGTACATTGGTGTATTAGAGTGCCGGATGGATCATGCATAGTACATTGGTGTAATAGAGTCCCAGATGGAGCATGCATAGTACATTGGTGTATTAGAGTGCCGGATGGATCATGCATAGTACATTGGTATATTAGAGTGCCGGCTGGATCATGCATGGTACATTGGTGTATTAGAGTGCCGGATGGAGCATGCATAGTACATTGGTGTTGTAAGAGTGCCGGATGGAGCATGCATAGTACATTGGTGTATTAGAGTGCCGGATGGAGCATGCATAGTACATTGGTGCATTAGAGTGCCGGATGGAGCATGCATAGTACATTGGTGTATTAGAGTGCCGGCTGGATCATGCATAGTACATTGGTGTATTAGAGTGCCAGCTGGAGCATGCATAGTACATTGGTGTATTAGAGTGCCGGATGGAGCATGCATAGTACATTGGTGTATTAGAGTGCCGGATGGATCATGCATAGTACATTGGTATATTAGAGTGCCGGCTGGATCATGCATGGTACATTGGTGTATTAGAGTGCCGGATGGAGCATGCATAGTACATTGGTGTTGTAAGAGTGCCGGATGGAGCATGCATAGTACATTGGTGTATTAGAGTGCCGGATGGAGCATGCATAGTACATTGGTGCATTAGAGTGCCGGCTGGATCATGCATAGTACATTGGTGTATTAGAGTGCCGGCTGGATCATGCATAGTACATTGGTGTATTAGAGTGCCAGCTGGATCATGCATAGTACATTGGTGTATTAGAGTGCCGGATGGAGCATGCATAGTACATTGGTGTATTAGAGTGCAGGCTAGATCATGCATAGTACATTGGTGTATTAGAGTGCCGGATGGAGCATGCATAGTACATTGGTGTATTAGAGTGCCGGATGGAGCATGCACAGTGCATTTTTGTATTAGAGTGCCGGCTGGATTATGCATAGTACATTGGTGTATTAGAGTGCCGGATGGAGCATGCATAGTACATTGGTGTATTAGAGTGCCGGATGGAGCATGCATAGTACATTGGTGTATTAGAGTGCCGGATGGAGCATGCATAGTACATTGGTGCATTAGAGTGCCGGCTGGTTCATGCATAGTACATTGGTGTATTAGAGTGACGGATGGAGCATGCATAATACATTGTTGTATTAGAGTGCCGGATGGATCTTGCATAGTAAATTGGTGTATTAGAGTGCCGGCTGGATCATGCATAGTACATTGGTGTATTAGAGTGCCGGATGGAGCATGCATAGTACATTGGTGTATTAGAGTGCCAGATGGAGCATGCATACTACATTGGTGTATTAGAGTGCCGGATGGAGCATGCATAGTACATTGGTGTATTAGAGTGCCGGCTGGATCATGCATAGTACATTGGTGTATTAGAGTGCCGGATGGAGCATGCATAGTACATTGGTGTATTAGAGTGCCGGCTGGATCATGCATAGTACATTGGTGTATTAGAGTGCCGGATGGAGCATGCATAGTACATTGGTGTATTAGAGTGCCGGCTGGAGCATGCATAGTACATTGGTGTATTAGAGTGCTGGATGGAGCATGCATAGTACATTGGTGTATTAGAGTGCCGGATGGAGCATGCATAGTACATTGGTGTATTAGAGTGCCGGATGGAGCATGCATAGTTAATTGGTGTATTAGAGTGCCGGATGGATCATGCATAGTACATTGGTGTATTCGAGTGCTGGATTGAGCATGCATAGTACATTGGTGTATTACAGAGTCGGTTGGAGCCTGCATAGTACATTGGTGTATTAGAGTGCCGGCTGGATCATGCATAGTACATTGGTGTATAAGAGTGCCGGATGGAGCATGCATAGTACATTGGTGTATTAGAGTGCAGCTGGATCATGCATAGTACATTGGTGTATTAGAGTGCCGGATGGAGCATGCATAGTACATTGGTGCATTAGAGTGCCGGATGGAGCATGCATAGTACATTGGTGTATTAGAGTGCCGGATGGAGCATGCAGAGTGCATTTGTGTATTAGAGTGCCGGATGGAGCATGCATAGTACATTGGTGTATTAGAGTGCCGTATGGAGCATGCATAGTACATTGGTGTATTAGAGTGCCGGATGGATCATGCATAGTACATTGGTGTAATAGAGTCCCAGATGGAGCATGCATAGTACATTGGTGTATTAGAGTGCCGGATGGATCATGCATAGTACATTGGTATATTAGAGTGCCGGCTGGATCATGCATGGTACATTGGTGTATTAGAGTGCCGGATGGAGCATGCATAGTACATTGGTGTTGTAAGAGTGCCGGATGGAGCATGCATAGTACATTGGTGTATTAGAGTGCCGGATGGAGCATGCATAGTACATTGGTGCATTAGAGTGCCGGCTGGATCATGCATAGTACATTGGTGTATTAGAGTGCCGGCTGGATCATGCATAGTACATTGGTGTATTAGAGTGCCAGCTGGATCATGCATAGTACATTGGTGTATTAGAGTGCCGGATAGAGCATGCATATTACATTGGTGTATTAGAGTGCCAGCTGGAGCATGCATAGTACATTGGTGTATTAGAGTGCCGGATGGAGCATGCATAGTACATTGGTGTATTAGAGTGCCGGATGGAGCATGCATAGTACATTGGTGTATTAGAGTGCCGGCTGGATCATGCATAGTGCATTGGTGTATTAGAGTGCCGGCTGGATCATCCATAGTACATTGGTGTATTAGAGTGCCAGATGGATCATGTATAGTACATTGGTGTAATAGAGTCCCAGATGGAGCATGCATAGTACATTGGTGTATTAGAGTGCCGGATGGATCATGCATAGTACATTGGTGTAATAGAGTCCCAGATGGAGCATGCATAGTACATTGGTGTATTAGAGTGCCGGATGGATCATGCATAGTACATTGGTATATTAGAGTGCCGGCTGGATCATGCATGGTACATTGGTGTATTAGAGTGCCGGATGGAGCATGCATAGTACATTGGTGTTGTAAGAGTGCCGGATGGAGCATGCATAGTACATTGGTGTATTAGAGTGCCGGATGGAGCATGCATAGTACATTGGTGCATTAGAGTGCCGGATGGAGCATGCATAGTACATTGGTGTATTAGAGTGCCGGCTGGATCATGCATAGTACATTGGTGTATTAGAGTGCCAGCTGGAGCATGCATAGTACATTGGTGTATTAGAGTGCCGGATGGAGCATGCATAGTACATTGGTGTATTAGAGTGCCGGATGGATCATGCATAGTACATTGGTGTATTAGAGTGCCGGCTGGATCATGCATAGTACATTGGTGTATTAGAGTGCCGGATGGAGCATTCATAGTACATTGGTGTATTAGAGTGCAGGCTGGATCATGCATAGTACATTGGTGTATTAGAGTGCCGGATGGAGCATGCATAGTACATTGGTGTATTAGAGTGCCGGATGGAGCATGCACAGTGCATTTTTGTATTAGAGTGCCGGCTGGATTATGCATAGTACATTGGTGTATTAGAGTGCCGGATGGAGCATGCATAGTACATTGGTGTATTAGAGTGCCGGATGGAGCTTGCATAGTACATTGGTGTATTAGAGTGCCGGATGGAGCATGCATAGTACATTGGTGCATTAGAGTGCCGGCTGGTTCATGCATAGTACATTGGTGTATTAGAGTGACGGATGGAGCATGCATAGTACATTGGTGTATTAGAGTGCCGGATGGATCATGCATAGTACATTGGTATATTAGAGTGCCGGCTGGATCATGCATGGTACATTGGTGTATTAGAGTGCCGGATGGAGCATGCATAGTACATTGGTGTTGTAAGAGTGCCGGATGGAGCATGCATAGTACATTGGTGTATTAGAGTGCCGGATGGAGCATGCATAGTACATTGGTGCATTAGAGTGCCGGCTGGATCATGCATAGTACATTGGTGTATTAGAGTGCCGGCTGGATCATGCATAGTACATTGGTGTATTAGAGTGCCAGCTGGATCATGCATAGTACATTGGTGTATTAGAGTGCCGGATAGAGCATGCATATTACATTGGTGTATTAGAGTGCCAGCTGGAGCATGCATAGTACATTGGTGTATTAGAGTGCCGGATGGAGCATGCATAGTACATTGGTGTATTAGAGTGCCGGATGGAGCATGCATAGTACATTGGTGTATTAGAGTGCCGGCTGGATCATGCATAGTGAATTGGTGTATTAGAGTGCCGGCTGGATCATCCATAGTACATTGGTGTATTAGAGTGCCAGATGGATCATGTATAGTACATTGGTGTAATAGAGTCCCAGATGGAGCATGCATAG
Organism: Narcine bancroftii; assembly: GCF_036971445.1. NCBI lineage: Eukaryota > Metazoa > Chordata > Chondrichthyes > Torpediniformes > Narcinidae > Narcine > Narcine bancroftii. Next base: position 235,857,466 of record NC_091472.1, read on the forward strand.
TACATTGGTGTATTAGAGTGCCGGATGGATCATGCATAGTACATTGGTGTAATAGAGTCCCAGATGGAGCATGCATAGTACATTGGTGTATTAGAGTGCCGGATGGATCATGCATAGTACATTGGTATATTAGAGTGCCGGCTGGATCATGCATGGTACATTGGTGTATTAGAGTGCCGGATGGAGCATGCATAGTACATTGGTGTTGTAAGAGTGCCGGATGGAGCATGCATAGTACATTGGTGTATTAGAGTGCCGGATGGAGCATGCATAGTACATTGGTGCATTAGAGTGCCGGATGGAGCATGCATAGTACATTGGTGTATTAGAGTGCCGGCTGGATCATGCATAGTACATTGGTGTATTAGAGTGCCAGCTGGAGCATGCATAGTACATTGGTGTATTAGAGTGCCGGATGGAGCATGCATAGTACATTGGTGTATTAGAGTGCCGGATGGAGCATGCATAGTACATTGGTGTATTAGAGTGCCGGCTGGATCATGCATAGTACATTGGTGTATTAGAGTGCCGGATGGAGCATGCATAGTACATTGGTGTATTAGAGTGCAGGCTGGATCATGCATAGTACATTGGTGTATTAGAGTGCCGGATGGAGCATGCATAGTACATTGGTGTATTAGAGTGCCGGATGGAGCATGCACAGTGCATTTTTGTATTAGAGTGCCGGCTGGATTATGCATAGTACATTGGTGTATTAGAGTGCCGGATGGAGCATGCATAGTACAATGGTGTATTAGAGTGCCGGATGGAGCATGCATAGTACATTGGTGTATTAGAGTGCCGGATGGAGCATGCATAGTACATTGGTGCATTAGAGTGCCGGCTGGTTCATGCATAGTACATTGGTGTATTAGAGTGACGGATGGAGCATGCATAGTACATTGGTGTATTAGAGTGCCGGATGGATCTTGCATAGTAAATTGGTGTATTAGAGTGCCGGCTGGATCATGCATAGTACATTGGTGTATTAGAGTGCCGGATGGAGCATGCATAGTACATTGGTGTATTAGAGTGCCCGATGGAGCATGCATACTACATTGGTGTATTAGAGTGCCGGATGGAGCATGCATAGTACATTGGTGTATTAGAGTGCAGCTGGATCATGCATAGTACATTGGTGTATTAGAGTGCCGGATGGAGCATGCATAGTACATTGGTGCATTAGAGTGCCGGATGGAGCATGCATAGTACATTGGTGTATTAGAGTGCCGGATGGAGCATGCAGAGTGCATTTGTGTATTAGAGTGCCGGATGGAGCATGCATAGTACATTGGTGTATTAGAGTGCCGGATGGAGCATGCGGAGTGAATTTGTGTATTAGAGTGCGGGATGGAGCATGCATAGTACATTGGTGTATTAGAGTGCCGGCTGGATCATGCATAGTACATTGGTGTATTAGAGTGCCGGATGGAGCATGCATTGTACATTGATGTATTAGAGTGCCGGGTGGAGCATGCATAGTACATTGGTGTATTAGAGTGCCGGCTGGATCATGCATAGTACATTGGTATATTAGAGTGCCGGCTGGATCATGCATAGTACATTGGTGTATTAGAGTGCCAGCTGGATCATCCATAGTACATTGGTGTATTAGAGTGCCGGATAGAGCATGCATATTACATTGGTGTATTAGAGTGCCAGCTGGAGCATGCATAGTACATTGGTGTATTAGAGTGCCGGATGGAGCATGCATAGTACATTGGTGTATTAGAGTGCCGGATGGAGCATGCATAGTACATTGGTGTATTAGAGTGCCGGCTGGATCATGCATAGTGCATTGGTGTATTAGAGTGCCGGCTGGATCATGCATAGTACATTGGTGTATTAGAGTGCCAGATGGATCATGTATAGTACATTGGTGTAATAGAGTCCCAGATGGAGCATGCATAGTACATTGGTGTATTAGAGTGCCGGATAGAGCATGCATAGTACATTGGTGTATTAGAGTGCCGGATGGAGCATGCATAGTACATTGGTGTATTAGAGTGCCGGCTGGATCATGCATAGTACATTGGTGTATTAGAGTGCCGTATGGAGCATGCATAGTACATTGGTGTATTAGAGTGCCGGATGGATCATGCATAGTACATTGGTGTAATAGAGTCCCAGATGGAGCATGCATAGTACATTGGTGTATTAGAGTGCCGGATGGATCATGCATAGTACATTGGTATATTAGAGTGCCGGCTGGATCATGCATGGTACATTGGTGTATTAGAGTGCCGGATGGAGCATGCATAGTACATTGGTGTTGTAAGAGTGCCGGATGGAGCATGCATAGTACATTGGTGTATTAGAGTGCCGGATGGAGCATGCATAGTACATTGGTGCATTAGAGTGCCGGCTGGATCATGCATAGTACATTGGTATATTAGAGTGCCGGCTGGATCATGCATAGTACATTGGTGTATTAGAGTGCCAGCTGGATCATCCATAGTACATTGGTGTATTAGAGTGCCGGATAGAGCATGCATATTACATTGGTGTATTAGAGTGCCAGCTGGAGCATGCATAGTACATTGGTGTATTAGAGTGCCGGATGGAGCATGCATAGTACATTGGTGTATTAGAGTGCCGGATGGAGCATGCATAGTACATTGGTGTATTAGAGTGCCGGCTGGATCATGCATAGTGCATTGGTGTATTAGAGTGCCGGCTGGATCATGCATAGTACATTGGTGTATTAGAGTGCCAGATGGATCATGTATAGTACATTGGTGTAATAGAGTCCCAGATGGAGCATGCATAGTACATTGGTGTATTAGAGTGCCGGATGGATCATGCATAGTACATTGGTGTAATAGAGTCCCAGATGGAGCATGCATAGTACATTGGTGTATTAGAGTGCCGGATGGATCATGCATAGTACATTGGTATATTAGAGTGCCGGCTGGATCATGCATGGTACATTGGTGTATTAGAGTGCCGGATGGAGCATGCATAGTACATTGGTGCATTAGAGTGCCGGATGGAGCATGCATAGTACATTGGTGTATTAGAGTGCCGGATGGAGCATGCATAGTACATTGGTGCATTAGAGTGCCGGATGGAGCATGCATAGTACATTGGTGTATTAGAGTGCCGGCTGGATCATGCATAGTACATTGGTGTATTAGAGTGCCAGCTGGAGCATGCATAGTACATTGGTGTATTAGAGTGCCGGATGGAGCATGCATAGTACATTGGTGTATTAGAGTGCCGGATGGAGCATGCATAGTACATTGGTGTATTAGAGTGCCGGCTGGATCATGCATAGTACATTGGTGTATTAGAGTGCCGGATGGAGCATGCATAGTACATTGGTGTATTAGAGTGCAGGCTAGATCATGCATAGTACATTGGTGTATTAGAGTGCCGGATGGAGCATGCATAGTACATTGGTGTATTAGAGTGCCGGATGGAGCATGCACAGTGCATTTTTGTATTAGAGTGCCGGCTGGATTATGCATAGTACATTGGTGTATTAGAGTGCCGGATGGAGCATGCATAGTACATTGGTGTATTAGAGTGCCGGATGGAGCATGCATAGTACATTGGTGTATTAGAGTGCCGGATGGAGCATGCATAGTACATTGGTGCATTAGAGTGCCGGCTGGTTCATGCATAGTACATTGGTGTATTAGAGTGACGGATGGAGCATGCATAATACATTGGTGTATTAGAGTGCCGGATGGATCTTGCATAGTAAATTGGTGTATTAGAGTGCCGGCTGGATCATGCATAGTACATTGGTGTATTAGAGTGCCGGATGGAGCATGCATAGTACATTGGTGTATTAGAGTGCCAGATGGAGCATGCATACTACATTGGTGTATTAGAGTGCCGGATGGAGCATGCATAGTACATTGGTGTATTAGAGTGCCGGCTGGATCATGCATAGTACATTGGTGTATTAGAGTGCCGGATGGAGCATGCATAGTACATTGGTGTATTAGAGTGCCGGCTGGATCATGCATAGTACATTGGTGTATTAGAGTGCCGGATGGAGCATGCATAGTACATTGGTGTATTAGAGTGCCGGCTGGAGCATGCATAGTACTTTGGTGTATTAGAGTGCTGGATGGAGCATGCATAGTACATTGGTGTATTAGAGTGCCGGATGGAGCATGCATAGTACATTGGTGTATTAGAGTGCCGGATGGAGCATGCATAGTTAATTGGTGTATTAGAGTGCCGGATGGATCATGCATAGTACATTGGTGTATTCGAGTGCTGGATTGAGCATGCATAGTACATTGGTGTATTACAGAGTCGGTTGGAGCCTGCATAGTACATTGGTGTATTAGAGTGCCGGCTGGATCATGCATAGTACATTGGTGTATAAGAGTGCCGGATGGAGCATGCATAGTACATTGGTGTATTAGAGTGCAGCTGGATCATGCATAGTACATTGGTGTATTAGAGTGCCGGATGGAGCATGCATAGTACATTGGTGCATTAGAGTGCCGGATGGAGCATGCATAGTACATTGGTGTATTAGAGTGCCGGATGGAGCATGCAGAGTGCATTTGTGTATTAGAGTGCCGGATGGAGCATGCATAGTACATTGGTGTATTAGAGTGCCGTATGGAGCATGCATAGTACATTGGTGTATTAGAGTGCCGGATGGATCATGCATAGTACATTGGTGTAATAGAGTCCCAGATGGAGCATGCATAGTACATTGGTGTATTAGAGTGCCGGATGGATCATGCATAGTACATTGGTATATTAGAGTGCCGGCTGGATCATGCATGGTACATTGGTGTATTAGAGTGCCGGATGGAGCATGCATAGTACATTGGTGTTGTAAGAGTGCCGGATGGAGCATGCATAGTACATTGGTGTATTAGAGTGCCGGATGGAGCATGCATAGTACATTGGTGCATTAGAGTGCCGGCTGGATCATGCATAGTACATTGGTGTATTAGAGTGCCGGCTGGATCATGCATAGTACATTGGTGTATTAGAGTGCCAGCTGGATCATGCATAGTACATTGGTGTATTAGAGTGCCGGATAGAGCATGCATATTACATTGGTGTATTAGAGTGCCAGCTGGAGCATGCATAGTACATTGGTGTATTAGAGTGCCGGATGGAGCATGCATAGTACATTGGTGTATTAGAGTGCCGGATGGAGCATGCATAGTACATTGGTGTATTAGAGTGCCGGCTGGATCATGCATAGTGCATTGGTGTATTAGAGTGCCGGCTGGATCATCCATAGTACATTGGTGTATTAGAGTGCCAGATGGATCATGTATAGTACATTGGTGTAATAGAGTCCCAGATGGAGCATGCATAGTACATTGGTGTATTAGAGTGCCGGATGGATCATGCATAGTACATTGGTGTAATAGAGTCCCAGATGGAGCATGCATAGTACATTGGTGTATTAGAGTGCCGGATGGATCATGCATAGTACATTGGTATATTAGAGTGCCGGCTGGATCATGCATGGTACATTGGTGTATTAGAGTGCCGGATGGAGCATGCATAGTACATTGGTGTTGTAAGAGTGCCGGATGGAGCATGCATAGTACATTGGTGTATTAGAGTGCCGGATGGAGCATGCATAGTACATTGGTGCATTAGAGTGCCGGATGGAGCATGCATAGTACATTGGTGTATTAGAGTGCCGGCTGGATCATGCATAGTACATTGGTGTATTAGAGTGCCAGCTGGAGCATGCATAGTACATTGGTGTATTAGAGTGCCGGATGGAGCATGCATAGTACATTGGTGTATTAGAGTGCCGGATGGATCATGCATAGTACATTGGTGTATTAGAGTGCCGGCTGGATCATGCATAGTACATTGGTGTATTAGAGTGCCGGATGGAGCATTCATAGTACATTGGTGTATTAGAGTGCAGGCTGGATCATGCATAGTACATTGGTGTATTAGAGTGCCGGATGGAGCATGCATAGTACATTGGTGTATTAGAGTGCCGGATGGAGCATGCACAGTGCATTTTTGTATTAGAGTGCCGGCTGGATTATGCATAGTACATTGGTGTATTAGAGTGCCGGATGGAGCATGCATAGTACATTGGTGTATTAGAGTGCCGGATGGAGCTTGCATAGTACATTGGTGTATTAGAGTGCCGGATGGAGCATGCATAGTACATTGGTGCATTAGAGTGCCGGCTGGTTCATGCATAGTACATTGGTGTATTAGAGTGACGGATGGAGCATGCATAGTACATTGGTGTATTAGAGTGCCGGATGGATCATGCATAGTACATTGGTATATTAGAGTGCCGGCTGGATCATGCATGGTACATTGGTGTATTAGAGTGCCGGATGGAGCATGCATAGTACATTGGTGTTGTAAGAGTGCCGGATGGAGCATGCATAGTACATTGGTGTATTAGAGTGCCGGATGGAGCATGCATAGTACATTGGTGCATTAGAGTGCCGGCTGGATCATGCATAGTACATTGGTGTATTAGAGTGCCGGCTGGATCATGCATAGTACATTGGTGTATTAGAGTGCCAGCTGGATCATGCATAGTACATTGGTGTATTAGAGTGCCGGATAGAGCATGCATATTACATTGGTGTATTAGAGTGCCAGCTGGAGCATGCATAGTACATTGGTGTATTAGAGTGCCGGATGGAGCATGCATAGTACATTGGTGTATTAGAGTGCCGGATGGAGCATGCATAGTACATTGGTGTATTAGAGTGCCGGCTGGATCATGCATAGTGAATTGGTGTATTAGAGTGCCGGCTGGATCATCCATAGTACATTGGTGTATTAGAGTGCCAGATGGATCATGTATAGTACATTGGTGTAATAGAGTCCCAGATGGAGCATGCATAGTACATTGGTGTATTAGAGTGCCGGATGGATCATGCATAGTACATTGGTGTAATAGAGTCCCAGATGGAGCATGCATAGTACATTGGTGTATTAGAGTGCCGGATGGATCATGCATAGTACATTGGTATATTAGAGTGCCGGCTGGATCATGCATGGTACATTGGTGTATTAGAGTGCCGGATGGAGCATGCATAGTACATTGGTGTTGTAAGAGTGCCGGATGGAGCATGCATAGTACATTGGTGTATTAGAGTGCCGGATGGAGCATGCATAGTACATTGGTGCATTAGAGTGCCGGATGGAGCATGCATAGTACATTGGTGTATTAGAGTGCCGGCTGGATCATGCATAGTACATTGGTGTATTAGAGTGCCAGCTGGAGCATGCATAGTACATTGGTGTATTAGAGTGCCGGATGGAGCATGCATAGTACATTGGTGTATTAGAGTGCCGGATGGAGCATGCATAGTACATTGGTGTATTAGAGTGCCGGCTGGATCATGCATAGTACATTGGTGTATTAGAGTGCCGGATGGAGCATGCATAGTACATTGGTGTATTAGAGTGCAGGCTGGATCATGCATAGTACATTGGTGTATTAGAGTGCCGGATGGAGCATGCATAGTACATTGGTGTATTAGAGTGCCGGATGGAGCATGCACAGTGCATTTTTGTATTAGAGTGCCGGCTGGATTATGCATAGTACATTGGTGTATTAGAGTGCCGGATGGAGCATGCATAGTACAATGGTGTATTAGAGTGCCGGATGGAGCATGCATAGTACATTGGTGTATTAGAGTGCCGGATGGAGCATGCATAGTACATTGGTGCATTAGAGTGCCGGCTGGTTCATGCATAGTACATTGGTGTATTAGAGTGACGGATGGAGCATGCATAGTACATTGGTGTATTAGAGTGCCGGATGGATCTTGCATAGTAAATTGGTGTATTAGAGTGCCGGCTGGATCATGCATAGTACATTGGTGTATTAGAGTGCCGGATGGAGCATGCATAGTACATTGGTGTATTAGAGTGCCAGATGGAGCATGCATACTACATTGGTGTATTAGAGTGCCGGATGGAGCATGCATAGTACATTGGTGTATTAGAGTGCAGCTGGATCATGCATAGTACATTGGTGTATTAGAGTGCCGGATGGAGCATGCATAGTACATTGGTGCATTAGAGTGCCGGATGGAGCATGCATAGTACATTGGTGTATTAGAGTGCCGGATGGAGCATGCAGAGTGCATTTGTGTATTAGAGTGCCGGATGGAGCATGCATAGTACATTGGTGTATTAGAGTGCCGGATGGAGCATGCGGAGTGAATTTGTGTATTAGAGTGCGGGATGGAGCATGCATAGTACATTGGTGTATTAGAGTGCCGGCTGGATCATGCATAGTACATTGGTGTATTAGAGTGCCGGATGGAGCATGCATTGTACATTGATGTATTAGAGTGCCGGGTGGAGCATGCATAGTACATTGGTGTATTAGAGTGCCGGCTGGATCATGCATAGTACATTGGTGTATTAGAGTGCCGGATGGAGCATGCATAGTACATTGGTGTATTAGAGTGCCGGCTGGATCATGCATAGTACATTGGTGTATTAGAGTGCCGGATGGAGCATGCATAGTACATTGGTGTATTAGAGTGCCGGCTGGATCATGCATAGTACATTGGTGTATTAGAGTGCCGGATGGAGCATGCATAGTACATTGGTGTATTAGAGTGCCGGATGGAGCATGCATAGTACATTGGTGTATTAGAGTGCCGGATGGAGCATGCGGAGTGCATTTGTGTATTAGAGTGCCGGATGGAGCATGCAAAGTACATTGGTGTATTAGAGTGCCGGCTGGATCATAAATAGTACATTGGTGTATTAGAGTGCCGGATGGAGCATGCATAGTACATTGGTGTATTAGAGTGCCGGCTGGATCATGCATAGTACATTGGTGTATTAGAGTGCCGGAAGGAGCATGCATAGTACATTGGTGTATTAGAGGGCCGGATGGAGCATGCATAGTACATTGGTGTATTAGAGTGCCGGATGGAGCATGCATAGTATATTGGTGTATTAGAATGCCGGTTGGAGCATGCGCAATGCATTTGTGTATTACACAGTCGGTTTGAGCCTGCATAGTACATTGGTGTATTAGAGTGGCGGATGGAGCATGCATAGTACATTGGGTTGGAAGGAAGTATAATAATGCTGACCCCCTCCACTGTACCATGAGACGAGAGTTATCACAACTACATATATGTGCCTCTTGTAAAAATCCAATTGTAGCTTTAAGCTGTTTTAAATATGAAAATACTTACCTCTTTTTCTGCCCCTCTGTTTCTCCCTCTCTGTTTCTATCCTTCTGTATCTATGATTCTATCCCTTTGTTTCCAGCCTCTGTTTCAACTACATTGTTTCAACACTTTGGTTTCAATCCTTCTGTTTCTACCCCTCTGATACAATCCATTTGTTTCCACCCTTATTTTTCAGACCCTCTTTTTCTAACCCTCTGTTTTAATCCCACAGTTTCAACCTCTGTTTCTATCTCTCTGCTTTCTGCCCCTTTGTTTCTATCCATTTCTGCCCTCTGTTTCTCACCCTGTTTCTACACCTTTACTTACACCCATCTTTTCTTACTTGACTGATTTCCCCATTCTGTTCTGCCACCAGTTTCTACTCCTTTTCTTTCTAATTCTCCTGTTTCTACCGCTCTTTTGCTACCACTCTGTTTCTTCTGCTCTAGTTCTTCCCCTTTTTTTCCCACCTCTCTGTTTCCACCCCTCTGTAATAATCCTTTGGTTTCAATCTCTCTCTTTCAACCCCTGTGCTTCAACCCCTCTTTTTCAACTGTTAGAAAAGGAGATTGATTTGGACGTTGCAAAATTGGATCTGAAATTGCAGGAAAAGGCAATAGAAGCCAGAGTGACTGAAAGACTACAGTTCTCGTTGAAGAGGTCATAAGTGAAATCAACCTGCTTCTTTACCGAAGGGGTCTACAAACACTGTGGTTGCTGATGAGTTTGAAGAAACAATGTCGTTTGAATCTTACCTTATCTATGACCAACTGAAGAAAAGAAAGAAGAGGATGAGCAATCCTGTTGCTGGGAAAGTTAAATTAAAATTGAGAGGATCAGATAGATCTTCAATATCTGGTTTTAATAGCTAGAATTCTTCCTATGAATGCAAAATGCTGAAAGAAAGAAGAAAGCCAAATTACATGCTGAGAATGTACCTCATATTAAACTCAAAAGGAGAGCTGTGTCTATTCTGTCTGCAGAAGATATGAGGTTTACTAGTTGATGTTTTAACTCAAAGATGAAAGCGTACTCTGGATCAAAGATTATTTATTTTCCAAAGATGATGCTGTTATTTGAGCGGTGCATTCAAGTTATTTAAAATAATGTGGACTTTATTTATGAAGGTGAAAGAGTGCCATTTGAAATCCTGGAGCCTGTATTGGAGTGGTGTATCCCTGATCAGCTATATGGTATTGACAACTGGAGACAGGTGTTTGTTGAAGAAACTGATCATTTGTTGTTAAGACACTGTCGGAAAGATTTTCAAAACCAGGACACAAAGTCTGCCTTCTCCAGGAAGTGGAGGAACTTTGACAAGTACAAACTGACTTTATTTTGTTGCCCACTTTACTGGTCCAGAGTGGTTGTAAAGATCACTCTTTTTTAAATTATAGATTCTATTAAAAAGCTTCTGGTGAAGTTTTAGGATACAAGGTAAACTGGGGAAAAAATGAAATCATCCCATTGACAAATTTTGATCACACTGAGAACCAGTCAACAAGTCCAAACAAATGGCCCTCGGGTGGCAGCACATACCTTGGAATAATGGTGAATGAGGAGCTCCAGAATTTATACAAACTCATTTACCTCCTGCAACTTAGTAAAGTTGAAGAAGATTTGAGTAGGTGGATGACTTTGCCCATCACTCTAATTGGCAGGGTCAAATGTGTAAAAAAATGAATATATTTCCAGGATTTGCAATTCATTATCCAGTCCTTGCCCATTCCACTAACTTAAACCTTTTTTACAAGCCTTAATGTGCATGTTGGGCAATTTATTGTGTACGGTAAAATACCTAGAATATCCATGGAAAAGTTAACATGGAATTACAGGTTAGGAGGCATTTGGTGCCAAGTTTCAAACATTATTATTTGGCGGCTCAAATGAGATGCATTTCTTAATTTTTTGAGTGGGACAATACCCCCTCATGGGTACAAATTGGATTGCACTCTCTAAAAGAGGATGTGTATAATGATTTGATTTGTATATGGAATTCCAGAATTATAACCAGCAGGACAGACAACCCAATTTTAAAACATATGGTTAAAATATGGGTGAGACCTGTGGAGGCTCTGGACTGAAAAGAGGATTGTCACTGAGGACACCCCCACTCCGCCTTCAGACACCACTTGCTCCTCTACACCCCCCCTTGTGCATCCAAACCCCCCCTTGTGCCTCCACCCCCCTTGTGCGTCCACACCCCCCTCTTGCACTTCCACCCCCTTGTGCCTCCACACCCCCTCTTGCGCCTCCATACCGCATTTGTGCCTCCACCCCCTTGTGCCTCCACACCCCAGCTTGCACCTCCACCCCACCTTGCACCTCCACTTCCCCCTTACATCTTCTGCTTTCGACAATTAAGAACTTTCCTAGAGGCAAACTATGGAATGACTGCCTGACTGTAGTGACATGGAGACTCTAATTCGAACGGGGATTGTGTGTAAATTTATCTCTAGGATGTATTCTATAAATCCAAAGTGAAGGCCTGAAGATGGGATTACATTGGTCAAGGGAAAGATGGGAGTTAGACTTGGGCATAACAATTGATGAATGGTGGTGGGAAGATTTCAGTCTGAATAGCCTGATGGGAACTGTTAATGCCAGACACATGCAGGTGCAATATAATTTCTTGCATCAGTTATACCATACACGTCAAAGCCAGAAATTTGGGAAATGTGCTTTAGGTGTGGAGTGGAGGTAAGAACTTTTGTCCACTCCACCTGGCTGAGTACAAGAATGAGATCCTTCTGGAAAGGCCTGGGGGACACTCTGCAAAAAATCGCAAAGGTGGATTTTCCACAGGAACCAGAGTTGTACCTTCTACGGGTCACTGGGGAAGTACAGTTTAGACTGTCCAAACACCAAATTCAGTTTGTGAAGGTCTCCTTGTCAGTAGGCAGGAATTAGATAATGGTTATGTGGAAGTCTGACTCCCAGCTAAGAATTACACGATGGATTATGGAAATACAGTGTTGCATTCCTCTGGAGAAAATCACCTACAGTTTACGGAAGAGATTCGACACATTCGTTGAAGTGTGGCAACTTTATCTGAGGCATATAGGTGCACAAATGTAATTCACACCCTCTCTCTCCCCGAATAAGAGAAAAGAAATAATCCGTCCCAGCAGGTAAAGGATTAAGAGAATGAAATGAGGAACTCAGTGCAGACGATGTGTGTTTTTGCCCCTAGATGATTTATTTAACATCCAAAAACCTCTAGCTTCGAGGAGGATCGTTGCCTTTGTCAGTATTTAGGTGTGTGGTGATACAACCACTACCCTGGCTGCACTCCTACCAGCTACTGCTGGAGGCAATCACTGTATCTGCAGGTAGGAAACCCGGGAGGCTGATCCCCACCTGCCAGCTGTCAATCACCGGCCTGCATAAAGACTTGAGCTGGCCCCTTTGGGGATGGTCAGACAAATGGGTCCAGCAAGATACTGAGACTGGTGTCTATAAGTTTAAGCTAATTAAAGCCTGCTGTACAGACTGTGGACTTTACATCAGAATTATGCAAACAGCACCACTCACACAACATTAAAACAGTGCAAAGGGGAATGAGCAAATGCATAAAGGTTTGGCCCAAGGCATCCAGCCCATCTTCACTTCAATGCACGTTGCTGTAATTTCCACTCCTCCTTCTCTCTCTACCCTGGGGATAGATAGAGTGGGGATCCTTTTGCTGGTGTGGCTGTTGTGGTCAACTCCTGGCTGGTGAGATACCTGCCTTATTATGCTGTGTGCTGTCCAGAAGTTCGGAGAACTTCCAGAAGTCATCAGGGGCAACAGAATCAGAATTTATTGTCATGAACAAGGCATTAAATTTGTTGTTTTGCGGCAGCGTCACAGTGCAAACATTTATATAAATCACTTTACAGCAATAAACAAAAATAGTGCATGAAAAGTCAAGTGTTTTGGACTAAATTTTTTTGCCGTGGCTAATATTATATATCTTAATTTTTTTTACACCATCTGCTCTTGATCGAACCTTCCTTATTTGAAAGATTAAAGGAATGATCTCTTTTGTAGATTTATTCGCCGATGGGGGTTGATGTCTTTTGAACAACTTTCTACCAAATATTATTTACCATACATGCATTTTTTTTAGGTATCTATAGATTAGAAATTTCCTGAATACAGAAATGCCTAATTATCTAACATTACAGCAACCAGATTTACTCGATTCTTTGTTCTGGTTAAACCCCTTTCAGAAGGGCTTAATTGGTACTATTTATACTTATATTAAATTTGAAATCAGTTCCCATGGATAAGATTCATCAAACATGGGAATCAGAACTTCAACTAACCTTATCTCCTGAAACAGGGGAAGAATTACTAGACTAGTTAATACTTGTTCACTTTGTGCACGTCAGTCTTTAATACAGTTTAAAATAGTTCATGGAGCTTAAAGATAAATGAGTTCGCATCTTTCCTAATAAGAGTGTGCCTTGTGACAGATGCAATACTGATGCGGCTTCACTGACTCAAATGTTTTGGTCATGTCCCGTGTTAGAAAACTTTTGGAAAGATATTTTTAAAACTCTATCAATGATACTGGTTATTCATTTACAGCCTAACCCCTTAACTGCTCTTTTTGGAATTACAGATGTAGGTTGTTAACCTACTTCTGCATATTGAGTTATATATTTTTCTACACTATTAGCTAGAAGCTAATTTTAAATGGATAGACTCTGATTCTCCTACATTATTTCAATGGCTTTCTCATGTTGTGTCTTTCTTAAATGTTGAAAAAAAAATTAGAAGTCATACTTTAGATACAACTGCTAAATTTGAAGAGACAAGGAAACGAATTATTGATTACTTTCATGGGATATATCTGACGTTATTCCATGAATTAACTCTTCCTTTCCAGATATAATATAGTTTTTGCTATTTTTGTTATACCGCAGAGCCCACCCCACCTCACCCACCTCACTGACAAAAGGCAAAGGAGGAAAAACCCAACACCCAACCCCAACCACCAATTTTCCCCTGCAACCGTGTCTGCCTGTCCCGCATCGGACTTGTCAGCCACAAACGAGCCTGCAGCTGACGTGGACATTTACCCCCTCCATAAATCTTCGTCCGCGAAGCCAAGCCAAAGAAGAAGAAAGGTGTAAAATGGAGCGAGTTTTTAAACTATTTGTCAGATCCTCAAGATAGGTCGCTCAGTTGTTTTTTTTTGCTTTTTAAAATTCTTTTTTTTAAAGTAGATTAGTTGGGTTTATGTATATATAGATATATTATAATTATTTCTTTATCTGTTTTGTTTGGAGAATTATTTCTAATATGTCACATTTTCACTCTGGAATTGATGATACATACTATGTAGACTTGGACAGACCATTATAATTGTGTTATTCTCTTCTCCTTATGCTGTGTATATTTTAAAATGTTAATGAAAATAATAAAAAAGAAAGAAAAGTCAAAGTAAAGTCTTTATTCACGAATCTGATGGCAGCGAGGATCTCTAGTGCTCATCTTCAGGCTCCTGTGCTTTTTTCCTGATGGTAGCAGAGTGAAGAGGGCATGGCCTGGGTGGTGGGGGTCCTTGAGGATAGAGGCTGTTTTCTTAAGACACCTCCTCTTGTAAATGTCCTCGATGAGGTGAAGTTTGGTGCCCTTGATTCTGAGAGTTGGTGCCTCCATACCAGACAGTGAAGCAACCAACCAGAATGCTCACCTGCAAAAGTTTTCAAGAATCTTTAATGACATTCCAAATCTCAAGCACCTCACGAATTATAGCCGCTTGACTACCTTCTTCATGATTGCATCCACATGGAGGCTCCAGGACAGATCCTTGAAGATGCTGACACCCAGGAATTTGAAGTTCTTGATCCGCTCCTTTGGGTGTAAGCACAGTGGGGGTGGTGGGGGGGGAGTGGAGTGCCAGAGGTAAGTTTTTCATAGCGAGTGGTGGTGGGTGCATGGAGTGTGCTGCAGGCAATGCTGGTGGAGGCAGGTATAATAGGATCTTTTAAGTCTATTAGATAGGTGCAAAGAATGGAAAAAAATGGAGGGTCATGTAGCAGAAAAATTGTTTGATTCAGTTATATTCCATATAACCATGGGCTGAAAGGTCTGTACTGTGCTGAAGATTTCTATGTTCCCTGCCAATGGCTGTTGTATTTCGTACAACAGCGGATGTTGCAATCATGAAACATGCTATAGAAATGAAAGGCTTAAAGGGATTACTTTACATTGTATCTGGGCAAGAGAACATGGGAGAAACAAACATTCAACAAGAGCTTGAGAAGTTTATCAACTTTAATTTGATATATGATGTAACAGCATGTAGCTCAGGTCAACATTTCTTTAAAAGACATTATTTTATTAAAACATGCATGCACAGAAATGTGAAACACAGGAAAATCAGCAGTGAACACAGTGGAAATGCAAGAACTAATAGAATATGTTTTGGGAACAGGAATCAGACTGGTATCATCCCCCTTTTTCTAACCTCGGCTTGTGCTTGGAGGTCTGTGAGTCATCACCCTTTCACAATATCGGACTGATATTCCACCTTGCCCCATTCACCTGAAAAAGGCCAAACCTTCCCTTCACTGAGCCATACTAACTGGCCAGGTCATTAAGGATCAGGAACCCTCACTCTTGCCTGTACGCCCGAGATCAACTTTGGACAACTGATAGTCACTACACCTAATCTTGGCCTGGCTGGCAGTGAGAAGAGCTCTCCACTCAGATCCTTCCGTTATGATAGAAATATCACCCATAACACACATAGTCCCTGAGACGATTGCAGTGCAGAGGAGACAGGTGCCAAACTCTTTGCAGAATGTGAATTCATCAAGAGTGTGTGGAGAAGATGCCAGAATGCTCATACCGATTCATCCCCAGCAACAGCGTGACAGAGGACTCAGATTTATGGGCTGTTCCCAGGGATAGATGCAGAGATAGACATTCAGAGCGACTGGAAGATCATTGACTCAGTGAAAGACGCCGCTTGATCCACCCAAAACTTGTTAGTCCTCCAGCACACCAAGATGTCGATGAGGGAATGATCTGACTGGCACATTTCAGGCTGCAGGAGTACATGCTGAGGGATGCACTGAGGCTTGGTGCAGCCAACACAAGGGTGGTGTGGGAAAGGACCACAGTCTGGTGACCTTCTGTTACCGGGCATTGAGGGGCTGAGACCAGAGGGGAAGTTCCTCAAACAACAGAGCAGAGAGTAACTCCAAGGTGCCACAGTGGTGGCAATGGAGAATGAATTAAACGGTGTATATTGATGGAAATGTATAGATATCACACTAAGAATATGAAAAGGCTTTGAACAAATGTCTTTATTTTTTTGCAAATAATTTATTGTGAATAAAGTTTATTTTTGGAAAAAAGTTGCTTGAACACATTGACTGTGATCTAAAGGATAAAAGCTCAGTTGAAAAGCTCCCTCTGGGACGCAGGAAGTTTGCATCAGGCACAGTCTCCAGGAAAACCATCAAAGGAATTCTGCGGAGATCCTAAGGCAGGTGGGTTATGGTAGGAGGTTGGGTTACACAACTTGCCTTACATTCTCTTGTGCTCGGAAGAGTTCATGATCATCATCGGCTCTTGGATTGCACTCCTTGGAGTTCAGAAGAATGGGGGAGTCCTCATAGAAGCATTTTGAATGAAAGGTCTGGCAGGTAGATGTGACCAAGTTGTTTCCATGGTTGCGAAACAAGGACAAGAGGGCACAACTTCAAGATCAAAAGGTGCTCATTTAAAAAAAGAGATGCAGAGAAATTTCTTTAGTTAGAGAGTGGTGAAACTCTGGAATCTGCTGCCACGGGCAGATGTGGAGGCCAGGTCATTGAGTGGAAAGATTGATTGACTATTCAGATAACTATTAAAGGTTATGGGAAAAAGGCAGGAGAGTGGGGCTGAGTGGGAGATCGGTTCATGATGCAATGGCAGAGTGGGCTCGAAGAGCCAATTGGCTTACTTCTGTTCCTATATCTATCATCCCACATCTGAACCTTTAACTGCGAGGCACAGTTCAAGACCATAGTTAGACCCCACTTGGAATATTGTGTTCAGTTCTGGTCACCTCATCACAGGAAGGATGTGGATGCTATGGAAAGGGTGCAGAAAAGATTTACAGGGATTGGAGTGTATGCTTTATGCTTGGTCATTTTTATTTTTGGAGCAACAGAGAGTGAGGTCAGAGGCTTTTCCCCCAGGGCTGAAATAACTAACATGAGGGGGCAGAGTTTTAACATGCTTGGGAGTAAATACAGAGTTATGTAAGAGGTAAGTTTTTCACACAGAGTGGTGGGTACATGGAATGCACTGCTGGCAACAGTGGTCGTGGAACTAATGATCATTTAGGAGATCACTGGATGGGTGCTTGGAACTGAGAAAAATGGTGAGATACAAGGAAAATTCTAGGCAGTTGTGCACTGAGCTGCAATTTTCCGTGTTCTGTGACTTGTTCTGAGAATTAGTTCATGGAGTAAGAACCAGGAGTGGTGATCGCGACCCCTGGTATACAAGCTCCTGAACTGGAATCCTTTCAAGCAAAGGAAAACACACAAACAGAGATTTTACGGATTGCTTTCCTGCAGCTTGTCTTGACTCCAACGCTTGTCCTCTGAGCTGCAACTGTGGCCATTCGTGTCTCTGCTGTACTGCCTAGAGTAGAGAAAAAGAGGACAGAGTCAGATGAGGAAATGGATTCTCATTTCTGTCTCAGTGATCCCAGCGCAGCGCAATCCAGAACTTCCCCCCACCCTCATTCCAGAGCTGCCTGCCCACAGATAATACTTCTTTCATATTAGGCTTTCCCTCAGATCTTCAGGTCATCCCCTCCCTTTGCTCCCTTGTTGGTTTCTATCTGGGGTTAGGGCTTCACGGACAGCAATGGTCTGAGAAAGGTTTGGAGCTCTGCCTGCTTTCCCTTCAGAAGAGTGTCCAATGGCTCCAGCAGAGATTGCTGGATGATGGAAGAGTGGGAGAGACAGAGAGTGCGTGCGTGCGTGCGTGTGTGTGTGTGTGTGTGAGTGAGAGAGAGAGAGAGAGAGGTTGGTTTCATCTTTGGAATCTGCAGCAGTGAATGCAACAGTGAAACTCAGCACAAGGCTTTGGCTGAGATTGGTGACTACTTGCATTTGACAATCTTTGTTGGCTGGGATTCCAAGAGGGTTGACAATGTCATTGAATTGATTGTCAGATGCATCATACAATGCACATGTGCATCAACATTCTTCCTTGCTCCTGCCAAATCAGGGACTTCAATTCAGCGACACTGCACGGTAACAGCTCCCTCTGACCAACGATCCTTCAAATATACCCATGTGACCAAATCACAGAACAACCCCGTCTTTGGAAAGCAAGAGGAAACTAGAGAAACCAGTACAGACACGGGGGGTTGGGGGAAGGGGAGAAAGAAAAGAATGTGCAAACTCCTCACAGATAGCGCGGGATTCGAACCCAGGTCACTGGAGCTGAAATAGCATTGCGTTAACCGCCATGTTAACTGCGCCTCACCTGACACTTTTACTTTGTGGAAAGAAATGCAAAGCAATAATAGTACATGGAATTGAATTAAAAAGAGACAATGAATATAAAAAAAACAGACATAAATATTCACATTAATCATGGTGCAAAAAAGTGACTATGCAAAATTGGAGTTGAGGGATAATGAAGTATTGTTGGAAAAGCCCGTCCTGTAAAACCACCCCACCAGGCTTCATTTCCAACACATTATCCTCTGCAATTTCTGCCACCTACACCATGATCCCATCTCCTGACACATCTTTCCCTCTCCCTCCTCTTTGCTTTCTGCAGGGACCGCTCCCTCATCCACTCATCACTTCCCTCTCTTCACCTCCTTAGTTCATACCCCTGTAATAACAGGATATGCTCCACTTGTGCCCATACCTCCTCCTTCATAATCATTTGGGGTCCCAAACTGTCCTTCCAAGTGAATCTATAGTGGTCATCTACTTCATCCAGCCTCCTGTACATCGGGGAGACTGGACGCAGAATAGGAGATCGTTTCATTGAGCACCTTCACTCTATCCACTGCAATGATAGGGACCACCCAGTGGCCAACCATTTTAATTCCACATACCATTCCCACACTCATGCACTGCCAAAGCATGGCTACCCTCAAAATGGAGGAAAAATACCTAATATTCTGTCTGAAACAGCATGAATATTGACTTCTCCAGTTTCTGTTAAACCCCTTCCACGAGTCTTTCCCTCTCCCTCAGACTCCTTTCCTCCAGCTCCCCACCCCTTCCCTTCCCTCCCCATCCAGAGAGCTATAATTTCTCAGCTTTTTTCTTTTCTACCCTTCCACCCATATAGACCTGTTAACTGTCCTCCTCCCCCTGCTCCTTCCTCCCTATCCTTCTCTGCTCCCAACTACCATTTTATTCCAGTGCCTGTCTGCTTTGACGTCAGCCCAGAAACATTGGTTACCCTAAACTTCCTAAATATGCTGCATGACCTGCTGAGTTTGTCCAGCACTTTTGTGTATTGCCTCTGTGAAACAGTGAACTCTTTTGGCCCCTTTATTGAAGGAAAGTTATATTAGTTTTGGAATTCATCCAAAAGAGATTCAACAGACTACTTCCTGTGATGAGACGGTTGTCTTGTCACAAACAGCTGAAAAAAAAAGTTGGATCTGTGTTCTTTGGAGCTGAGAAGAAGGACAAGTGACCTCACTGAAGCAGATAAATCCCAAGGGGCACTACTGGAGAGAGACTATTGAGCAGAGGGCAACAGTTATAAGGTAAGAGGCCAGTCATTTCAAATCAACTTTCACTGAGGGTGGAGAATTTACTGAATATTCTATCCGGGGAGGCTGTGGAGATTAGGTCAGTGAGGGTATTTAAAGAGATTTTATAAAAATGGAGGGATTGAGAATAACATGGAAGTGGCCTTGAGGAGGTGTTAAGGCCTGGGGGCAGATCAGCCATGACTGCATTGAGGATTGGACAGAATGAAGGAACCGAGTAGCCCCCTCCAGCTCCTTTTTTGTATTCTTGCATCGTGCCAAGAGAACTGTGGAGTGATCCTTAAGAGGCCTTGTTAAAAGAGCTCTTCAAAGACTCGTGTGCGTTGTGTTCTCTATAGAACAGAGAAGCCCTTTGGCTCATAGCGTTGTGTTGACTTAATACTCCATTCTAACAACTGCCCAGAATTTCTCAACTGCATTAACCACTTTTCTCAGTTGCATCAGAGTCAGTTGCCAGAACAAGTCTTAGCGGGGTGGGGTGGGGGGGCTCAGCAGCGGAGGGTGGGGCGCTGCTTATATTGGATGGAGACTAGTGATGCTAAACACATGCTAGTGACGCCAGTGCTGCGAGTGAGGGTGGTGTGCTACAATACCTCATTTGGGGGGGGGGGGGGGGGGGCGGCAATGGCCACAAGTGGGTGGGAGAGAAATGCCTGTGAATGCCCTCTATTGGTGCTGACCCTGAGTTGCAGGCACCTATCTAATAGTCTCTTATATGATCCTATTGCATCTGTTTCCATCCCATTGCCGGTAGTACATTCCATACATCCACCACTTTATGTGTGACAAACTTAACCCTTACAACCCCCCTGTACTTATTCCCACACACTGTAAAACTATACCTTGTAGTGTTAGTCATTTCAGCTCCGGAGAAAACACCTCTGGCCATCCACAAGATCGATGTTTCTCATCATACAACTTTATCTGGTCACCACTCATCTTCCATAGCTCCAAGCAGAAAAGACCAAATTCACTCAATCTATCCTCATAAGGCATGCTCACTACTCCAGGCAGCATCCTTGTCAATCTCCTTTGCACCTTCTCCATAGCAACACATCCTTCCTGTAGTGAGGCGACCAGACCTGAACACAATGTTCCAAGTGCAGTCTTGCTGAGGCCTTAACAAGCTGCAACATTACCTTATGGCTCTTGAACTTGATCCTTCTCCTGGGCTCGTGTCTGATGCATTTCCAAGATGGCATTGCTGGCCCCACAGGGGGGTAGAAACAATGTTGGCAGTGATGTGTTGTAGCTCTTCATAGATCGGAACTGGTTTCTATCCATGGACGCAGAAGAGTGAGGTCTCATGCTGGCTGAGATGGACAATGGAGTCCTGGTTTCACAGGGTCTCCCCAAACTGTTGGATTTGTTCTCCCTCCGTTGGTATTCAATGGGAGATTGCAAAGCTGCAGAGAGAATGAGAAGAGGTTGACCCTTATTGGCTAATATACAACAATCAACACTGTATCGTCAACGTCACAAGGTGTTATACTTGAGCTATTGTGCCACAGGATCGGAAAATTAAAAGTTTAGTCAAGGTAAAAATGCCAGGCTCCAACTGGCCTGGAAAGGTCAGCCCAATGAGTAGTGTTATGATCTCTGCCAAAGAAAGCAGCAAAGCCTTCCTTGGTGAATGTAACCAACATGCAGAGAGATAGATCTTTGTATAGCCGGGGAGAAAGGGTGATGGGGAATGGTCAGGTCAGTGGAGCCTTGAACTCAATGAAGAGCAAAACAAGCTTTATGGTCCAGATGGCCAACTCTTGCTCCTATTCCTCAAATTCTTATATTATGACCAGCTGAAGTAAGATTGCAAAAATGAGCAACTTAAACACAAGGCAAATAAGAACACAGAACATATAACATAGAAATGTTCAGCCTGGTACAGGGCCCTTCAACCCAGGGTTGTGCCAGTCTAATGACCTACTCCACCAACTGCCTGGAATTTTCCAACTGCACAACCTCCATTTTTCTCAACTTTGCCAGAAGCTCATTTTATGCACCCACCTCTATCTACATAAAGAACTTACCCCCCTCTACTGACTCCAAAGCACCTTGAATCTATGCAAACTCACATTAGCCATTCATCCTCGAGGGAAAAATCCTCTAGTCGTTCACATGATCAATTCATCTCATCATCTTTTATACCTCTATCAAGTCTCACCTCATCTTTGTTCCAAGGAGAAAAAAAACAATTTCACTCAACTCACCCTCATAAGGCATACTCCAATCCAGGCAGCATCCCTGTAAATCTTCTCTAGAACATCCATATCCTTTCTGTGGTGAAATGACCAGAACTGAACCCAATATTGCAAGTGGGGTCTAACTAAGGTCTTTCATAGCTGCCACATTACCTCACAGCCCTTGAACTCAATACCTAAAGGCCAACACACCATATATCTTCTTTACAACACTATAAATTTGTGCATCAGCTTTGAGTGGCCTGTGAACAGGGACCCCCAAGATCATTCAGTTCTTACTGCACTGCTCAGAGTCCTCCCATTAACATTACATTCTGCCTTCACATTTGACCTAATGAAATGAACCACTTCACACTTTTCTGAATTAAACTCCATCTGCCACTTCTCAGCTGAGCTCTACATACCAGGCGATCCACCAAATCACCAACCTTTGTGTCATCAGCAAACTTTCTAATCCCATCCTTCCACTTCTTCATCCAGACCATTTATAAAAATCACAGAGGAGTCCCAGAGCAGATCAACCTCCATTCAGAATACAAACCTCTTCAACTATCCTCTGCCTTCTATGGACAAGCCAATTCTGGATCAGTCTCTGTATCACCTGCCCTGCACACAATAAGCACATGAACATTGAAGAGAGTGTGGCCGGGGTGGAATGAGTCTTCCGATAGGTTGGCTGCTTTTCCGAGACAGCAGGAGTATTAGATGGAGTTGATGGATGGGAGGGGGTATGAAGAGATGTCAATGGAGTCGATGAAGGGGAGGGGTTTGTGATGAGGAGTAGATGGAATCAATGGAGAGGAGGGGGTTTGATTAAGGGCAGATGGAGTCAATGGAAGGAAGGGGGTGTCATGAGGTGTAGATGAAGTCGATGAGGGGGTGTCACAAGGTGTAGATGAAGTCAATGGAGGGGAGGTGAGGTGATGAGGTATGCACAGCATCGATGGAGGGGAGGTGGGTTGTGAAAAGATGTCCATGGAGTCTATGGGAAATGGTGTGAAGAGTTACAAATGGAGTCGATGGAGGGGAGGATGCAATGAGGTAACAAGAAAATCGAGCCTGCATTCGTTACTTCAGCTAGCAGGTCGTTCCACACTCCCACCACGAATAAGATCCCCTAATGTATTCTTAAATATTTCACCTTTAACCCATGTTCTCCAGTTCTTATCTCACCAAACCTCAATGGAAAAAGCTTACATTTACTATATTACTCCCTCATAATTTTATATACCTCTATCAAATCTCCCCTCGTTTTCCAACTCTCCAGGGAATAGTCCTAACATGTTTAGCCTTTCCCAGTAACTCAGTTCATCGAGTTCCAAAAATACCCTTGTAAATCTCTACTCTTTCAATGTTATTGACATCTTTCCTGCAGTTAAATGCAGAAAGCAGCACACAATACTCCAAATTTGACCTCAAGTTCAAGTCTTGAACTTCAGCATAACATCTCACCTTCTGAACACAAAACTTGGATACGTGAAGGTTAACATGCCAGAAGCACTCTTCGCTCTATCTGTCTGTGATGCTACTTTTAGGGAATGATGTAAAGGAATTGTCACATAATACTACATTTAGAATGTAACATACATGAAATTCTTTAACTTTGTCTACCGTAAGGAAGTTTCCACTTTGTCCAGTGCCCCTCACTGAAATGAGGCCCCAGCGAGGAATGAACTTGATTTACAAGACCAGTGCTCTAACCACTGAGCTATCAGAGCCTTTGTATTCCTAGATCCCTCTGTTCTACTGCACTCCTCCATGTCTTACCATATACAATGCATGTTGTACCTTGGTTAGTCCTCCCAAGTGAAACACTTTACACTTGTTTGAATTAAATTCCATCTGCTATTTTGCAGCCCATTTTTCCAGCTGGTCCAGAACCCACTTTGAAAGGTTTCATCATCGCCAACTGCACCCCAATCTTTGTGTCATCACCCCAGACAGAATCTTAGGGAGTAAGCCATGTCAATTGGCTCCAGAAATAGCCTGTGCTCCTTGACTCTCCGTCATAGGATGACGAATAATAATATCACTCCTTCAAATTATGCAGGCGACTCTATGCAGTCCACCCACCGTTTAGAAAGTGACGCTGAGACTCCAGGATTTCACTGACGCTCGAGACCCAAGCCTGTCGGATCTCAGGATTTGCAGCTTGTAGGACATGGCGCGCCACATACCCCTCTGCCCCTCGTGAGGTCAAGGCAAATTTACAAGGGTCACCATCCACAGATTCCTCGAGGCCAAGGCAGCTCACCTGAAAGGGGTGGGGGGGGAGGGGAAAGAGTGAGAGAAATATTCAAAGGAGATCACTGCAGAAGTGCCATTATGTTAGTTGATAATGAATTTTTCTCCACCAATGGGGAAATATTGAAAAGCAGATCCATTAGTGAACTAGCATGAGATGGAGCTCGGGTACATTGGAGAACAGAGATCTGTACAGCAGAGGAGCAGACACGCCCACATTTCTGTATTAACCACCAGGTTGATCTAATCTCATTGAAGGGTGGTCATAAATGGTTTGTAATTTGCATGGAGGTTGGTGACCAGTGGGGTTCTGCATGGATCTGTTCTGGGACCCCCTCCTCTGTGATTTTTACAAGTGACCTAGGTGAGGGAGTGGAAGGATTGATTAGTCAGTTTGTGGATATTACAAAGGTTGGTGATGTAATGGATAGTCTGGAGGGTTGTCAGAGATTACAGAGAGGCATTGATAGGATGCAGAGCTGGGTTGAGAACCGGTGGATGGAATTTAACCCAGAAAAGCATGTAGTGGTTCATTTCGGTGGGCCATGTTTGAAGGCTGAATACAATGTCGATGGGAGAACACTGAGCAGTGTGGAGAAACTGAGTGAAGTTGGGATCCATGTCCACAGGATGCTCAATGCTGCTGCACAGGTTGATAGTGTTGTTAAGAAGGAGCCTTCAATAACCGTGACATTGAATTCAAGAGCCATGAGGTAATGATGGAAAAACAGAAAGAGAAGATAAACAAAATATAAAATGGCTACGCTGAACTATATGACTTTAAATATTAATGGAATACATAACCAAATTAAAAGGAAGAAACTAATAAATTTACTGAAAAAGGAAAAAATTGATATAGCATTTGTCCAAGAAACACACTTAACTGAATTGGAGCACAAGAAATTAAAGAGAGATTGGGTAGGACATGTAACAGCAGCATCGTATAATTCAAAAGCAAGAGGAGTGGCTATATTAATTAGTAAAAATGTGCCATTTAAAATAGAAGAGGAAATAATAGATCCAGCAGGGAGATATGTTATGATAAAATGTCAGATATATTCGGAGTTTTGGAATCTACTTAATGTATATTCACCTAACGAAGAAGATCAAAAGTTTATGCAAGATATCTTTTTGAAGGTAGCTAATACGCAAGGGAACATACTAATAGGAGGGGAT
The DNA here is from genome assembly GCF_036971445.1 of Narcine bancroftii. Classification (NCBI taxonomy): domain Eukaryota; kingdom Metazoa; phylum Chordata; class Chondrichthyes; order Torpediniformes; family Narcinidae; genus Narcine; species Narcine bancroftii. The sequence goes on from NC_091472.1 coordinate 235,882,965, forward strand.
TTCAACCTGAATTTGGATCCAAATATGGATAAAACAGGGAAAAAAATTAACAGGAAGAACAAAGTAACCAAATTTATAATTAAATCAATGCAAGAAATGAAACTTTTGGATATATGGAGGAAACAAAACCCAAAAGAAAAAGAATACTCATACTACTCGGCTAGACATAAAACATTCTCAAGAATAGACCTATTTTTGTTATCAGCTAGTATGCAGGATAGAGTAAGAAAAACAGAATATAAAGCTAGAATACTATCGGACCATTCACCCTTAATATTGACAGTAAAGCTAGAGGACATCCCTCCAAGAATGTATAGATGGAGATTAAACCCCATGCTACTTAAAAGACAGGATTTTAGAGAATTTATTGAAAAACAATTAAAAATGTATTTTGAAGTAAATACGGAATCAGTGGAAGATAAGTTTATACTATGGGACGCAATGAAAGCATTCATTAGAGGGAAAATAATAAGTTATGTAACCAAGATGAAGAAGGACTATAATCAGGAAACAGAGCAGTTGGAAAGGGAAATAGTAAACATAGAAAAAAAATTAGCAATGAAGGAAGGTACAACTAAAAGAAGAGAATTGGCGGATAAAAAAATAAAATATGAAACATTACAAACATATAAGGTAGAGAAGAATATAATGAAGACAAAACAGAAATATTATGAACTAGGTGAAAAAACACACAAAATCCTAGCATGGCAGCTTAAGACAGAGCAAGCTAAGAAAATGGTATTGGCATCAAGGAAAAAGACAAACAAATTACATATAATCCAAAAGAAATTAAGGAAAACTTTAGAGAATTCTATGAACAATTATACCGAACTGAAAATGAAGGGAAAGAAGGGAAAATAGATGAATTTTTGACTAAAATTGAACTACCAAAACTACAAATAGAGGAACAAAATAAATTAACAGAACCATTTGGAACAGTAGAAATACAAGAGATAATAAAAAAATTACCAAATAATAAGACACCAGGAGAGGATGGATACAAAACATTTAAAGACTTATTAATACCGCCCCTCCTGGATGTAATCAACCAGATTGATGAGACACAAAACTTACCAGATTCATGTAAAACAGCAATAATTACAGTAATACTAAAACAAGGGAAATATCCACTCTCACCAGCGTCATATAGACCAATATCTTTGCTAAACACAGATTATAAGATAATAGCTAAACTATTAGCAAACAGATTAGCAGAACAGGTACCGAAAATGGTAAATTTAGACCAAACTGGATTTATCAAAAAAAGACGCACAGCAGATAATATTTGTAAATTTATTAACTTAATTCATGCAGTAGAAGGAAATAAAGCACCTACAGTAGCAGTTGCTTTAGACGCAGAGAAGGCCTTCGACAGAGTAGAATGGAATTATTTGTTCAAAGTATTGCAAAAATTCAGTTTACCGGAGAAGTATATTAATTGGATTAAAGCATTATATAAGGGACCGTTAGCAAAAGTGACAGTAAATGGACATGTATCAAAGCAATTTAACTTAAGCAGGTCAACGCGGCAGGGATGCCCACTATCACCTTTATTGTTTGCGCTAGCTATAGAACCACTAGCAGAATTGATAAGAATAGATAATAATATAAAAGGAATAAAAATAAAAGACAGGGAATACAAAATCAGTCTATTTGCGGATGATGTTATAGTGTACTTAAACAGAACCAGAACTATCAATAAAAGAATTATATAAGAAATTGAAGGAATATGGAGAAGTGTCGGGTTACAAGATAAACGTAAATAAAAGTGAAGCAATGCCTATGAATAATGCGGATTTCTCAAAATTTAAGAAGGAATCTCCATTCAGATGGCAAATGCAGGCAATAAGATACCTAGGTGTACAAATAAACAAAAATCTAGGCCAATTATATAAACTCAATTACAATCCACTAATGAAAAAATTACAGGATGATTTAGAGCATTGGAAAGATCTACCACTAACACTGATAGGAAGGATAAACTGTATTAAAATGAACATTTTTCCAAGGATATTATACTTATTTCAGGCATTGCCAATACAACTGACAGAAAAATTCTTCAAAGAGTTAAAGAAAATAATAAGGAAATTTTTATGGAGAGGGGGGGGGGAAACCGAGGATAGCACTAGATAAATTAACAGAATGGTATAAACAAGGAGGCTTACAATTGCCAAACTTTAAAAATTATTATAGAGCCGCACAATTAAGATACCTATCAGATTTTTATCAAACAAGGGAAAAACCAGACTGGATGAGATTAGAATTAGATAAAATAAGGGAAAAGATACCTGAACACATATTATATAAATGGGACGAAAAATTGGTACAACATAGAACTTCTCCAGTATTACATCATCTCCTCAATATTTGGAAGAAGATCCATGTAGAAAGAAATAAAACAAATTATCAATTACCAAAACTAATATTGACGCAAAATAAGCTACTCCCTTTTACAATAGACAACCTTTCCTTTAGAGAATGGGGAAAAAAAGGGATTAAAAGAATAGAAAATTGTTTTTCAGGTAGTAGATTCTTATCCTTTGAACAAATGAGAGATAAGTACAATATAACTGGAGATACAGCACTGGCATATTACCAACTGAGATCCTACTTGAAAGAGAAATTAGGAAGCAATTTGAGTTTACCAGAGGGAAGTAACCTTGAATATGTGATTACAGATACAATGTTAATCAAAAGATTTATAACAAATATGTATATTAAACTGCAAGAAAAGGAGAATTAGGAAACAAATGGTAAAACTAAACAAAAATGGGAACAAGATTTAAATATAAAGATAAAAAAGGAAACATGGGAGAAATTATGTTCTGGAATGATGAGAAATACAATAAATACGAGGCTACGTATGATACAATATAATTGGTTACACAGACTATACATTACACCGCAAAAGTTAAATAAATGGGACCCAACAGTATCTGATAGATGTTTTCGATGTAAAAAAGAAATGGGAACAACAATTCATGCAATCTGGACATGTGAGAGAGTAGAAAAATTTTGGGATGATCTCAATCAGATATTAAATAAAATAACAGAAAACAATATACCAAAGAATCCAGAGATCTTTCTCCTAAGTAACATAAAAAACAAAGAATTTGGAAATGATTTGGAGGATGCACAAAAAAGATTTGTTAAGATAGCCCTAGCCGTAGCAAAAAAATGTATTATGTCAACCTGGAAATTGGAAGATAATTTGAAAATACAACAATGGTATATAGAAATGAATAAATGTATTCCATTAGAAAAAATAACATATAGTTTAAGAAATAATATTGAAATATTCGAACAAGTATGGGAGCCTTACATTAAATACAATAGCAAAAACCTACCGGGGACAAACATTACCTAAGTTGATGGAAGGAGAAGGAAAGAAAAGAATGGACTCAGTAGAATTTCTGGTGTATTTTTGTTGAATTACAACATTGTCTGACTGGTTTAATGGAACCTAGATTGTATACCTAAAATGGATGAGAGGGGGGGGTGGGGGGGGTGGCTTGGGAGGAGGGAGGGGGGGGGGGAGAAAAAGTCACTGTATATGTGTGAAAAAGAAAAAGTGTATATCATGGCTAATGTGATTTATGGTGTGAAAAATAAAAAATTTAAAAAATAAAATGTAAAAAAAAAGATGTGGATGCCATAGAGAGGGTGCAGAGGAGATCTACAAGGATTCCGCCCGGATTGGAGAGCATCCATTATGAAGAAGTTTGAGTGAACTTGGTATTTTTTCCTTGGAATGACGAAGGTTGAGGGGTGACCTGCTAGAGGTGTATAAGATGATGGAAGGCATTGATCAGAGGCTTTTTCCCAGGGCCGAAATGGCGAACAAAACTGGGTATAAATTTAAAGTGCTTGGGATGTAAGAGGAAAGTTTTTCCAGACAGAGTCGTGGCTGCATAGAATGTGCTGCCAGCAACAGTGGTGGAGGCAGGGGCAACAGTATCTTTGGAGAGATTATTACATAAGAATATGGAACTGGGAATAAAGTGGGGAAATCCTAGGCAGTTGTTATAGTAGGTTTTTAGGTTGGCACCGCACCATGGGTGACACTACAGAGGAAGACTGGAAACGGCAACTCAAATGGAATTCGCGGGCGATGCAAAATAAATAATTTTCTAAAAATTCATCAGATGGATGCAATGGAAAGGGAAGGAGCTGGTAATTGGCAGAAGCACAGCTGAATTGTGTTCCATGTGTGTGCGTGAGGGGCGCACGTGAGAATATGCAGGAGGAACGCACCAGATGTGTATTGTGAGCATGTGTTGCAGGGGCACGTGTGGGGGAGTGCACGTATGGCCAGGTGGGGGGGGCATGGGGCATGTGCTGGGGCTTGGGGGCGCATGTGCTTGTCGATTTCATGTCACGCATGCCACCACTCGACTCCCCCACAGGCACCTCCCACAAACACACACCACCACATACTGTCACACATGCACTCACCCACACCTGTCCACAACATACATCACGCACAGCCCTCATGGCAAACGATGCACAATTCAGCTGCGCTTCTGAGAATTACCAGCTCCTTCCCATTCCATTCTGGAATGGCCCCTTCGCATCCATCCTTGGTGAGTTTTTAGAAAATTATTTACTTCACATCATGTGGCAGAACTCATGTTGCAGGGCATGTATGGGGTTGAGTATGTGTGTGGGGGTGTGTATGTGGATGGAGGGGGGTGGGAGTGGGTGGAGGGGGGTGTGCGGGTGGAGGAGGGGGTGTGCGTGGATGGAGGTGGGTTGTGAGTGGGTGGAGGGGGGTGTGTGCGGGTGGAGGGGGGTGTGCGCGGGTGGAGGAGGGGGTGTGCGCGGGTGGAGGAGGGGGTGTGCGCGGGTGGAGGAGGGGGTGTGCACGGGTGGAGGGGGTGTGCGTGGGGTGGAGGGAGGTGTGTGCGGGTGGAGGGGGGGGTGTGCACGGGTGGAGGGAGGGGTGTGCATGGGTGGAGGGGGTGTGCGTGGGGTGGAGGGAGGTGTGTGCGGGTGGAGGGTGTGTGCGCGGGTGTAGGAGGGGGTGTGCATGGGTGGAGGGAGGGGTGTGTGGGTGAAGGGTGTGTGTGTGGATGGAGGGGGTGTGTGTGGATGAAGGGGCGTGTGTGGGCAGATGAAAGGGCATACATGTGGCCAGGTGGAGGAGCACATTTTTGTGTGTGGGGGAGGGGGTGTGTAGATGTGGGTGGGGGGGGGGAGAGGGGTGAGGGGTGTGTGTGTGTGTGTGTGTGTGTGGGTAGGGGGATGGGGCTTGTGGGCAGCATGTCTAGGGAGCACGTGCACGGGTTGTGTGTGAGGGGGTGCATTGTGCAGAAGTCTCTGTGTGTGGAGGAATTTTGCCCTTCACCTTGATGCTGTTTCTGAAGAGGTAACCCGGCAGGGAGAATCCCTTCTTCTTGTCCAGAGGCTCGCTGAATATCACGATCTGCTCGAAGAGGAAAACTCTCCGCTCCTTTCCGCGAGACAGGAAGCTGGAGTCTTGTTCCTCTGCGTGAAACGTGTCCTGTTGAAGGAGTTTTCCCTGAGCTGTGATCTTGCCCTGCAATTGGAAGGAATTCTGTGCCAAATCATGACCATCCATCATTCAAAGACAAGAGGAGAAATGATAAAGCACCAACACCCGCTACCCTCCCCACAGTTGGGCCATAGAGCCACCTTCCACCAGCACCCTTCCCGCATCTCCCCTGATCTCCGGCTCCGTGGAGGTCAAGGGGGAAGATAAAACAAAATCGGTTTCTCCCAAAATCCAAGTCATTTCGAAGAAAAGTTGAAGTAGTGAGGAGTGGAGTAGGTTATATAGGTTTGGAAATACATTGGACTGGAAGTCTATGCAGAGGATCATCAAAACAGCCAAGAAGATCCACGGGAACTCCCCTTCTTCCAGTGATCACATTCACTGGGAATAAAGATACTTTCCATCCAGCACATAGCATTTTGACAATACCATCAAGGAGGAGGTAAAGGAGCATCAAAATCAGGAATGCCACATTGGGAAATAGCTTCTTTCTGCAGGCTGTGAGACTGATGAATGGTATCCTGCAATCATCCCAAAGCATTTATATATATTTACTTTATATTTTGAGTACGTGTGTGATTATTTGCTGTATATTGTGGGTGCATGTCTGTTCACTGTGGTCTGGAGTAATGCTGTTTCATGTGGTTGTTTCTGTGGATTCAGATGATTATAAACAAAGTTAAGAGCAAGAGGTACCTCAAAACCTTGTAAGCGACCAACGTTCATCATGTCATTGCAGAGCCTCGGTACAAAGGACATCACCTCAACCGCTTTCTGTGTGGGGAGAATATCACAAGGTGAGGGTCTGCACCAAAGATTCCCCTTGCTCAGCCTTCCAACCCAGGTCACCAAGGGTTTCTAGAGCAGGGTGGGAGGTGGGGGAAGGTTAAGCGAGTTGGATTCCGTGCCTGAGAGCTCCAGGGACCGTTGACGAAATGACTCCCGGCTGCTTCCTCTGGGCCGCGATCTACTTGGATCTGGGGGACATTGCAGCCATCTCTTACTCCTCTTTCTCGTGCTCCACCCTGCCACTGTGTCACCAATATGCACAGGAGAGCCAAGCAATGCCAAGGGCTTTAAAGAACATCTCAAATGGAAAGAAAGAGACAGTGGGATTGAAGAAGGAATTGTCCCATTGGTATAGTCAAGTTGAAATTGAAGGGGCAGCACAGAATCTCCATGTCCATGTTGACCTTTTTGCCCACCTACTCTTAACCCTTTTGTCTGCATAATGAAAATATCCTTCTGTGGCTTTTCTATTTAAGGGTCTTTCTAAACTTCTCTTAAACGTAGTAACTGTATGTGATCCCATCATCTCCTCAGGCAGTGAGCTCCCAACTATCAACCACACTCTATACAAAATCTTGGTTAAACCCCACTTGGAATATGGTGTTCAGGTTCCAGTCACCACACTACTGGATAGATATGGATGCTATAGAGAGATGTACAGGAGATTTACAAGGATGCTACCTAGATTGGAGAGCATACCTTGAAGGATAGGTGAGTAAACTTGGTCTTTTCTCCTTTGAATGAAAGAGGATGAGTGGTGACCTGATGGAGGTATACGAGATGATGAGGGGCGATGATCATGTGGATGCCCAGAAGCTTTTTCCCAGGGTTGAAATGGCTAACAAAAGAGGGCATAGATGTAAGGAGCTTGGGATGCAAGAGGAAAATTTTTCACAAAGACAGAAGTGGCATATTGAATGCATTGGCAGCAATAGTGGTAGATGCAGGTACAACAGGATCTTTCGGAGACTATATGACAAATCCATGGAACTGAGAAAAAGAGAGAGCTATGCAGTCAGGAAATTCTAGGCAGTTGTTAAGAGCAGCTTGTGAGGTTGATACAACACTGTGGGTTGAAGGGCCTGCTCTCTGCTATAGATTCCTAAATAATCAATGAACCAAAGACACTGCCTTAATTTCGAGCACTATTTAAAAAAAAAAATTATTGTAGTGAAAGTGGTTTATATGAATGTTGGTACTATGAGGCGACCACAAAACACCAAATTTCATGACTTGTTCATGACAATAGATTCTGATTTCTATGTTCTCTGTTCTATGTTGTATGTATAAAAAAAACCTCACATCTTGGTTGCCCTTTTTCCCACCTTAACCCTTCAACCTCTTGTTTCCGTCACCCCAACCATGGGAAAAAAATTCTGACTGCCTTCCTTATCAATACCTCTCATTATTTGATATCCTTTGAATGCCTCCGCATGTTAGCCATGGGAAAAAAGCCTCCGGCCATCCATAAGATCAATGTCTCCCATCATTTTAAGATATCTCTGCTATGTCACCCCCTCATCCTCCATCACTCCAGGGAAAATTACAAGCCCAGTCTCTCCCGATTTACAGTCTTCCAAATCCAGGCAACCTCCTACTGAATCTCTTCTGCATTCTCTCCAGTACAACCGCCTCACACAATCATAAAATCGTGAAATATTCTTGTGAATGGAGCCCTACCACCCACCTCGTCCATTCTGACTGCCTACACTGCTCCAATTGGCCTACTTTAACCCCGTATGTCACTCATCGTTTCCTATCCAAATTCCTTTCATAATTATCTGCCTCCAGCAAGTCTGCTATCAGCTTGTTCCAGATGCTAGAACGTAGAAATCTACAACACAGAACAGGCCTTTCAGCCGCAGTGTTGTGTTGACATAATATCCTACGCCAACAACTGCCTAAAATTTCCCTCCTCAATTTTTCTCAGTTTCCTACCACCGAACAGTCTCTTAAAAGATCCCATTGTACCTGGCTCCACCACCATTGTCAGTAGTGCATTCTTCTTCTTAACCCTTGAAAATCAAGGCTCCCTATCCCTGTTAACTTTGGCTTTTATCCTGAAAGGAACCTCAAACTCTGCACTTACAAAATTTCACCTTTTAAGGCCTTCCACTTACCTAGCACATCCTTGCCAGAAAACAACTTATCCCAATCCACTCTTTCTAAATCCTTTTTCATTTCCTCAGAATTGGCCTTTGTCTAATTTAGAATCTCAACCTGAGGACCAGACCTATCCTTCTCCATAATTAATTTGAAACTAATGGCATTATGATCACTGGTCCAAAATGTTCCCCCACACATACTTCTGTCTTGTTTTGTCCCCTAACAGGAGATTTTGTCTCGTACTCTCTCTAGTTGGTACCTCTATATATTGATTTAGAAAACTTTCCTGAACACATTTGACAAAATCCAAGCCATCCAGCCCTTTTACAGGGGATAGGAGACCCAGTCAATATGTGGAAATTTAAAATCTACGATCACAATTTTATGCTTCCTGCAGCTGTCTGCTATCTCTCCACAGATTTGCTCCTCCAATACTTTGCTAACTATTGGCTGGTCTATAATACAACCCCATTAGTGTGTTCATATCATTCCAGTTCCTCAGCTCTACCCATATAGCCTCAGTAAACAAACCCTCTTGTCCTGCCTGAGCATAGCTGTGATATTTTCCCTGATGAGCATGCCACTCTTCCCATTTCATCCCCCCCCATTCTATCACATCTGAAACAATGGAGACCCGGAATATTGAGCTGCTAGTCCTGCCCCACCTGCAGCCAAGTTTCACCAATGGCATAATTCCACATGCCAATCCACACTCTAAGCTAGCTAGTCTGTCTTTCCTACAACTTGCATTGAAATAGGTGCACCTGACAACATTTCCACCACATACAACCCTTTGATATCTGATTTTACATGCAGCCTTCACATCGTCTTTATCCCCTTCCACTCCATGACCTGCTCAGGCACTCTGGTTACCTTCCATCTGCACATCTAGTTTAAACCTCCCACAGCAGCACTAGCAAACCTTCCTGCAAGGATATTAGATACCTCCAGTTCAGTTACAAACTGTCCTGTTGGAAAGGACCCACCATCCCTGGAAGAGAGCCCAATGATCCAGAAATCTGAAGCCCCCCCCCTCCTGCACCATCTCTTCAGCCACATGTTAAGCTGTATCATCCTCCTATTTCTAACCTCACTATCACATGAAATGAGTAGCAATCCTGAGATCACAACCCTGGAGGTCCTGTCTTTCAACTTAGCAGCCACTCCCTGAACTCTCTTTGCAGGACCTCATCACCCTTTCTACCCATGTCATTGGTCTCTACATGGACCATGATATCTGGCTGCTCACCCTCCCTCCTGAGAATGGCATGAATTCAATGTGAGATATCTCGGACCCTGGCACCAGGGAGGCAACATACCATAAAGGATTCTCAATCTCTTCCACAGAGCCTCTTACCTCTTACCTTAACTATGGAATCCCCTATCACTACAGCTCATCTCTCTCCTCCCTTCTCTTCTTGGCCACAAGATCAGACTCCATGCCAGAGACTTGATCTCTGTGGATTGTCTCTGGTAGGTCATTCCTCCCCCCCACAGTATCTAAAATGATCTACTTATTATTGAGGGGAATGGCCACAGGGGTGCTCTACACTGACTTTCTGTCCCTTTCCCTCTCCTTACAGTCACCTAGCTACCTACCTCCTGCCTCAGAGGTGTGATAACTGTGGAATAGGTATACCCCAAATGATACCTTTCAGGGAACCATGTACTTGCCCCTCATTCCCTGTACATGTCCTACCCCTATGTGAATCCCCAAAATGCATCATCTCACAATTGTCAGGAATAAATTCCATCTTGCAATGGTCTGCCCAACTTTCCACCCAATCTCGATCCTGCTGTAGCTTTAGACAATCTTTCCTCACTGTCCATGACATGATTAACTTTTCATGTCCTCAAAAAAACTTACCAATCATACCTCTATAATCAAATCCAGGATGTTGACATGTATCACACATAACCATGCCAGCACTGATCCTTGGTCACAAAGTTTCAATTAGTAAAACATTATCCACTATTACCCTCTGTCTCCAAATACCAAGCCAATTAGCCATCTCACCTGGAACCCCATCTCTTACTGTAACACTACACCCCACAATCTGTCTTTCTGTAACACCACACCCTGCAGTCTACAATTTACTGTAACACCACAACCTACACTCTCTGATGCACAGTGCCATTAGACCCTGCACACTGATTTTCTGTAACACAACATGGTAGACTCAGTGACTCACTGTAACACCATATTCTGTGCTGACTTACTGAAGTATGACACCTGCACTTTGACTTATTGCAACACTGCATCTTGCACTCGGTGAATGACTGTAACACTACACTCTGTACACAGGGATTTATTGTAACACTGTACTCTGTAGAACATAAGATGCCTTTATTATTATGTAATAGTACAGAACATGTAATATTACATGAAATCGCCTTCTGTCTGCTGAAAATCAAAGAGTCGTCATTAGTGTTGCCGGATGTCCCTTACAGTATGAGAGAAAGAAAAGCAAAAATGAGTCCCATGGAGTCATTTTCTCTGCTTCTGGGGGGAGAAAAAGGAGTGGGGCTGTTCTCCATGTTTTTGATTGATGCTCTGCACCAGTCCGCTGCTCCCCGGAGTCTGCCATCCTTCGTGGCTGATGCCGAGCACAGGTGCTACCATCTTGGCCACAGACCTCTGTGGTTGCAGGATTTTACTTACAAACATTGGCGGCTGCTTTAGCAGATCATTTAAAGACTGTACTGATATACCAGCACTTGGGGTGGGCCATTGAACCCTTCGGAGCAGCTCTCATTTCTCCTGGGTCTGCCCTTACAGCAGGACTGCCTTTCCATTTGCATCCTGTGAATGGCTGCAACACCGTACCCTGTGTTCCATGACTCACCATAACACCGCATCTTGCACTCTGTGACTTACTGCAACACTACACCCTGCACTCGTTTTATTCTTGAACTACCTGAATAGCACGCCAACAAAGCTTTGCACCGTCTCCCATTGCACATGACAATGACAATTTGATTCTATTCAATAGACCGAAGAAAGTTAAAAAGCTGTTGAGGGATTGGAAAATGAGATGAGAATTTGGAAATCAGGGCGGCTGGTGTTCTGGGTGAGCAGGACAGTTCGCCCACCAACTCATACCAGCCTTTAGGACGTGGGAAGAAACCTGAGCACATAGGAGTTTTTTTTTGGGGGGGGGGGTTGAATTCCATGTAGGTTCAGGGAGAACAAGCAAATCCAAGAAGACAGTGCCAGAGCCCAGGATGAAGATGACAGTTTTACTCGCTTGTCAATGCTGTACCTCCAATTGAGTGGTGTCCAGCTCAGCCTTCTTCGAATACTTCAGGAAATCCTGATGGAGGGAAGAAATAGAGTAGAACTTAAATGCAGCAAACTTGTCTGCAGCATCAACACCATCAGAATATTATTACCCTGGCGACCAATTTAGCACTCAATCTAATCTCCCATCATGCCTCAGTTTATGAGTGAGTTTCAGGATGAGATTCTGCGGTGATGAGTATTCCACCATCTGATACTGCTCCCCACCACCCAGAGAACTGCACAGGGTAAAGTTTATCAAAAGGCCAATTAACGGGATAAAGCAACAAACTGCCTAGCCCAGGCTAACCGAAAGAACACTGCATATTTTCATGAATTGCGTTGGGATCGATGCAGCACAGTCCAGAGGGTCATGAAAATGGCCAAAAAGATCATTGGGGCCTCTCTTTCCTCTATCGAGGATGTTTACCAAATGTGTTGCCTTCTTTTCTTTTTAAAATATTTTTAATGAGTTTAACATAAATATTAAAAAGCAAGACAAAATAACATCCCTTAATATTAATTGTGATTATCTGTTAAAATAATTGTACATATAAATCAATTAATTACTATTGCAACAAATCATAATATTGTTTATCTTAATAAGATCTAAAAAAAGGGATATTATACAGGATAATTATAATTAAACCAACAAATCCACTTATCAAAAGGAAAAAAAACCTCAAACTAAAACTAATCTACCCCCACCCTCTAATCAAGGTTACAAGAAGAATACAAAGATGGATCCGGTCATGACCTCTAGAAGACAGACAGAACACTCTTAGAGCACACAAATCCTCTAAAATTGGCAATTATGATAATATTCAATAAATGGGCCCCATACCTTGTCAAATTGAAACATTTTATCTTTAATACTATACCTAATTTTCTCTAAGCTTAGATATGACATAACATCCTGTAGCTACTGTGCATGAATTGGTGAGAATTCACCTTTCCATTTCATTAAAACTGCTCGTCTGGCGATCAATGTACTAAGAGCTAAAACTTTGCCTTGTGATGCCAATAAAAGTTTATCTGGTTCACGTGAAAAGCCAAACAGTGCAGTTAAAGGGCATGGATCTAATTTAATCATAAAAATCATTAATAAAAAATTAACAATATTTGGCAATAACTTAATAATTTAGGACATTCCCAAAACATATGAATCAGTAAGGATTCAAAAATTTTACACTCTTCATAAAATGGATCAACATCCGCATAGAAACAGGATAATTTAAGTTTAGACATATGTATCACCTTAAATTGTAATAAACAGTGCCTTACACAAAATGAGAATTCATTGATCAAACTAAAGAGTGGAATACTAATCTTCAACAGAAGAGCTATATTAAGATCAAGTTCCCAATCATTTTTTATCTTAGGCAGTGGAGCTAATCTTAAATCCAATAGATCGATATAAATACGTGATATCAATCTACTATGAACAAATTGTAAATCAAAAAGTAAATCCAGAATATTTGAATCTGCAATTCAAGGAAAAGTGTCCAATTGAGAGCGAACAAAATTCCTAACTTGCAAATATCTAAAAAAAATGTCTATTAGAAAGCCTGAATTTAACAGACAATTGTTCAAAAGAAGCAAAGCTATTTCAAATAAATAAATCTTTAAAATTTTTAATACCAAATCTTTCCCATTCCTTATAGCCTTCATCTAATAATGAAGGCAGGAAAAGATGGTTATCTATAATAGAACTAGCCAGAGAAAAATTATTATATGTGTTGCTTAAATAGGGCTCAAAGAATGATAGAAACCCCTTTCCAGCCAGCACACAGTATCTTTGACCAACTAATATCAAGAAGGCCTCAAAATCAGGGCTGCCAGGCTGGGAAATAACTTCTTCCAGCAGGCTGTGAAATTGATGAGAAGTATCCTGAAAATGAGTAAATCATCCCAATAAACATACATATATATATATATATACATATATATATATATAAATAAAAGTTATATTATATCTTGATGTACATATGTGATTATTATGTACTGTGAATGCATGTGCATGGTGGTTGCTGTTCATCTGGTTGTATATGTAAAGTCAGAAGATAATAAACATGAACTGGAACTTGAGAGGAGCTGGAAGGGTTAATATATCATCCAAAATCATTGCCCACCACACAAAACATGAACTGCACTAGGTCAAATCTAGTATGCATACTGTGTGTATTGTGTATTTACTGTGTATGAATAATGGGTGTTGAATCCCCCCCTAAATTATTGGTGGAGTAGACAGTTCCCCACCTTCAGAAGAAGCTGGTACTTCATGATTCTCTGAACGGGTTTAATCAGTAAGTCATTCAGCTGAAGCCTGTGGCCCAGTCGCTGCTTCAACTCCTGAAAAACAAGCTTAAACATTACTGCAGAAAGGTAGTCAGCTTTTACATTTCAGGAACGTTGCTTTTTCCCAAGTTCGCCACATCCTGTGCAAATGGTTCTTGTTTTTGTTAAATATATTTAGCACTCTGCATGCAAGGAATGTCTCATACCAAGTATTAATACATTGAATGCTCTAGTTTTACTTCACCAGGCACTTGTGGAGAATATAATGCTTAAAGTTAGCAGAGCTGTGACCCTGGATTCAATGCCAATCCTTCAGGGATTGGAGGTAGTAAGCTCAACAGGAAAGTCTGCACATGCTGGGATTGTAGTGCAATCCACAAAAGTGCTGGAGAAACTCAGAGGACATGCAGGATCTATAGGAAGTGAAGGGTCACCAACACTTCAGGCCTGAGTCCCTCATCAAGGTGTATGCAAAAAACAGGCAGGCACCTGAGATGAGGAGGGAGGGAAGGGGGAGGAGTAAAGGGTAACAGGTAAAAGAAGTCATAGGTGGATAAAGGTAGAAGAACAGAAAAGAAATAGGTTGAGATTATGGGGGAAGGGTAGCTCTGAATGTAGAGGGTATGGAAGGGAGTGATGAGCTGGAGGGAAGGAGCAGAGGGATAAGGAGGTAGAGAGGCTCAGGGGAGGGGTTTAATGTAAACTGGAGGACAGTTAATGGCATATTGGTGTTTTGCCACTACTTTGTGGGTAGCCTCACTTTGGCAATGCATGAGACTACGGATAAGCATGGTGTGGAAATGGTGTGTGGAATTAAAATGGTTAACTGTTGGGAGATCCCTGATATTGCAGCGGACGGAGCAAAGGTGCTCGATAGAACAACCTCCCGGTCTGCCTCCACTTGAGATCAAGGCATGCTACCTCACAGATCTTAATCCAATTTCTGCATTGATAAAACCAGAACAAAATGAAAGACCACTCACTTCAAAATAGGTGTCGATGTACTCGGAGACGATATGTTCTGATCTGGGTTTATTCTGGCAATAAACCACGTACATGTGCAACCGTCGCTCCTGGAAAATAACGGATGTTCGTTCTGCTCAAGTTTTAACTCTTAAAAAAAGGACACAACACACAGGCCCCCACCATTTATCTTGGCACACAGACACAGGCCCCCACCGTTTATCTTGGCACACACACACAGGCCCCCACCGTTTATCTTGGCACACACACATTGCTTCCTTCTCTGGTCCTTCAGAAGGCAGAGGAAGGTTGTAGATGATTGTATTCTGCCTGGTGGTCGGTGAGCAGTGGTGTTCTGTGGGGCTCTGTCTTGGGACTCCTCCTCTGAGAATCACAGGCTAATAGATGAGAGATTATAGGTGGATATGGCTGGGAGGGGTGAAGTAGCCTAGAAGTGATAGTGGAGGTGAGTTTTATAAATGATGCAGATGAGGAATTGGAAGGGAGCCCTAAAAACTGGCATTGATTTAATGAGGTGTATAGCCTCTTACTAATGTTGTGAGGAAATATTGAAATCAATATGCTGACTGCAATCCATCAGGCACAGAGAAGTTAGGATGCTGGCTGATTAGTTGGATCCCATGCCATCAGCAGAATGCAGAAGCAGTTTTGCAATCCATTGCTTGTTAAAACTGCTCTCTTCAATTGGGATCCAAGACCCTTATGCATAGCTTTATACACAAGAAAATTTAACTAATGCAGGTCATTTCTGAATCAATAAAGGCCAAGGGCAGTGGTTATATGCTGGAGAGTGGGGAATAGTAGGGGCAAAACATAAACGTGATGGAGAAACTCAGCAGGTCTGGGCATGTGGGAAGGGGTAAAAGGGTCTGTATTGCAGCTCCTGTGATCTGAGCCCTTTGCCATGGTATGAGCAAAAAAATAGGCAGGCGCCTGAAATAAAAATGTGGCGGGAGGAGAAGAGAGGAAGGATATAGCTGGGAGGGTAGAAGAGAAGATAGCCCAGAAGTGAGCGGGAGAAGAGATAGCTCCTTGAATGGAGAAGGAAGGCATAGGGAGCTGGACAAAATGAAACAGAGAGATAGGGAAAGTGAGAGTGTCGAGGGAAGGGTTTTAATGAAAACCAGAGAAATTAATTATAATGCTGTCTAGTTGGGGACACCGAGATAGAATATTAGGCGTTGTACCTCCAATTTGCAGGTAGCCTCAGTTGGGCAGTGCATGGATAGATATGTTGGGAAGGGAATGGTGTGTGAAATTAAAATGGTTGGACACCGGGAGGCCCTTGCAATTGAAGCGGACAGAGCATTAAACTGTCTCCCATTCTGTAGAGGATGGGGTCCACGTTAGCTCCCTTTGGCTAGTGGATGCTAGAGAGAGGGTGCAGAGAAAATTTACAAAGATGCTGCCTGCCTGGATTAGAGAGCATGCCTAATGAGTAGTAGATCAGAGAATATGTTCTTTTGTCCTTGGAGTGACCGAGGATGAGTGGTGACCTGATAGAGGTGTATAAGATGATGAGAGGCATTGAAGGCCAGAGGCTTTTTCCCCCTGAAGTGAAATCACTAGCATAAGGGGGCATAGTTTTAAGGTCCTTGGGAGTAAGTACAGGGGAGGGTGACAGAAGTATGTTTTTCTCACAGAGGGATGGGTGCATGGAAAGCACTGCTAGTGACAGTAGTGGGGGCAGGAACAATAGGATCTTTAAAGAGACTATCAGATAGGTACATGAAACTGAGAGAAATGGAGAATTATGCAGTTGGGAAGTTCTAGGCAGTTGTTACTATAGGTTATTATGTTGGCACCACACTGCGGGCCAAGGGGCTGTACAGCGCTGTAGATTTCTATGTTTCAACTTTGAGAAGTTGAGCAGGGTCACCGCTGACTCACATGTTTTATGAAGAGCATTGGCAGTCTTTCTGGTTCTTCAATGCATTTCTCCAGCTCGGCTAAGAAGTAGCTGTGAATGAGAGAAAGATAATTTAATGACAGTCTGCCCTACATATTATTGCTATTATGGATTCCTTTCGACACAGTGCGATGGGGAGATAAATTTTCATCGGCGGGGGGGGGGGGGGTGATATTTTATTGAAGAGATTGCAGGCTACAGAATATGGAGCCAAGCACTTCCCTGGTAGGGAGAGTGAGAACAGTCGGAACCAAAGGGCTCTGATCCAAAACATCGACCATTCTTCCTCTGTCATGGATGCCATTGGACACACTGAGCTCCTCCCCTGGATTGCAACTCAGGATCTCGCAGGTTTACTGCTGAAAATAGATCAATGGGTTGCAAAATACTGCATATGCTGGAAACCTGAGGTGAAATCAGACAAAATGGCCAGGACCCTCAGCAGGAAAGAGTCTGCGGGGATGTGGGGGAGGGGAGGGGCCAATGTTTCAGGTTCATCAGATCATCCTTTTCAAGGCATAACCATAGGAGCTGTAATGCGGACCCTTTACCCCTTCCCACACACCCTGTTAGGCCTTGCAAGGGGAGTGATTCACTTGCTCTTTTTCCAAATTAGGGAACTTGTGGACCATGTCCATGGATCATTCAAAGCTGTGGCACAGGCTGATAGTGATATTAAGAAGGAGTGTTGTGTGTCAGCTATTTCAGACCAGAGTAACACCCCAAATGGAATATGGTGCCCATTTCTGGATGCTATAGAGAGGGTGCATAGGAAATTTACAAGGATGCAGCCGGGATAGGAGAGCATGGCTTATGAGAATAGGATGAGTGAACTTGGTCTTTTCTCTTTGGTGCGACAGAGGAACAGAGGATGAGGGATGACCTGATAGAGGTGTATAAGATTATGAGAGACATTGTCATGTAGATGGCCTGTGGCTTTTTCCCTGTGCTGAAATGGCTAATATGAAGGAACATAAAGATGTTTGGGAGTAAGTACAGGGTGGGGGGAGGGGGCTGGATAAAAGATATGTCTTTCATACAGAGAATGGAGGGTGCTGACTACGATAGCAGTTAGACAGGTACACAGAACTGAAAAATGGAGGATTATGCAGTTGGGAAATTCTGCACGTTTGTTAGAATAGATTATTAGGTTAGTACAACACTTTGGTCAGAAGGATGTGTTGCTGATGTCTAGGTTCAATGTTCTAACACCATTGGTCACTGTCCTCAATGCAGAATGTGAACCATCTACAACCACCCTCTGCCTTCTCTGGGCAAGCCAATTCTGTATCCACAAACAAGACCTCCCTTAATTCCATGCCTCCTTGCTTTCTGAATGAACTTCGCATGGGGAACATTATCAAATGCCTTACTGAAATTCTGATACACTGCATTCACCAGTCTACCTTCATCAATATGCTTTGTTACACCCTCAAATAATTCAAACAGGCTTATTTCAGATAGGACCGGTCTGCCAACATGAGAAAAATTGCAATCCTTCAGGTCTAGGCTGAGTTTGGATTCAAGTCTCAGATATTAAAGGAGAAATTCACTCCTCACCCTCACTATAAACTTTGAAGAACAATATACCTCTTGATGGACCAGATCATGAAGCCTGGCACTGAAACACCACTACTAACCAACGAGGAGGCGTACAACAGTGTAAGCTGCCGTATTGACCGTGTTTCATTGATGATGTAGCATTCTTACTCTTTGTGCCATTCGTAGATCTGGTGAACATTCCCGAACACTATTTTATCCTTCCCCTTCATATCTTCAGGCACTCCGCTTTCATTCATTGTTGCAATATATCCCTGGAAAATAAAATAACAACTTTTGTTATGTGCACAGACTTGGTTGGAATTGCATGGGAAAGGGTTTTGAGAGTTAACTGCAGGCCCTAGTGACCAGCATTTTGGGCCAAAGTAAAGGAGGTGCCTTCTCTTATCTTGGCAAGACAGCAAACCTCTTGGCCCAACCCTGGGAAAAATGAATCCCAAAGCAATTATGTAAGGAACCACAGAATCAAGAAATAGTAGACTTATGGATAAATGTGACCAATAGGTGGATGCTGAATTCTTCAGGTTATCTGACTAGCCTGAGGTGGGTAACTTGTAACAGTATAGACCCAATGCATTTATGGTGTAAAATGAGGAAGAAACTCACCTCTTTACAGGGAATTTCTCTTCCCTGTCACTCGAACCTACCTCTCACTAATCAGGTTGCACAGCCAAGGGCAAGAAAGACCTGAGCCCATCATCAAGGTATGAGCAAAAAGCAGGCAGATGTCTGAATAAAAAGCTGGGGGAAGAGAGAAGGGAGGAAGGGGCAGGGGGAGGAGCATAGGCAAACAGGGTAGAAGAGAAAAAAGCAGAGGTGGGAGGAGGTATCTCTCTGAATGGAGAGGGAAAAGGGTGGGAGCTGGAAGAAAGACTCAGGGGAGAGTTTAAGGGAAACTGAAGATGTTAATGTTAATGCCATCTGGATGGAAAGTGCACAGATGTAATATTAGGTATGTTTCCACCAATTTGTAGGTTGCATCAGTTTGACAATGCATGAGGCCTTGGTTAGACATGTCAATGGGGGAACATACGTGGAGTTAAAATGTCTGGCCACTGGGCAGTCCCTGTAATAGAGAGATAGATGTTGTGGATAGAGCGAAGGTGCTAATGAAACAATCTCCCTGTCTGTGTGTTCTTCCCCCCCCCACCTTTTTATTCAGGTGTTTACCTGCTTTTTTGCACATATTTTGAAAAAGGGCTCAGTCCCAAAATGTTGCTGCATGACCTGCTGAGTTTCTCCAGCACTTTTTATGTATTGCACTCGACCCCAGCATCTGCAGACTTTCCTGTTTCACACATCTGTACAGTTGAGTTTCTGTTCCCTATCAATTGAACCTACCCTTTGCAACATTAATCATAAACCACTCCAACACCACAAAAAGGACTGTATACATCACTGTAACACCACATTTTTCTTGATGACTATGAATGTTCATTATCGATCTATATTTTGGATGTATTAGCTTTTTAATTTATTGTACACTGTTGTAGTTCCTTTCATGAATTACATCTTTACCTGAAGCAACGCGTATGACAAAAAACTCATTATGATTAATGCACATTCCCACTATGACACTGACCTGCGGTCTCTTGGACAGTGACAAAAAAGCCCAAAGCAAGCCTGAGGAACACCACCTCATCTGCAAGTTGCATTCTTCTAGATTTTACCTTGAATTCAATGACTTGATTTCTCAATCTGTATCTTCTGTCATTATTGTTGTTTCTTCTCTCTCTCTCTCTCTCTCTCTCACTTTCTTTCTCTCTGGGAGTGGAGGACATGCTCAGGCTGACTTGCTGGGAACATCTCCCTGTTCTGCATGTTGTAATTTCCCCATCCTTTCATCCATGTGCTATTTCTCTCTCTGACAGCTCAAGTTCACTCATCACCCAGATACTCTTGTTGACATCCCCATGGTGACCTGGTTTTACCCGATGAGAGACACATCACCTTCTCACCCATCCCTTTGCTTTACAAGTTTTGTCTCCTTCGTGGTGCTCAACCTGAAATGTTGACTCTGTTTCTCTTCCCACAGATGCTGCCTGACCTGCTGAGTGTTTCCAGCATTCTCTGCTTTTGCTCCAGCAATGTCCTCACTTTGCACTCCCCATTGCAAGGGCAGATTTACCCTCAGTTCATTGACACTTTTACCCTCTTCGCCACCAGCTGTGTGGCACTCCCGTCACACAGAGCAGCTTCCGGAGACCTTTTCCGATCCTCAAATGGTTCTGGTGCAGATGAGGGAATTGATTTATCTTTGAGGTCAAAGCAGATGTGGGAGGTTGAGAGTGTAGTCACTGGTTCACGTTTGCTTAACGCTCTCGTGAGAATAATGAAGGCGGAAACATCAACTCACACTGATAAAAATGAACAAAGGCATCAAGAATAAAACAAAACTACAGAAAACTTCTCAGCACCAGTGCAGATTAAAAACATTGTGATAACTTGGAATTGTACGGGGCCTGAACACTGGTAAAATGTCCCGAGACAGTAAGCAAAACTACAGTCATGCAAACCTCAAAATATTGATGACATTAAAATTAAGAAGGTCTACAAAAACATAGTGATAAATACGTACCTCCACGATAAAACCCAGATCAGCCACATATAATTTTTCAGTTTCTACAAGTTCTTGTAGGACGTACCTATGTTGAAAGAGGACAGTTTTAGAGACATAAGGGGTTAAAGTGTACCTTACTGCTGCAACCATCTGTTGAGAGGTTTCAATATTCCTGGTGTCCAGTTTTCCCCTGGAGTCTCCAGCAATTAACCTGATTTTCGACACTCCTGACAAAGGGCTCAGGCCTTAAACTTTGATTGCCTTTTACTTCCTGTAAATGGTGAGTTTATGCCTGCTTATTCAATGTTGTTGTACACTCTATGCAAAAGAGTGCCTCTGGCAGGGGTGGCCAATGTGTCAAAATAAACAGCGACAAGGAGGTCTCACGAGTACTGGCCTTGGTGGATGTATTTGGCTTCGTATAATTGAGAGCGATGAAGGAGGATGAGTGTGCCACGTGTAGCAGAAACAGGTATATGTTCCTTGTATGTCTGGGGCAGTGGTGCGGGGGGTGGGGCCTCCCTTCAAGTGACACCCTGGGCACGTGCCATGCCTACCATACCCTAGATATGCCCCTGTGTACACTGTTATTGTACAGTAAAGCCCTTTAGCCCATGTTTTTGTGCCAACCTATAGAAACCCACTCAACAAGACGAGACCCAATACCACAAATGGCTGTGATGCTTCACTACCCGATGAGCTGAACATCTTTTATGTTCACTTTGAAAAGGAGAACTCAGTGGTACCAATGAGAATCCCTGCAGAAGTTGATAACATTGAGGCCAAAATCAGAACATCCTTCAAGAGAGTGAACACTTGCAAGGCATCAGGACCTGATGGCATACCTGCAAGGGTACTGAAAATCAGTGCAAACCTAGGCAAAGTGTTCACAGACTTTCTCAATCTCTCACTGCTACACTCAGCAGTTCCCACTTGCTTCAAAAGGGCATTAATTATATTGGTGCCCAAGAGAGCAGAGTGAGCTGCCTCGATGACTAACACCTAGTAGCCCTCACATTTACTGTCATCAAATGCTTTCGGGGGTTGGCAATGACCAGCATTTACTCATACCTAACTAAAGATCTGGATCAATTGCAATTCGCTTATCCCCACAATCACCCCACAGCAGGTGAAAACTCACTGGTTCCCCACTTGGCTCTGGATCACCTAGACAACAGCAACATGTAAAGCTGGTTACTCTTCATTGACAACAGGTCAGCTTTTAGCACCTTAGTGCTGGTCAACACGCTCAAAAACATGGGCCTCTGCAACAACATCCTTCATTTCATCATCAGATGACCACAGTCAGTATGAATTGGATACAATGTCTTCTCCTCACTGACAATCAACACACAGGCACTTCAATGATGTGTGCTTAGCCCACTGCTCTACTTGCTCTACACCCATGACTGTGTGGCTGGGCACAATTCAAATACCATCTTCTTTCTTTGGCTTGGCTTCGCGGACGAAGATTTATGGAGGGGGTAAAGGTCCACGTCAGCTGCAGGCTCGTTTGTGGCTGACAAGTCCGATGCGGGACAGGCAGACACGGTTGCAGCGGCTGCAGGGGAAAATTGGTTGGTTGGGGTTGGGTGTTGGGTTTTTCCTCCTTTGCCTTTTGTCAGTGAGGTGGGCTCTGCGGTCTTCTTCAAAGGAGGTTGCTGCCCGCCAAACTGTGAGGCGCCAAGATGCACGGTTTGAGGCGATATCAGCCCACTGGCGGTGGTCAATGTGGCAGGCACCAAGAGATTTCTTTAGGCAGTCCTTGTACCTTTTCTTTGGTGCACTTCTGTCACGGTGGCCAGTGGAGAGCTCGCCATATAACACGACCTTGGGAAGGCGATGGTCCTCCATTCTGGAGACGTGACCCACCCAGCGCAGCTGGATCTTCAGCAGCGTGGACTCGATGCTGTCGACCTCTGCCATCTTGAGTACTTCGACGTTAGGGATGAAAGCGCTCCAGTGGATGTTGAGGATGGAGCGGAGACAACGCTGGTGGAAGCGTTCTAGGAGCCGTAGGTGATGCCGGTAGAGGACCCATGATTCGGAGCCAAACAGGAGTATGGGTATGACAACGGCTCTGTATACGCTTATCTTTGTGAGGTTTTTCAGTTGGTTGTTTTTCCAGACTCTTTTGTGTAGTCTTCCAAAGGCGCTATTTGCCTTGGCGAGTCTGTTGTCTATCTCGTTGTCGATCCTTTCATCTGATGAAATGGTGCAGCCGAGGTAGGTAAACTGGTTGACCGTTTTGAGTTTTGTGTGCCCGATGGAGATGTGGGGGAGCTGGTAGTCATGGTGGGGAGCTGGCTGATGGAGGACCTCAGTTTTCTTCAGGCTGACTTCCAGGCCAAACATTTTGGCAGTTTCCGCAAAACAGGACGTCAAGCGCTGAAGAGCTGGCTCTGAATGGGCAACTAAAGCGGCATCGTCTGCAAAGAGTAGTTCACAGACAAGTTTCTCTTGTGTCTTGGTGTGAGCTTGCAGGTGCCTCAGATTGAAGAGACTGCCATCCGTGCGGAGCCGGATGTAAACAGCGTCTTCACTGTTGAGGTCTTTCATGGCTTGGTTCAGCATCATGCTGAAGAAGATTGAAAAGAGGGTTGGTGCGAGAACACAGCCTTGCTTCACGCCATTGTTAATGGAGAAGGGTTCAGAGAGCTCATTGTTGTATCTGACCCGACCTTATTGGTTTTCGTGCAGTTGGATAATCATGTTGAGGAACTTTGGGGGACATCCGATGCGCTCTAGTATTTGCCAAAGCCCTTTCCTGCTCACGGTGTCGAAGGCTTTGGTGAGGTCAACAAAGGTGATGTAGAGTCCTTTGTTTTGTTCTCTGTACTTTTCTTGGAGCTGTCTGAGGGCAAAGACCATGTCAGTAGTTCCTCTGTTTGCGCGAAAGCCGTACTGTGATTCTGGGAGAATATTCTCGGTGACACTAGGTATTATTCTATTTAGTAGAATCCTAGCGAAGATTTTACCTGCAATGGAGAGCAGCGTGATTCCCCTGTAGTTTGAGCAGTCTGATTTCTCGTTTTTGTACAGGGTGATGATGGTGGCATCACGAAGGTCCTGAGGCAGTTTTCCTTGGTCCCAACAAAGCTTTAAAAACTCATGCAGTTTGGCATGCAGAGTTTTGCCGCCAGCCTTCCAGACCTCTGGGGGGATTCCATCCATACCTGCTGCTTTGCCACTTTTCAGTTGTTCGATTGCCTTATATGTCTCATCCTGGGTGAGGACCTCATCCAGCTCTAGCCTTAGGGGCTGTTGAGGGAGCTGGAGCAGGGCGGAATCTTGGACTGAGCGGTTGGCACTGAAAAGAGATTGGAAGTGTTCTGACAATCGGTTGAGGATGGAGATCTTGTCGCTGAGGAGGACTTTTCCGTCTGAGCTGCGCAGCGGGCTTTGGACTTGGGGTGAGGGGCCGTACACAGCCTTTAGAGCCTCGTAGAAACCCCTGAAGTCGCCAATGTCCGCGCTGAGCTGGGTTCATTTGGCGAGGCTAGTCCACCACTCATTTTAGATCTCCCGGAGTTTGCACTGAAGATGGCTGCATGTGCGACGGAAGGCTTGTTTCTTCTCTGGACAGGACGGCTTTGTAAGGTGAGCCTGGTGGGCAGTTCGCTTCTTTGCCAGCAGCTCCTGGATTTCCTGGCTGTTTTCGTCGAACCAGTCCTTGTTTTTCCTGGAGGAGAAGCCCAGTACCTCTTCAGTGGATTGCAGTATGGTAGTCTTCAACTGATCCCAGAGGGTTTCAGGGGACGGGTCCGTGAGGCGGGTTGCATCGTCGAGCTTTGCTTTGAGGTTTGCCTGGAAGTTTCCTCTCGCTTCGTCTGACTGCAGGTTTCCAACATTGAACCTCTTTCTGGGGGCTTTACTGTTCCTGGGCTTTGGCTTGAAGTGAAGGTTGAGCTTGCAGCGAACCAGCCGGTGGTCAGTGTGGCATTCCGCGCTGGGCATGACCCTGGTGTGGAGCACATCTCGTTTGTCACTTTCTCGCACCAGGATGTAGTCCAGGATGTGCCAGTGTTTGGATCGGGGATGCATCCAGGTAGTCTTAAGGCTGTCCCTCTGCTGAAAAAGGGTGTTTGTAATGACAAGCCGCTGTTCTGCGCAGAAATACCATCTACAAATATACGAATCACACCACTGTTGGCAGAATCACAGATGGCAATGAGGAATCGTACAGGAGTGAGATAGATCAGCTCGCTGAGTGATGTCACAACGACAACCTTGCAGTCAATGTTAGCAAAACTATGGGATTGATTGTGGACCTTTGGATGGGAAATCAGGAGAACATGAACCAGTCCTCATCTCAGGGTCAGCGACTGAAAGGGTTATGAACTTCAAATTCCTGGCTGTCAATTTCTCTGAAAATCTGTCCTGGGGCCTCCATGTTATTGTAATCGTGAAGAGGGCTTTCCAGTGGCTATACTTCGTGAGGAGTTTGAGGAGATTTGCTGTGTCATCAAAGACTCTTTCAAATTTTGACATGTACTGTGGAGAGCATTCTGACTGGTCGCATCACTTTCTGGTACGGAGGTGACAATGCACAGGACAGGAAAAGACACAGAGGGTTGTGAACTTGGCCAGCACCATCATGGGCATCGGTATTCACTCCATTAAGGACATCTACAAGAGGCGGTGTCTTAAGAAAAACAGCCTCTATCCTCAAGGACCCTCACCACCCAGGCCCTGCCCTCTGCTGCAATCAGGAAGGAGGTACAGGAACCTGAAGAAGAACACCCAAAATCAGCTTCAGCCCCTCTATCATCAGATTTCTGAATGGACAATGAACCACAGACACCACCTCACTTTCTCTCTTCTTTTGCACTGATTCATTTATTTTTAGGGGTGTAATTTTTTGCAATATTTGCACCTGTAAATCTATTGCAAAACAATAAATTTTGTGACATGTTCATGACAATAAGTCCTGATACTGATTCTGAGAATCTACTATTGCTTTGGTAAAAAGGTGCTAGTTGCCGCCCCTATTAAATCACCTCTTATCCTTGTTCAAAGAAAAAAGCCCTAGCTCTTCACATTGCCTCATAGGACACATTTTTCAATTTAGGCATCATCCTTGAAAATCTCCTCTGAGCTCTCTCCAAAGCTTCCTCATCCATCCTGTAATGCGGTGACCAGAATTGAAAATAATATTCCAAGTGCTGTCGAACCAGAATTTCATAGAGCTACAACATTACCTCATGATTGTTGAACTCAATTATCTGATGAATGAAGTTAAGCATTTTTAACTACCCTATCAATCTGCGCAGCAATCTTGAGAGATATATGGATTTGGACCCTGAGATCCCTTTGTTCTTCCATACTGTTAAGAATCCAACCATTAACTGTGTACTCTGGCTTCAAGTTTGACCCTCCAAAATGCATCACTTCACACTTATCCAGACTGAACTCCATTTGCTACTTTTTAACCCAAATCTACTTCCTGTCTATATACTGTTGTAATCTACAACAATCTTCTACACTCCACACACCTCCAACCTTTGTGTCATCAGCAAACTTACAGACCTATCTCTCTACCTTTTCTCCCGGATCATTTAATTACAAAGAGCAGGGGTCCCAGAAGAGATCCCTACGGAACTCCACCATAGTCACTAACCTCCTTCCATCCACTACTACCCTTTTCTTTCTGCAAGCAAGCCAATTTTGAATCCACACAACCAAGGTTGCACATGACCTGCCCATCATAAAACTGTGCTGTCCATCCCTGAGAAGCCTATACTTCTTGTAATGGAGTAGATAATTTGGAAGAATTTGGTAATCAGAGTAGGTTAATACATACACACATTTTAAAACAGATCTTATTTGAAATACTGAAGAATTCATATTCAGTAACTTTACAGAAAATATGGAGAATGCTATGCACATTTCACAAGTAGGTGCTAATTGAAATGACATCATGAAATGAATAGACCATTGTTTGGATTGGAGACAGGCTGGCTGGTTGAATAACTACAAGGCTTTTGACCTTTCTACTAAGTGCTCACAGAAAGATCACTCCTGGATTTTGTTTACCTAAGCTAACAGTTTGATCAAGAAGGATAACTCCTGGGGGCATGACAAGATGGCGTAGAGGACAGACATGCAGTCCCACCCTTCCTCAGCTAGTTTTTTAAGCACCTGTTTTTAAAGTTTATAAAAGTGATTAAAATTAGTATTTTTACTTTTTGGAACATTAGTGGGTTATAATGGCTACTAATGTAAAAAAAATGAAAACTCAACTGCAGAAGAAATGACCTTTTAAAAGTGATGAAGAATTGAGGCCTACCTGTTCAATTGAAGCCACGGACCCAACGTTTGGAACCTCCAAGGTGCAGAGGACTCATACTTAGCCTGGCTAAGTATGACGCTGGCGCCGATCTTGCCTCCGCAAGATGGCGCCGCCTTGACGATGAGTTCAGCCAATGCCGAACCGCGCGTCCGCGATGTCGGGCGCACAAGTGACCTGGCTGAGAGTAGAGGCCTTGAGCCCGGGCTGCTGTCGGGTGGGCTAGGGACACGCTGAATGCCGTCGGAAGTCGCACCTGCTTAGTCCCTGGCCTTACCAGGCATGCGCGGTGCTTCAAGGGTCCGGGACTTGTTGGACCGTGTGTGGGCTGTGGGGGGCCCGAGCGGTGGCATCCTGACATGGTTGGGATGCCGTCGTCAGGTATATAGACCCGCAGCTGCACCAGGAGGGGACCGACAATGCTGGAAGAAGAAGAAGACGACTTACCTTTACTGAGCAGGTTACAGGAACAATTGGAGGTGGAGACCAGAGAAGGTAGGCCTCAAAAAGTGGAACTGAAATCTGGAATGGAGTCTGTGTGTACAGTCCTGGAAGGGATTGCTTATCAAATGGACAATATGTTTAAACAAATGACTCAAGGATTTTTAGAAGTGACAACCAAAATGACTACTATGTCTGAAGATGTGTCTGCAGTTAAGAGTGATGTTAATAAATGTATTAAATCAGTGGATACAGTGCAAGAAATTAAAAAAAAATTTAAACAGCTGTTCTTGAATGCAAAAATCAAGTTGAACGTAATAGGGAAAGAATGGAAAAATGGAAGATTCCTTTGTGGATTGGGAAATTCAGAAGAAAGACATTGAAAAAAATTGATTCATTGGAAAGTTAAAGTCGAAGAAATAATGTGAAAATTGTGAGTCTTCCAGAAGATATTGAAAGGTCCGATCCAATAACATTTTTTAAGAACTGGATTCCTGAGGTGTTGGGCAAGGAGTTTTTTTTCGGAAGTCCTAGAATTGGAATGGGCACATAGAGCGTTACGAAAGAAACCGTTACCGGGACAACAGCCACGGGTGGTTTTAATTCGTTGTTTGAAATACCAGGACAGAGAAATGATATTACAGTTGGCGGTGCAGAAGGCACGACAAAGTCAAACTTCAATGATGGTCCAAAATAACAGAGTATTTTTCTATGCAGATTTGAGTCAGGAGATTATTAGGCGACGTCGGGAAATTAACTTGGCTAAAGAAATATTGTGGCGAAAGGGTTATAAATTTGCTTTTCGATACTCTGTAGTATTAAAAGTCTTTTATGGTAATTTTCAATCTCAATTATTTGAAAATTACCATGATGCATTAATTTCTGCTAATTTACTACCAGATTTGCAAGGATATGCAAAATCTTCGCTGCTGTCGCCTAAAAAGGTAAATGGAAATGGAAATGGGAATGGGAAGAACAGGAAAAATGGGAAGAATGGAAAGAAAGAAGTTTTAACACAAAGTTTTATTGACATTGAAGATCCGGAACAATCATTGGGAATGGAGTCACTGGGTTGAATATATTTACAGTATTTGATTGTGTTGATGTGAATAATGTATTTCCGGCCGGGGTGGTGGGGGGGGTGGGGAGTGTAGACAGCACTGAAATCTTTGATAGTCATCCACCACTAGTGGGGTTTACCATACCCAGTTTTTTTTAGGGTGTTACTTACCTTTGGGTAATTTTTTTGGGGATAATTAATATTCCCTTTTTTTTACATTTTCTTTAAATATCTAGGGGAGGGATAGTGATTTAAGTTATTATAAGGGGAGCGATATTTTGTAGTGAGAGATTATATTGTTAATTTGTAAAGATGTTTAATTTGAAATTTGCATCTTTTAATGTTCAGGGGTTAAATAATCCGATTAAGCAAAAGCGAGTTTTGGCTTATATTAAGAAAATGAAAATTGACATTATCTTTTTACAAGAAACTCATTTGACTGAAAAAGAACACTTGAAATTGAAGAGAGATTGGGTTGGGGATGTGTTTTTTTTCTTCATTTAATTCTAAGGCAAGAGGTGCAGCAATTTTAATTCATAAGAATTTGCCTTTTGAATTACAAAATATGGAAGGAAATGTTGGACGGGTCTTAAGGGTGAATTGTAAAGTTTTTGCTGAACCTTGGACTTTCCTCAATGTTTATGCACCTAATGTAGATGATGAGCGTTTTATTTCTGATGCTTTTTTGTTGTTAAATCAAGCTAATGAAAATATCACAGTTGGGGGAGATTTTAATTGTGTTTTGGATCCTTTACTGGATAAATCTCCAAAAAGTATAAAGAAATCAAAGATGGAGACACAAATTGGGGCCTTGATGAAGGACTTAAATTTGGTGGATATTTGGAGAAGGGTCAATCCTACGGAGAAGGATTTCTCTTTTTATTTGTCCCGACATGATTCATTTTCCAGAATAGATTTTTTTTAGTATCGGCACATTTACAAGGATGAGTATTCCAGGCGGAATATAAAAGTAGGGTTATATCGGATCATTCTTTATTATTTTTTTCTTGCGTAAGTTCAGAAGTGGTACATTCATCTTATAGATGGAGATTTAATAGTGTTGAAAAAAACAGAATTTGTAACTTTTGTTAAGGAACAGATTACTTTGTTTTTGACTGAGAATGCTAATTCTGTAGATAGTCGTTTTGTATTATGGGATGCATTAAAAGCTTATTTAAGAGGGAGATTATTAGTTATACTACTAAAGTTAAGAAAGTTATGAGAGTTTGGAACTGGAGAAGCAAATTGCTGACTGAATTGGAGAAGAAATTTCAGAAAGATGTGACAGAAGATTAAAAAAAGTGGCTTTGGCTAATTTGAAATTACGTTATAATACAGTACAAATTTATCAATTTGAGCATTTAATTAATCGATCTAAGCAATGTTATTATGAGTTGGGTGAGAAGGCACATAAGGTACTAGAGTGGCAGTTAAAGACGGAACAGGTTTCATGGACTATTAATGTTGTTAAAAAGAATTCAACAGTTACTTATAAACCTCAGGAAATCAATGAACAGCTTTATTAATTTTACAAAAAAATTGTATACTTCTGAGGTGAGACAGGATAGTGGTTCTATTGAATCTTATTTATCTAAATTAATGTTACCAGCATTGGAAGAGGAGGATGTTATGGAATTGGAAGCTCCGTTTACAGAATTTGAGATTAAGGAAGCTATGTTGGAGATGCCAAATGGGAAGTCACCAGGGGATAATGGATTTTCTGTGGAATTTTATAAAATTTTTAATGAAGATTTATCCTCTGTGTTTGAGGAGGTATTACAACAAGTAAATGAAGAGCATGAGTTGCTGGAATCTTGTTCTAGTGCTTTAATTACTGTAATTCTGAAAAAAGATAGAGTCTAGTTGAAAGTGTCTTCGTATAGACCTATTTCTTTACTGAATGTATATTATAAAATCATAGCGAAAGTCTTAGCAAATCGTCTTGCCAAGTATTTATCTAAATGAATACATATTGATCAAACAGGTTTTATTAAGAATAGAAATGCTTCAGATAATATTCTTTGATTAATTACTTTGGTCAATGCATATTGACAGCAGCGCAACCATCCAATGGTGGTTGTGCTTGACGCTGAAGAAGCTTTTGACAGGGTTGAATGGGATTTTTTGTTTAAGGTGTTGGAAAAGTTTAAATTTGGCCATTTTTTTATTGGTTGGGTTAAAGCTTTATATACGAACCTGACTGCCAGGGTGGTGACAAATGGTCAAGTTTCATTACTGTTTAAATTGACATGTTCGACCTGACAAGGGTGTCCATTGTCACCAGCCCTGTTTGCATTGGCTATTGAAGTGTTAGCTCAAACAATAAGACAGAATGAACAGATAAGAGGGACGAGAGTTATGGATGAAGAGTATAAGATTAATCTATTTGCAGATGATGTTTTGGAATATTTGACAAATCCACAACAATCATTGGCGCATTTGCGGGAATGTTTATTACAATATGGAACATTATCTGGATACAAGGTTAATTGTATTAAGAGTGAAATTTTGCCAGTTGGAGAAGGAGATTATTCAGAATATAAAAATATTATTAAATTGAAATGGTCTGATAAAATTAAATATTTAGGAATAATTGTCAATGTTTATTATCAATCTTTATATAAGTTAAATTATGTCCCTTTATTAAAAAAGATTAAAGCAGATTTAATTAAGTAGAAAGATCTACCGTTAACTTTAATTGGCCAAGTTAATTGTATTAAGATGAATATTTTTCCTCTAATTCAATATTTATTTCAATCAATACTGTGTTCTCTTTCAAAGGGATTTTTCCAGGATTTAAATAAAGCTATGAGAGAATTTTTATGGAAAGGCAAATTACCGCAGGTAGCATTATATAAACTTACTTGGAAGTATACGTAAGGTGGGCTTCAATTACCCCATTTTCAAAATTATTATGAAGCAGCCCAGTTGAAATTTATTAGTAGACTGATGGATTTGGACCAACCCCTGAGTTGGGCTAAAGTTGAGATAGCTTGTATTTCTGAAGTTGCGGAGCATCAATTTATATTTTGATGGAATATAAATTTGTTGTGGGAATATAATATGCTGATATTAAAACATCTATTAAAGGTATGGACTAAAAAAATAAGATTTTATGATCAAAAGGTAAATTTTCAATTTTAACCCCATTATATAACAATCAGCTTATTCCTTTTTCAATGTTTAATGATCATTTAAAGAGTTGGGACTCTAAGGGTAGAAAGATATTACAAGATTGTTTTGTAGAAAGACAGTTTCTTTCAATCAACTTCGAGCTTTGGTGAAAGATATGTATGGTAGAGAGATGATTTTACCTGTATTGACGGAATTCAAGTCTTTGATTTCTTCTATACCAAAAAAGGGTTATATTTCTGTTATGTACCAAGTATTACAAGACAATAGGATAAACTGGAATGGGAGAAGTCTAAGCTTAAATGGGAAAATGATTTAGCCTTTTTTTTTCCTGAAGACTATTGGGCAGATATGTATCATGATAGTGTTACTAAATTGATGAATGTATGGTATGGAATGGTTAATTATAATTTTCTACATCAGTTGTATTTAATCCCAGAGAAATTGAAAAAATATGGTTTTAGTAATTTGGACTCTTGTTTTAGATGTATGTACTGGTACTTTTTTACATGCTGTTTGGTCTTGTGTTCATGTACAACCATTTTGGCAAGAAATTTGGTTAACTTTAGAAAAATTATATGACATTAAGTTACCACTAGATCCATCTATTTTTTAATGGGTTATAGGATTCCTTTAAAGGGATTAGGGTCGGATAAATTTCAAATTGCATTTGTACGCTTAGCATTGTCTGTCACTCGAAAATGTGTAGCAAGTACATGGAAAGATAACATAGTGATTAATATAATGCGGTGCATAATGAATTGAAAGCTTGTATTGTTATGGAAAAAATTACATATAATCTGCATGACAAATATTCTTTTTTTGTTAATAAGTGGTTACCATATTTGTAATATATGCATTTAGATGTATTTTGATTTATTTTATATTCTTAGTTTCTGTTTATATATTTTTGGCTCTCCTTAAGAGCTGGCTGATAAGGTGGGAGGGTGGGTGGGGACTCGTGTGTGTGTATATATATATAAATAAATAAATATATATATATACATATAAAATTGTCTTTATGGAATGTATGCTGTATTATTACTAATGATCTTTCAATTAAATAAAGTTTTGAAAAAAAAGAAGGATAACTCCTGTTGTTTGCTGAAGAAGGTGGGGGGTTTTGCAAGTGAGAGAGTCACATGGGCTTTCTAGCAGTCTCAGTTGGGGAGAGAGCGAGAGAGGGGGAAACAAGCTCTATCAGCTAGTGTGTGTGTGACACTGAAAGAGACTGAACAGTCACGGCTGAAACAAGCAGGAGAATCTTGGTGGAAACAGAAAGTTTCAGAGCAGTGGATGGCTGGAAGTGCTATTTGTCTGATGTTTCTCTTAGAATAAGGGGAACAGAAAGGAACTCTGTGGTAGCCTGAAAGAAAAAGGTTATAATTTGGAGAACACTGATGGGAAAAGTTTCATCAGTGAGACATTGAGGTGACTAATGGTGGTACCTCAGTTGTGGAAATCCTGGAACAACAAATCTCTCTCTCGGCAAACCCTACAAGAACTTTCCTGAGTGGTAAACATTTACCTTTCGAGCACCAAAGCTTTATACATGTTAAATTCTGTGCACAGTATAAGAATTGCCTACAACCAGAGAACTTGAAAGAATGAGAAGTGAGATTGAACTGTGAACCAAAGAACTTTTCTTAACTTTACACATACATCATACATGTGTGCTTAGAATTAGAAGGGGGTTAATTTGGGTTAGTTAAGTTAATAGAGATAAGTTAAAGTTTGATTCTGTTTTCATGTTTAAAGATAATTAAAAACAACTTTTGTTTAAGTAACCATTTGTCGTGGTGAATATCTACTGCTGCTGGGTTTTGGGGTCCTTTGGACTCATAACATTCTTTAAATGCTCGTAAATCCTGTCCCTAAGAATCCTCTCCAATAGTTTGCCCACCACTGGCATAAGACTCACTGGTCGATAATTCCCAGGGTTCTCCCTATTACATTTTTTAAACAAAGCGATAACATTAACCATTCTCCAATCCTCCAGTACCTAGCCTGTGGCCAGGGAGGATGCAAAGATCATTGCCAATGCCCCAGCAATCTTTTCCCTTGTTTCCTGTATTAATCTTTGTGTGCATCTTGTCATGTCCCACCGACCTATTGATCCAAATGTTTTTAAGAAGACCCAGCACTTCTTCTTAGCTCTTACTTATACTGCAATACATTAGCTTGTTCTGTACTGACATCACATTGACCTACATCCCCTTCTCTGGTGAAGATCAAAGTATTCATTTAGGATCGTCCCTACCTCTGCTTCCAGGCACAATTTGCTTCCTTTGTCTTTAACCAGCCCTACCTTTACTCTAGTCATCCAAATGCTCTTCAAATATGTATAGCACACCTTAGATATTTCCTTAACCCTACTTCCCAAGGCATTCTTGTGCCCCTTCTAGCCCTGCTATATACTTTCATTGACTCCTTCTGGATCCATTCCATCAGGGGAGTCATGATCATTGGATCTATCATCTGCACAGTCTTCTGACATGACCATTTAAGACATTTCATAGCCAAGACTATTAATCGCTTCAGCACCTTTAATGTCAAAAAGTTTAAGTGTTTTAGTCCGCTTTAAGTCATCTTAATTCCTGTTATACGGAACCAGATCAGAGGTCACCTCACCTGCCAATCAACATTAAATCCACCCACGTGAGGCTGCGTCACAACTGATTTTCCTTGACATGTTAAGCCACGTGGCCACAACTGAGCTGGCGGCCCCAGCTGGCTGCAGTTTAAAGTCCACCACATGGAGAAACTCTCTTTTCCCCTTGGCATGAACCCCAGCTCCACTCCAGGTTACGAGCCGTGGGCGACGTTGGAAAAGCAATCGCAAGGTGCATGCTGGTAAAGGGTGGACTGTTGCATCTCACTCATTGTTGATAATAGTTAATTTGTGCCTTTTAGTTAATTGGCGTCGTGTGCCTGCTAGTGAGAGAGAGAGAGCCGGTGGGTATTGTCGGTTTAACCCTCGCTTTATACTCGGAAGCTGCAATTATCTGCAATTTGTTGGGAGTTACGATGAATCTGTGTCCAATGTGTATGATTTGTGTGCAGTTGCTTTATCTGTGTGTGTGAGTGCGTTCTCTGTTGTGAATTCCCCACGTTTGAATAAAAACTATTATTAGTTAATAAACCGCGTCCATGACTTGCAACTTCTTGGACTTGATCTCACCGTCACAATTCCTCCATCGGAAATTAGGAGAATAGAGGGGATCTCATTCACTGACTGGATGAGACAGATTGGATGCAGGAAGAATGTTCTGGATGTTGGTGAAATCCAGAACAAGGGGTCACAGTTGAAGGAGAAGGGGAAAGCCATTTTGAACAGAGATGAGGAGAAACATCTTCACTCAGACAGTTGTGGACTTGTGGAACTCCCTGCCAGGTGTTGAGGCAGGTTCATTCGATGTCTTCATTACTTGACTATGGCCCCTATTGGCTAAAAGGATCCAGGGGTAGGGAGAGAAAACAAGAAAAGGGGACTGAGACTGCATGATCAGCCGAGATCATATTTAAGTTAACTGTTAAATTTATCAAAACTAATTCTGGGTGCCCAATGACACCCAGTTAACCTACTGACTAATCCCTCCCCCTCTCCCTGCCCACTGTGTGCTTCTGGGGGGATGGGAGGAAACTGGTTCACCCAGAGGAAACTAGCACAGGTTACAAAGGGGAGTATGTACAAACTCCTTACAGGCAATGCGGGGGGGGGGTTTGAGCCCAGGTCACTGGCGCTGAGATAGCATTGTGCTAACTGTGATGCCAACCATGCCGCCCATGGTGGAACAGGTTTGAAGGGCTGAATGGCCTCCTCCTGCACTTACTGCTGATGAGCAGAGTTTGATAAATTAGAATAAAGATGGCTCCATCTTGCTGGCAGATTCAGCAACTTACATGCTCTTCTCCAAAGCACTCCTCCTCTCTTCCTCTGTGTCGATGGAAGAGATTGATTGGCATGGCAATCCATTTGGAGGCCGGCCCATAAGTGCATCCTGGTTGGAGAGGAGGGAGACCGGAGACTGCACCTAGGAGACACAAACCCGTGTTACTCACAGCCCTGACACAAACCAACCCCACCCATTTCAGCAGGTTACACCATTCCCATCAAGGAACTTTGGTGGGAGAAATGAAAGAATCACAGAGGGCATCTACTGCAGTGGTGGCCTCATTGGGGCCTCCTCCAAGTCAGAGAGACCGGACGCCAACTGAGAGATTGTTTAGTTCTGTTGTTCCTTCAATCTGTCTGCTGCAATAACAGGGATATCCTAATGGCCAACCATTTTCATTCCACACCCCATTTCCACACCAACACGTCTATCCATGGCTTGGTGCACTCCCAAACCAAGCTATTAGCAATGCATAATATTCCATCCGGGCAGTCCCAACCAAATGACTTAATATCAATCTCTAGTTTTCATTAACTCCTCCTTTAAGACTCTCTTTCCCCATTCCTCTGTCTCCACCCCCTTCTCTATCACTTCAGCTTTTTTCTCCTACCCTCCCACTCGTATGCACGTATGACCTCTTATCTGTTAGCATATATTCCTCCCACTGACCCTTGCTCCCTCCTCTTCTCATCCTACCTTTTTATCTGTCGGCTTTTTGTTCATTCCCTGATAAAGGGCACAAACCTGAAACGTTGGTTACCTTTTTCTTCCTGTCGATACTGAATGAACGGCTGAGTTTCCCCAACATTTTTGTGTGCCAGAGGGCAAGTAGCGAAGCTTTGAGTGACAAGTGTTCCCTTTCCCTCTTCTTTCCCAGTCACCTGAAGTGGTTGTCTTTGGGAAGCCAGGTTTGAATCTGCTTTCACTACCTCCACCCTCCCTCTTTTAGGAGTGAATTCCAGATTAACAGATGATCTATCCTCATCCCACAATACCTCATCATTATGGTCATCAAAGCACAGCAGCACGTACACTTCCTTGGAAGGCTGAGGAGACCAAGGCTTCCATCCCCATTTTGACAATATTTTACAGGTGGACAATCAAGAGTGTCTTGTCCGGCTGTACCATTCTATAGTATAGTAGCTGCAAAATATTGAACTGGAAGTCAATACAGAGGATTATCAAAATGGCCAAGAAAGTCACTGGGGTCTCCCTTTCCTCTATTGATGACATTTACCGGGAGAGTTGCTTAAATTGGGCTCAAAGATTCAGAGAAGATCCTTTCCATCCACCATACTGTTATCTTTGCCCTAACAAAAGGAGGTACAGGATTATCAAAGTTAGGACTGCCATGCTAGGAAATAGCCTCTTTCCTCAGGCTATGACGTTAATGAACAGTACCCTATTACTGAGTAAATCATCCCAAAATAGTTACATATATTTATTTTAAATAATATTGAAATGTATATATGTGTTTATTATGTACTGTGTGTCCGTGTTCCGCAATCTGGAGAAACACTTTCTCATCTGGTTACACATGTACAGTCAGATGATAATAAACTTGAGCTCACAGAAGGTAAAACCTCTCATTTATCATCTCACAACATGGCAGGAGCCTTTTGGCTCAATGGGTCTACGCTGGCTCTCAGTCCAATTCTCCAACTTCATTTCTCTCACTTGTTTCCATCAGCTCCTCTCCTCAGCCGTCTCTCCCACCACTGGCCCACAAATCTGCACCGCCCCTCTGCGTGTCTTTGGGACATACTAGGGAAAGTGAAGTACTCAGGGTGCAGGGGATTGGGGGAAGAAACTGCAGGTGAGAGACACTTCACTCACTCTGACTCACTTCGTTTCTCCCCCCACCTCCCATCCACTAGCCAAAGCAGATGCTCTAGTGTTGTTAATCTCTGAGTGTCCTGAGCTCCAGACACCCACACCAATGCAGTCATTCAATGTCAAAATGGGTTTATTCTCATCTGGAACATAGAGCATTCCAACATAGTACAGACCTTTCAGATCACAATGTTAGGCCGACCTATAACAATCTCAATGAAACACGAAAGTCTATGAGTGAACCCAGAAATGCTGGAGGAACTCAGCAGGTCTTGCAGCACCCATAGAAGGTAAAGCTATATAACTATTGTTTTGGGCCTGAGCCCTTCTTCAAGGTAAAAAGCTCCAGGTGTCTGAATTAAAAGAAAGGTCAGGGGGAGGAATACAGACCAACAGACAAAAGGTGTTAATTGGATATGGAGAGGATGCCAGGACAGAGGAAAGAGAGAATTGATGGGGGGGGGGGGGGGGGGGTTGGCTCTGTGAATGCAGAGCTGGGATAAAAGAGACAGAGGGGAAAGGAAAGAGAGAGAGACAGAGCTAGAGGAAAGACGACATAGGGAAAAACAGGGTGCCACTAACGGAAACCAGGGAAATCAATGTTGATGCCATCCAGTTGAAGCAACACTTCATTTGAGAACCTGTGGGGGACGCTTACTGCATCCGGTGCTCCTATTGTGGTCTCCTCTACATTGGAGAGACTGGGCGCGGACTGGAAGATCATTTTGTTGAGCACCCCAGCTTCTGTCCACCGCAATATCGGGGATCTGCCATTGGCTACCCATTTCAATTTCCTGCCCCATTTCCTTGCCGACATGTTTGTCCATGGCCTTATGCACTGCCAGACTCCTCTTTGAGGAGACTGTTGGATAGGTACATGGAAATGAAAAAAATGGAGGGTTGTGCAGTAGGAAAATTCTAGGCAGTTATTAGTAGGTGATCATTTAGTACAATACTGTGGGCTGAAGGGCCTGTACTGTGGTGTACATTTCTGTGTTCTACATTCCCTGTAACATTTGAGACGACATGTTGGTGAATGCATCATTGTACTACTAGGTGCAATATCCTGGGACCCGGAATAAACTCTGGAACACTAGAAGGTCTGGGAGGTCCGTATGGACACTATGCCTGGAGAACTCAAACGAATCCCACATCATTCAGCAACCGAGCAGCTTCCAGGATTTATCATCTTGCTCCAGTGCTCAGCAACAGACCGTAAAGCAGATGTGGATTGTGAAGAAAAATCAACAAGGCAGAGCTTAGCTTCACCACAGCGGGTGGAGAGCAGAGACTGGGGACAGCGGAACATATAAAGATGAGCAGCCCAGAGAACATTGACTACCAAGCCTCATGACCTCAGCAGCATTGGCAGGAAATGACAGCTCAGTGTAAAGGCTACAGAAAGGGGAGTGCCTCCACTTCATTCCTGAGGAGCTGGGATCCCAAGTGGCTTCAGTTAAGCCTGCAGACTTTGCATGGAGGTCACAAGCCAACTCCATGACTGAATTTTCATTGTTTATCATCCCTGTGCTTTGCTAAATTTAAATCACTGTGCTTTTTCTCATTAAAGGGTCAGCTTGAATGATTTGACATTTCAAGAAAAGGGCAACAGAACTGCTTGAATTCATTTTAATGAAGGTCAACATGCTAGTTATCCCTGGGTTGTGTCGACAAACCCTTTTCCTCATTTCTAGGACTGGACAGCAGGTCACAAGCCGGTGCTAGATCTCTCTATCAAAATTTAAGATTCTTTTATTATCATGTAATAAAACAGAAAATGTAATATTACACCAAACTTCCTTTAGTCTGTCCCAAAGAGTTGCCATTACTGTTGTCTGACACCCTTTAGAGTAAGAGAAGTATGTGAGAGTCCCTTCAGAGACGCTGTGTTTGTGGATTTACCTCCAGTCCTCCCATAGCCTCAACAGCTGCACAGATCCCTGTTCAATCGATCAGCAACATGAGCTCCAGATCCAAACCTCTGATACAATCAGGAAGCCTTCAGCACCTGAAGCCCTTCGGGAGACCTTCTTGCATTCAGCACCCTCTCAAATTCCGGCTCCAAAATCTGGTTCCCATGAGCTAGTCTCTAGCAGCCCACAGCCTGATTGGGTCCTTTCACCACAAGTCGCCAGCAGCCCACAATGGGAGTGGATCCTTCAGCGCTGAGCACCTCACCGGTCCACTGCCGTGATC
Organism: Narcine bancroftii; assembly: GCF_036971445.1. Taxonomy (NCBI): domain Eukaryota; kingdom Metazoa; phylum Chordata; class Chondrichthyes; order Torpediniformes; family Narcinidae; genus Narcine; species Narcine bancroftii. The sequence goes on from NC_091472.1 coordinate 235,922,813, forward strand.
ACCTTCCCTTAGGATCGACTCCTCTGCTCCTCCTTCTCATTGGGGTGTGTTTCTCCCAGTTTCTGATGCCCTGCTGCGCTGCTCTGCTGCTCCCCCCAGAGTCTGCAACCCCTCAAGGCGCTGCCAGCACAGGCACCACTATCTTAGGCACAGACCTCATGGTTGCAGGCTTTTAAGTAAAACACCATCGGCTCCTTTAACAGGCTGTTTAAAGTCTGTTCAGAGCTTATAGCTGGGCAGTTGGACTCTGCTGAGCAGTGGTGAGTCTGCTCCTCACACTCCCCAGGTCTGCATCAGTTGCAGTGCGGCTGTTACAGCAGTTCCGGCAGCAATGCAATTTCTTTTTTCATCCCAGGTTAAAATGTACAAAACATCAAAATCTACAGCACGGTTCAGGCCCTTTGGCCAACAATATTATGCCTGATCTAACAACAGCTTAGAATTTCCCTACTGTATCATCCTCCATTTTTCACAGTTCCAAAGACCCACGTAATAGGTACCTGCCTCCAACACCATTGCTGGCAAAACATTCCCTGCACTCACCACTCACTATGTGAAAAACATATATCTCACATCTCCTATGTGCTTACTGCCGAGCTCCTTAAATCTATGCCCCTTCAAGTTAGCCATTTCAGACCCGGGATAAAGCCTCTGGCCATTCACATGATCAGCACTTCTAATGATCTTGTACATCTCCATCAGGTCACCCCTCATCCTCTTGCTGCTCCAAGAAGGGAAGACCAAGTTCACTCAACTTATCTTCATAAGGCCTGCTCTCCATATCAGGCAGAATCCTTGTAAATCTCTTCTGCATCCTCTCTATAGCACCCACATCTTTCCTGTATGAGGTGACCAGAACTGAACACAGTTTTCCAAGTGGGCTCAAATTAAGATCTTATATAACTGCAACATTACCTCACAGCTCTTGATCCCACAGTTAATGAAGGACGACACACCTTATCAACAGCACTATTAATCTGTACGGCAGCTTTGAATGGACGTGGAGCCCAGATCTCTCAATTCGTCCTCACTGCTCAAAGTCCTCTCATTAACTGTATTCTGCCTTCAAATTTGACCTAGCAAAATTAACCACTTCACACTTTTCTGGGTTAAATTCAAGCTGCCAGTTCTCAACCCAGCTTTGCATCACATCCATGTCCCTCTGCAACCTCTGGCAACCCTCCAGACTATCCACAACACCACCTACCTTCATATCATCTGCAAACTTAATAATTCACTCTTTCACTTCCTGATCTGGGTCATTTAAACTGCAATTAGAATTATTTTACTGTCATACACATTGTACAATGTACAGATGCACAGAAATTCTGACTTGCTTAATGGATAGTTTAATGGAAAAAAAAGTACACATTTAATTAAATTAGAAAAAGATAATAAATACAAAAGATAAATATTCACAGTCACCAACATGTTGGAACATGATGCCAAAGTGGATTAAATCTCCTCTTCCTTACATTATCCATATCCATATATTAGGTGAGGCGGACTGTGTTATGCTTGGAGAGATACAGTGCAGAAACAGATCCTTTGCACCAATCGGACAATCTCACCACTTTCCCATCAAACTTCTCCACCACCTTGGCCTCATATTTTAGCCCTTGCCCACACATTGGGGGGGGGGGGGCGCACAATTTTCAACAGCTGATTAACTCGCCAACCTGTTTGTGGGAGAAAATAACAGCACTCGGAGGGGGAATCCCACGCGATCACAGGAGAACATGCAAACTCCATGCAGACAGTGACAGAGGTCAGGATCGAACCTGGACCTCTGGTGCTCTGAGGCACCACTGTAGTGGATCTTGGGGAGTAGGCAATACCCGATTTCAACAGATGTGCACTGATACTGAAGGGTCAGCTAAGACTTTATCACTCAAGTTTCTGGAGTGGAATTTGAACCTGCAATTTTCTGACCCAGATGTAAGTGGTGGAGTGCACAAAAGTGTTGAAGAAACTCAGCAGGTCATGTAGCAACCACAAGAAGGAAAGGGTAGACCAATGTATCGGGCCTGAGTCCTTCATCAAGGTACAAGCTAAAAGCAGGGAGGTACTGAATAAAAAGGGATGGGGAGGACGAGGCAGTGGGAGGTGCACAAGCAAACCTCAGCCTCCCTTCCTGGAGTTCTGTTCCTGGTGACATTGAGAGCGAGATTGTTCTCATATTACCCAATCAGGACCTCAATCACCCTCCTGTGTTCTGATCTACCGATTAGCCAACAGTTGAGAAGGTTTAAGAGTGTGAAATCACGCCCCAACAGGTTCAAAGATATTTTCTTTCCCATAGCCATTTGGCCCCCTGAATGAACCACCACATTCCCTCACACCACCCTTTCTGTGTACTATTCAATGTTAAACAGAAAAATCAGAAGACTCTGGTGTTGTGGTGCAATGTACAAAAGTACTGGAGAAATTTAACAGGTCACGCAGCATCCACAGAAAGTAAATGGTGATCAAGATTTTGGGCCTGAGCCCTTCGAGAAAAATGCAGGCAGGTGGGTGGGGAAGGAGAGAAGGGAGGAAGGGGCAGGTCAAGGAGTACAGGCAAACAGGTAAGTGATCAGAGGTGGATATAGACAAGTAAATTCTACTAACAACATTTACTGGGACCATTGCTAAAATAGGGCTCAAAGAATTCTAGTTGATGAACAAGGTTAGTCAGTTAATTAGTCACATGGGTGTGTTTGGGCAGCACGGACTCATGCTGTATCTCCAAATTTAAAAATTAAATTAAAAAGACCCTTTCCATCCAGCACACAGCATCTTTGACCCACTACCATCAAGGAGAAGGTATAGGAGCATCAAAATTAGGTTTGCCAGGCTGGTAAAACTGTTTCTTCCAGCAGGCTGTGAGAATGACCATCCCAAAATATTCATTCATATTTAAGTTATTTCTCTCCATCTATAAGTGATTATTGTGTGTATGTTGTGATCTGAAGAAGCACTGTTTTGTTGGGTTGTATATGTACAATCGGATGATAATGACCTTGAACTTCAACTATCTCCAGGACACTGAAAGGGCTCACCACATCTTGAGCTTCACTGCCTTTTTGGATGATCCCCAGGTCAACGTTCTTGCTCTGCCAATGGGTGCTCTCTGCACCCTTCCCTTCCTTGGACTTGCTCTCCAGGTCCTTGACCCGCCTGCTGACGTCACCGCTGGTCAGCGTACACCCCGGGCTGGTGAGCCACTTCTTTAGCGTGCTGAATGGGCGTTGGGACCCGGCCGAACTGGTGGAGGATTGCGGCTGAACAGAGGCGACCGAGGTGGAGATGCTCCTGAGGCTGCCTGTCACCGAGTACGACTCTGGAAGGTAAGAGGCAGGCGGGTTCAGTGTTCAGCTGGCTCATTCTGAACTGCTCCATGAAGATCACTTCGAATATTTATCACCTGTTTTATTTTCAATCCCCCACTTGGAATATTGTGTTCAGTTCTGGTCAACTCACTGCAGGAAGGATGTGGATGCTACAGAGAGGATGCAGAGATTTGCAAGGTTGCTGCCCGAATTGGAGAGCATGCCTTAGTTTAAGTGAACTTGGTCTTTTCTCCTTGGAACAACAGAGGATGGAGGAATGACCTGATAAAAGTGCATAAGATGACGCAAGGCTTTAATTGGCTAACACGAGGACGCATAATTTTAAGGTGCTTGGGAGTAAGTACATGGGGAGGTAGGAGGAAAATCTTTCACATAGAGAGTGGGGCTGTGCATGGAACGGCAACAGCAGGTACAATAGGATCTTTTAAGAGCCTTAAGACGGGAACATGGAACTGAGAAAAATGGAGGGTTATGCAGTCAGGAAATTCTAGACCGTTGTTAGAGCAAATTATTAGGTCAGCACAAAACTGTGGGCTGAAGGGCCTGTACTGTGCTGGAGATTTCTATGCTCAATGTTCTAATATCATGGAGGCTTGGAAGAGGAGTAGAATTCACTTCTATCCGCACCAATGGAATCAAGGTGGAGATAGTCAACAGCTTTAAGTTCCAAGGTATGAACATCTCTAGTGACCAGTCCTGGTCCACCCACATTGAGTGTACACCAACACTCCATGTCCGCAGGAGCCTGAGGAATTTTGATATGTTCTCAGCGCCCCACAATAATTTCTACAGATGTTCCATCCAGAGTATCCTGTAAGGTTGGTCACTGTGTGAGACAGGAACTTCTCTGTCCAAGACAGCAAGAAACTGGAGAGGGTTGTGGACATAGCTCAAATCATCACACACTCCCTCCCCTCCGTCGACTCTGTCTTTAGTTCATCACTCTCTCTCCTCTCCATTGATTCCATCGTAGCCACTTCCCTCATTGCACCTCCTCCCCTCCATCGACTCTGCCTGCACCTCATTAAATCCCTTCCCCTCCAATGACTCCGTCTACCACTCATCATACCTCCATTGACTCCATCAAAACCTCATCACATTCCCTCCCCTCTATTGACCATCTACTCTTCCCACCAACCGAGGAGAGTAGCCACTGTAAGAAAAGACCCATCCCACCCCATTGACAGCCTCTTCTGTTCCCTCCCATCAGGCTGATGGTGCTTGTTTTAAAACAATCAAGGATAGGTTAATTTTCCTGGACTGCATGCTGATCAAAAATTTTCACTGCATTTTGGTACATGTGGTGATAAACAATCTGATTCAGCTAATTGTAGGTAGCTATCTTTTATCCAATTTATTCAGGACATTTTATTTATTTTTGGAAAGTTTGGAGAGGTTGGGGAAATCTGAAGTTGGCAGGGTAATCAGACAGCTCTTCCACGGGGCCAGGAGAGACTGAAAGTGTGAAATGCACTTTCCAGCCAGTCAGTGTTGAGAAAAGAGGTGGGAATCCCAGTCAATTCCCACCTCTTTCCACCTCTGCCCCTGGGCCCAAGGAAGTGCACCCAGCCATGTTGTTTGCATCTGTACCTGAAATTTGACCAAAATCACATCCCAGTCCAGTCAGTGACCATTCCATCCAATGTACAGTCCAGTCAGTGACCATTCCATCCAATGTACCCGAACCAGCTAGTTGAAAGACCGTTCCCAAACAGAGCTCACATCACTCTCTCCACCACTGCTAAATCACCTCCCAAGTTTATTCAGAAACAAAAATATCTGCTTCCCAAACCACAGACAAGTGAGAGAGGAAAAAAGAAAAATGACCAAGCAGAGAGGAAAAAAGTGTGATTCACTTCATATTGGCAGCTGAACAAATGATCAGATTTTATTTGGTCAATTGACTCCAAAACTAGAGCTCACAGCTGCCTGCGCTCTTAAGAGATTGCTCTCAAATCCTAATCGCTTTTTGGAACACATCAAAGCGGCCTGGTGAGGATCCCAGCAGCGTCCCACAGAAACTGGCAGCATTCAGTCAGACATTTTTATCAAAAAATTGCTTGTAAGGCACAGTGACCAGAAAATGGACAAAATAGTTGTGAATTCTGGCTTCAATTGAAAGCTTGAAGGGTTGTAATGATCTCAGTTCACTCTACAAGCATATACCATACACACACATACACACACACACACACACACACACACACACACACAATCACAGACATACATCACATACACAATCACAGACAGACATACACCACATACACACACCCCATACACAATCACAGATAGACATACACCACATACACACACACACCACATATACACACACTACATACACAATCACAGGCATACACCACATAAACACACACCACATACATGATCAGAGAGAGACATACACCACATACACCATATACACAATCACAGACACATAGATATCACCACATACACAATCACAGACATACACCACATATACACACACCACGTACACAATCAGACATACACCACATACACACACCACACAATCACAGACATATACTACACATACACACAATCACAGACACATAGGCATGCACTACACATACAATCACAGACACAGACATACACCACATACACACACACCACATACATAATCACATACACATATATATCCACCACATACACAATCACAGACAGACATACACTACATGCACACGATCACAGACACATAGGCATGCACTACACATACAATCAGACACATACATACACCACACAGAAACATAGACATGTACTACATATACTCAGACACATAGACATACACCACACACAGGAACAATCACAGACACACATATACTATCACAGACAGATAGACATCCACCCCACATACTCACACACACATACACGTCACCACATACACAATCACATACATATAGGCATTCACCACACACACGCCTTGCAAGGTTCAAGTCACTCACCTTGTACTCTGCAACAACACCCACACTTCGCCAGGACTTTTCGGAAAAAGTATTGGCACGCACAGCCCGACCGCTGATGCCCGCTCTTCATGCCGCCTGGATGGGGTTCATGCCAGCCTTCGATGAGGACTGAGGTCCACGGGAGGCAGTCAGGGCGTGTGCACCGATAGACATGAGAGCAAACCGCTCATTCCAGTGCACACTCAGCGCATGAAGCAACGTTGTGCTTCTCTTGGTGGTGAGAGTAGGTGGAGACTGCATTCGCTCTCCCTCTCCCCTCTCTCTGTCTCCCTCTCCCCTCTCTCTGTCTCCCTCTCCCTCAATCTGTGACGCTTCAAGCGATCAAGGACCACCCCCTCCGTCTGCTCTCTGCAGCACTGGCTGCAGATTCGGAGGCCTTGCGAGGGGTGGAGAGAACACAAGCTTTCTGCGCAGCCGGGCAGAAGTCCAGAGTAACCCTCCTCAGCCATTCCTGGGGATTGAGCAGACACTTGTCCCCGACAAAACTCCGCACCACGACTGCGAGGAGAAGTTCCAAGGGTCTGTCTCGGAGCTAGAAGCAAATCAGTGTCCGAGGAACAGAGTTCACAGGCAGAGAGTGTGTCAAACAGTTGGGTGGGTGGGGAATGGTTTCTCTCCACCTCGAGAAGGCCCTGTCAACCTTCTGCATTTCAGCCCACTAAGAACACCGGCGCACGGAGACCCAAGGTGGCACAATTCTCTTTCCATGCCAGTGACTCGTTGTGATGAAACATTCCAGCAGAGGCCCTTCAGCCCACCTTGTGGTGCCGACCACTGTAAACCCTACTCCGCAGCACTCGAACTCTTCCCTCCCTCACACACACTAACTCTCTGTACTGCCCCACCTTAGGAAGGGGGGCAAGGGTCCACAGAGTTGTAGAGTGGGGGAGGTTCCATAAAAAGGTGTGGAGGGAGATGTCAGCAGGAGATTCCATAAAAAGGTGTAGAGGGAGGTGTCCACAAAACGTAGGGGAGGAGTCCGCAGGAGGGGAGGGGAAAGAGTCCACAGAAAGTTGTAGAGAGGGGGAGGTTCTGCAGAAAGTTGTAGAGTGAGGGAGGTATCCACAGGAAAGATAACAGAACCATGGAGAGGAGGAAGAGTCCACAGGAAGGTCCATAGAAACTTGGGGAAGGGGGGAAGTGTCCACAGGAGGAGGGGAAGGTTCTATAGAACGTTGGAAAATGGGGAACATTGACAAGTGGTGGGGAGGGTCCTCACTACACCTGGAGCAGGACCCTCTGGTGTGGTGATGCCTTAGCTTTCCAGAAGCATCCCTCAACTCCAGAGAGAGAGAAAGGGAGCCCGATGAATGACCCCTCCACCCCCCGCACGCCATAACCTTATCCCCCCATCCCCAACACCCAGAAATGCCTGCCCTATGGCTGGGAAGAGACCAGAGGCCCTTCCCCCACCCTGAAGAAACCCCAGTCCCTGGGCCCAAAGTCTCACAGAGGGGATAGAGAGTTACAACACCCCTCCCAGGTCAAGGAGACATGGCGAGGCTGATAGGGTCCTCACGATGTCTATTGTCGTACATCTTGGATGGTGCACCAGAATTCTTACTTGGTGCAGGGAAATTCTTACCACCATCCCCAACTAAACTGATAGCCATGAGATCGAGCTTGCAGGGTACACACATGAACCAAATTCTGACTTTGGGCACTGGAATAGGTTATTTGTAAAATAAGCAACTACAATATTACATATTAAATTAAATTAATAAGTGATAATGAACACAAAGGATAGAACAGAGAAATTGACAGCATAGTATAGGCCCTTCAGCCCACAGAGTTGTGCTAACTTAATAACCTATTCTTACACTAGAATTTCCCTCCTACATAACTCTCCATTTTTCTGAGTTCCACATGTATATCCAGTAGTCTCTTATATGATCCCATTCTCTCTGCCTCCACCACTGTTGGCGGCCGCACATTTAATGCACCCACCACTCTCCGACACTCTGCCTCTTACATTCCCCCCAACCCTGTACTCATTCCCAAACACCTTAAATCTATGCCCCTCAAGTTAGCCACTTCAGCCCTGGGAAAAAGCTTCTGGCCATTATCTTATACACCACTATCAAGTCACCCCTCAACCTCCAACGCTCCATGGAAAAAAGATCAAGTTCACTCAACCTATCCACATAAAGTATACTCTCCAATCCAGACAACATCTCCTCTGCTCCCTTTCTACAGTATCCCCAACTCCTCCATGAATCAGCCATCAGCCCTAGCTCTTTAAATTCATTGATATAAAAGTGCAGACAGATTTTTGGTGCTCGCAGAATAATCATTGCGTGATTTGGTAGCCAGACTGGAAGTCAATTTTTACTTGGAGACATGGAACTTTTATTTGTTATGAGCTAAAGGAGACACATAGGAGAGACTGCAGAGGCAGGAATCTGGAGCAAACTCATTGGGTTGAGCCGCATTCGTGGTAGAAAATGAATGGTCACTGTTTCAGACCAGGAGGTTTCAAAAAGATTTTTCTCCCCAATTCACCACTTTGTTCCCAGTGAACTCTCCCTCTATCAATCTCTCCACTTCTCCCACCTTCTGTCAATGCCCTCTCACCTCAGCTCCTTTCCCCTGTTTTCACTCCCTGTTCATGCTGTTGAATTGCGACTGTACTGCTAGATTCAGTTCAAACAGAAGCATCAAGTTTGAGGATGAGTTGGCCTCATCATTAACATTGACAAGTCTGCTTACAGGTAGGAGGTTAGGCAGTTCATAAAATGGTGTGAGAACAACAACCTGAGTCTCAACATGTACAAGACAAAGGAGATGCTTTCTGGATTTTAGTAGGTCAAAGGTCAACCAACCTCCTTTACTCATCAATGGTTCTGTCCTGAAGAGCAGAAAGTTCTTTAGTGTGCATGCAAAGAACAAATAATCCTGGATACTCAACACCTTCTTGTTAATCAGGAAGGAACAGCAGCACCTACTCTTCCTCAGAATTGAGGAAGCAAGATTACCAGGCCCCATCTTGACAACATTATTGCAAGATACAGACCTGCAAAGCATCAGACTGGAAATCAATGCAGAGGTTCATCAAAATGGCCAAAAGGTTCACTGGTTTCTCCCTTTCCTCTGTTTTTGACATTTACCAGATGCATTGTTTAATAAATAAATAAAAATACCCTCCCACCTGTATCCACTTGTGTCCTCTTACCTTTTAGCTTGTGCACAGGCTGACTGTTGGATAGGGTAGGAGGGTAGAAGAGGAAAAGGGCTAAGAGGTACTTCTCTGAATGGAGAGGTAAGAGGTGGGGTGATGGAGGAAAGGAAACAGAGAGATAAGGAAAACCGGAGAAGTTGATGTTGATGCCATCTGGTTGGAGACTGTTCCTCCAATCCACAGGTGGTCTCACTTTGGCACTGCACGAGGCCACGGTAGACATGTCAGTGTAGGGAATGGTGTGTGGAATTAAAATGGTTGTCCCATTGGGATGTCCCTGTTATTGCAGCTAATGGAGCAAAGATGCTTGATGAAACAATCTCCCAGTTTGCATCCATTCTCTCTGATGTGGAGGAGGTCACATTGGGTACATTGGATGCAGTAAATGACCCCTTCAGATTCACAAATGATGCTTCATTTGGAAGGACTGTTTGGGGCCCCAAATGGTGGTGATGGTGGAGTTGTAGGTGCAAGTGTAAAATTTCTATTCATTTTTACTTAGGCCCCCGTCTGCTTTCATCTCATACCTTGCTGAAGGGCTCAGGCATGGAACATTGGTAACCCTTTACTTCCTATGGACACTGCATGACCTGCTAAGCTTCTCCAGCAATTTAGTTGAATGTTGCACTACAACCCCAGTATCTGCAGACATTCCTGTTTTACTGGAAATGTTAAAGCTGTGTTGTTAAGGTTCAGTGATATTCACTCAGATCAATCTTCCACGGGAACCTTCTTCCACATGATTTCTCATTAGCACAGTGACCATAAGTTTAATATTAATTTGTGATTTTGAACTTTAACCCAAGATTAACTGCCACCAGTTCAGTCATTTCTTTCTGCCTCTTGTTAATTATATACATAAGTGAACAAAGCATTGTAAGCTTGCTGAGTTGGTTGCTTTGATAAACGTACACCAGCCATGGAACTGAGGCACACTCAGATCAACCACCAAGACAAGCCAAGCCAAAGAAGAAGCATTTGTCACTCAATATTCCTTCAACTGAAGGAAGTGTATCTCTTTCCCCTTCAAGGTATCCCCTTTGATCATTTATGGGGCCCAGTGCATGAATTCACACACAGTCCCCTTCCTGTGCTTTTTCATATACACACTGTGGTGCACTGTTAGCCAGATAAAGATAAAGACTGTACAACAGGCTTTAATCCACAAAGACCTCCACAGAGCCAGGCTGGCTGTGGCTGCAGCAACTCTGAGTGAGGCCACGGGAGGCCGGCGCAGGCTTATATCCCGGAGGGTGATTGATACCCAACTGGGTGGGGCTTGATCCATTCAAGCCGACTGATTGACAACCGGCCAGGTGTTGTCCTGTCCCCTTACACTCCTACAGGTACAGAGGTTACCCTCTGCAGTAGGCCGGTGGTGTACCACCACACACACTGCTGACTGTTCAGCAAATGAGATAATGTGCAACCCTTTCCCACTCCCCCTTCCAGGTCTGAACCTCCCGGAGCATTGCTGTGATGAACCTCTTGAACACTTGTCTACATGTAATTTCATACAGCTCATTTCAGCTGCTCACACCCTGAGCTCTGCAACTCCCTCCCTACACCTCCCCACCTGCCTCTCCTCCTCCAGCTGCCCACACCCTGAGCTCTGGAATTCCATCCCTACTCCTCCCCACCTGCCTCTCCTCCACCAGCTGCGCAGACCCTGAGCTCTGCAACTCCCTCCCTACACCTCCCCACCTTCTCCAGCTGCCCACACCATGAGCTCTGCAACTCCCTCCCTACACCTCCCCACCTGCTTCCCCTCCTCCAGCTGCCCACACCCTTAGCTCTGAAATTCCCTCCCTACTCCTCCCCACCTGCCTCTCCTCCACCATCTGCGCAGACCCTGAGCTCTGCAACTCCCTCCCTACACCTCCCCACCTCCTCCAGCTGCCCACACCCTCAGCTCTGCAACTCCCTCCCTACACCTCCCCACCTGCTTCTCCTCCACCAGCTGCCCACACCCTGAGCTCTGCAACTCCCTCCCTACACCTCCCTACCTATCTCTCCTCCACCAGCTGCACAGACCCTGAGCTCTGGTGTGAAAGGGCAGGGACTATATTTGACAGATTGAGTAAAATGAATTGTTCACCAAATAACAGAACAGACCTTCCCTTCTTCCTTTGGGACCATCATTGGGAAGTGAAAAATACTAACAAGATTAAATATGCATATCTTAAAATCAAGGAATTTTGTTTTCAAGATTATTTTTTCACATTGTAACAAAGAGAGAAAAGGATTCTTCTGTGAGCAGTCGAACAGGTTATCTCTAACAGCCATTCAGCCATGTAGAGAACTCTTTTTGTTAAACAGAGAGTAGGATTACAATGAAAAGGAAAATCAATGAACACCAAGCAGGGCAGCATGAGAGCACCACGTTGAGTTCATTCAGCAGCCTCATGGCTGCAGGTAAGAAACTGTCTGTAAGCCGGCTGGTGTGCAATTTCACATCCTTGAGCCGACGGGAGCAGGGAGAAGAAAGAGGTGTGCCTTGGGTGTGATGGGTCCTTCATTATGTTGGCTGGCTTTCCTGGGCAGGAGGAGAAATAGGTGAAGTTTGTGGAGGGGAGGGAGGTTTCTATGATGTTCTGAGCTGTACACACTACCTTCTGTAATGTCTCCTGATCTTGAGCAGAACATCTCCTATCCCCCACTGTGATGTATTTTGATTTCAAATTCAGATTTATTCTTATGTGACATACATACACGACATCACATACGACCCTGAGATTCTTTTTCCTGCACATGAGGAGGAATTAACACTTATTGGTAGAGCAAAAACAACTGTACAGAATGCCCTCATGTAAACAAATAAAAAATGTACAAAAAGACTGTGCAATTCACAGAGAAAAAAATCAATAAAGTGCACAAATAAGAGTCTTTAAATGAGTCCCTGAGTTTGTTGTTGAGGAGTCTGATGGTGGAGGGGGAGCAGCTGTTCCTGAACCTGGTGGTGCGAGTCTTGTGGCACCTACACCTCTTTCCTGATGGCAGCAGTGAGAACAGAGTGTGTGCTGGGTGGTGTGGATCCTTGATGATTCCTGCTGCTCTCCAACGACAGAGTTCCCTGTAGATGTTCTCAATAGTGGGGAGGGTTTTGCCTGTGATGTCCTTGGCTGTGTCCACTACCTTTTGCAAGGCTTTATGCTCGGGGGTATTGGTGTCCCTATACCAGACTGTGATGTTACTGGTCGGCACACATCTGCAGAAATTTTCAGAGTTTCCAGTATCATACCAAATCTCCGCATACTCCCGAGGAAGTGGATGCGCTGACGTGCATTCTTCATGATGCCATTAATCAGGGGTGCAGTGCTGGCACCTTATGGGGTGGCTCCAAGCACCTCATGGGGCAGCTCCAACACCTCTTGTTGCCATTGTTGGTGAGCTCCGGCACCTAAAAATTTAGCACTGCACCCCTGCCATTGGTGTGTTTGATCCAGGAAAGATCCTCTGAGATAGTGACTCCCAAGAATTTAAATTTGCTCACCCTCTCCACTTCTGATTCCCCACTGATCACTGGATTGTATACCTCTGGTTTTCCCTTCCTGAAGTCAACAATCAACTCCTTTGGTGATATTGAGTGCGAAGTTATTGTTGGTGCACTATTCGAACAAGTTTTCAATCTCCCTCCTCTATGCTGACTCATCACCCCTTTTTATACAATCCACTACCGTGACATCATCAGAGAATTTGTAGATGGTGTTGTTGTCATACTGAGCCACATATTCATAGGTTTAAAGTGGGTAGAGCATGGTGCAAAGAACATAGCCCTGTGGTTCTCTGGAACTGATGGAGATTGTGGAGGAGATGTTCTTATTAATCCTCACTGATTGTCGTTTTGAGGAAATCAAGGGTCCAATTACACTGTGGGGCATTGAGTCGACATCTTGGAGCTTTCTGATCAGTTTTGTGGAGATGATGCCAAACATTAAATGCCAAACATTAGTCGATAAAGAGTATCCTGAGTATGCATTTTTGCTGTTCAGATGTTCCAGGGCTTTATGTAGAGCCAATGAAATGGCATCCATTGCAAAATGGACCAAATCCATGTTGCAGCTCAGACAGGAGTTGATATGCTTCAAAACCAGCCTTTCAAAACATTTAATCACTGTTGGATGTGAGTGCTACTGGCATTTAGCAAGCCTGCTTTCAATGGTGCATTTGTAGAAGGTGTTGAGGAATGAGAGGAGAATTTCACTCGATGGTGCACCTATAAATGTTTTTTTACGGACAGGAGGGATGTTTTCTCCATGGACAACCTATAGAAGTTGTTGAGAGTCAAAGGAGAATGCCAAACTTCTTTAGTCTTCTGACGAAATAGAGGATTTGGTCCTCTTGGCCATTGCATCAATGTAGATGTCCCAGAACAGGTCAAAGGAGATATTTAACCCCAGGAACTTTAAGCTGTCAACTATCTCCACCACAGCACCATTGATCAGACCAGAAAGTGAGCTGTGACCCTCCTCAAGAATTCTGTAACTAACTCTTTGGTCTTGCTGACATTGAGGCAATGGTTGTTGCCCTGCCCCATCATTAGTTCCTCTGTCTTTCATCTGAAAACTTACTAACCCACTCTTCTACTTTCTCATCCAAGTAATTTATAAGGTCACAAAGAGCAGGGGTCCCAGAGCAGATCCCTGCAGAACACCACTGGTTACTGCCCTCCCTGCAGAATTCAAACCATCTACAACCAACCTCTGGCTTCTCTGGGCAAGCCAATTATGTATGCACAAAGCAAGGCCTCCTTGGTTTCTGAATGAGACTTGCATGGGGAACCTTATCATAAACCTCACTGAAATACCTATTCACTACATCCATCTCTCTACCTTCATCAATGTTCTTTGCTGCATCCTTAAAGAATTGACACCATGAGCAGGAAAGGGCTTTGGCAAATACTAGAGTGCCTCAGATGCCCCCCCAAGTTCCTCAACATGGCTACCCAACTGCATGAAAACCAACAAGGTCGGGTCAGATAGAGCAATGAGCTCTCCGAACCCTTCTCCATTGACAACAGCGTGAAGCAAAGCTGCGTCCTCGCACCAACCCTCTTTACTATCTTCTTCAGCATGATGCTGAAACAAGCCATGAAAGACCTCAACAATGAAGACGGTGTTTACATCCGGTACTGCACGGATGGCAGTCTCTTCAATCTGAGGCGCCTGCAAGCTCACACCAAGACACAAGAGCAACTTGTCCATGAACTACTCTTTGCAGACGATGCCGATTTAGTTGCCCATTCAGAGCCAGCTCTCCAGCGCATGACGTCCTGTTTTGCGGAAACTGCCAAAATGTTTGGCCTGGAAGTCAGCTTGAAGAAAACTGAGGTCCTCCATCAGCCAGCTCCCCACCATGACCACCAGCCCCCCAACATCTCCATCGGGTACACAAAACTCAAAGCAGTCAACCAGTTTACCTACCTTGGCTGCACCATTTCATCTGATGCAAGGATCGACAAAGAGATAGACAACAGACTCACCAAGGCAAATAGCGCCTTTGGAAGACTACACAAAAGAGTCTGGAAAAACAACCACCTGAAGAAACACACAAAGATCAGCGTGTACAGAGCCATTGTCATACCCACGCTCCTGTTCGGCTCCAAATCATGGGTCCTCACTTACGGCTCCTAGAATGCTTCCATCAGCGCTGTCTCCGCTCCATCCTCAACATTCATTGGAATGAAGTACTCGAGCTGGCAGAGTCCGCAAGCATCAAATCCATGCTGCTGAAGACCCAACTGCGCTGGGTGCATCACACCTCCAGAATGGAGGACCATCACCTTCCCAAGATCGTGTTATATGGCGAGATCTCCACTGGCCATCGAGATAGAGGTGCACCAAAGAAGAGGTACAAGGACTGCTTAAAGAAATCTCTTGGTGCCTGCCACATTGACCACCACCAGTGGGCTGATATCGCCTCCAACCATGCATCTTGGCGCCTCACAGTTTGGTGGGCAGCAACCTCCTTTGAAGAAGACTGCAGAGCCTACCTCACTGACAAAAGACAAAGGAGGAAAAACCCAACACCCAACCCCAACCAACCAATTTTCCCTTGCAACCGCTGCAACCGTGCCTGCCTGTCCCGCATCGGACCTGTCAGTCACCAACGAGCCTGCAGCAGACGTGGACATACCCCTCCATAAATCTTCGTCCGCGAAGCCAAGCCAAAGAAAGAAAGAAAAGAAAGAATTCAATCAGACTTGTGAGACATGACTTCCATGATAAAGACATGCTGACTATCTAATCAGATTATGCCTCTCTAAATGCTTGTAAATCCTATATCTCAGGACCTTCTCCAACAACTTGCCTACCACTGAAATAAGACTCAGTGGTCTATAATTTCTGGCTTATCTCTATTCCCTTTCTTACACAGGGGAACTACATTTGCTACCCTACAATTCTCTAGTCCTTCTCCTGTTCCCAGTAATGTTGTAAAGATCATTGCCAGTGGTTTGGCAATCTCCTTTCTCACTTCCCACAGTAGCCTTGGGGAAATCTCATCCAGTCCTGTTGATTTATCTATCTTAATGCTTTTCAAAAGTTGCAACACATCCTTTTTCTTAATGTCAACATGCCTAAGTGTTTCACTCAGAGTCTTCCTCACAACTGCCAAGGTCCTTTTTCCTGGTGAATACTGAAGAAAGTATTTATTAATGACCTCCACTACCTCTTCTGACTCCATGTATACATTTCACCGGATTGGCTCAAACCTCATGACTCATCCTCTTGTTCACATACATGTGGAATGAATGCTTTGGGGTCTTCCTTCATCCTGCTCGGCAAGGCCTCCTAAGTCCTTTCTTAAGCTTCTTTCTGGCAAACTTGTCATTCTCTTGAGCTCTATCATTCCTATCTTGTTAAACCTCTTGCAAGCTTTTTTGTTCCTCTCAACTTGATTTTTTGTATCCCTTGCACACCATTGATCTTTGACCTTGCCATTTGCCTAAAAAGTTGTGCAGAGTCCTGTGCAAATATTCTCTAAATATTTCCCAGAAATCTGCCGTTCTTTTCATTGAGTATATCGGCTCCAAATTTAGGCTTCCAAGCTCTTGCATCATATTTTCCCCTGCCCCAAATAAATGTTTTCCCAACCAAATTATCTACCCCTGCTTTTCTCCAGTGCTATGGCAAAAGAGAGAGAGAGAGAGAGAGAGAGAGAGAGAGAGAGAGAGAGAGAGAGAGAGAGAGAGAGAGAGAGAGAGAGAGAGAGAGAGTTGTGATCACTTACTCCAATAAGTTCACCCACTGAGAGATTTTCTTTGAGTTTGTTATTCCCAGCTTGGTTAAATTATAAAACATTAATTTTAATATCTCAGGCATATCGGCTGCCCCAGCTCCCAATCCTCTCATTACACCCCAATGGATGATTTGAAAGAATTTACTCTAAAGTTCAGCACCTCCTTATCAATGCTCTCTCCCACTGAAAATAAGATCAGTGAACTTTTGGCACAGATCAACAGAAAGGGATATGATTTAAGGGCTATCATAGAAATATGGTTGCAGGGTGAAGTTGTTTGTGAAGTAACTATCCAAGAGCATCATGTAATATATAAGGGAGCTGGGTAGCATTCCTAATTAAGCATGAGATTCAGGCAACTGTGAGAATCAATATCAGATATTAGGATCAGAAAATTTTTCTGAAATAACCACCATTTCTATCTTTGCCCAACTGGGCGGATCATCCATATTCATTAATGCACTAAGAAATTTAAATTGAGCTGCTTCATAATAATGTTGAAAATTCGGTAATCTTAAACCTCCAAATTGAAAATCCCACATCAGCTTTCTCATCGCTACCCTCGGAAATTTTCCCTTCCATAAAAAGTCTCTAATTGCTTTATATAGATCCTTAAAAAAACTTTTATTTAAAAAATAAGGAATTGATTGAAACAAATATTGTATTTGAGGAAAAATATTCATTTTTATAGTATTAATCCTCCCTAATAAACCCAAAGGCAAATCCTTCCACTTAATCAAATCTAATTTAATCCTTTTTATTAAAGGAAGATAATTAATTGAATATAAATCTTGAAATTCCGTATTAACATTAATTCCTAAATATTTAATTTGTGTGGTCCACTTCAAATTTGTAATACTTTTATACACTGAATAATCATTTTTACAAATTGATAAAATTTCACTTTTGATCCAATTTACTTTATAACCAGATAATTGACCATAAATTTCTAAACATTCTTGAATTGCTGGTAAAGAAATGGCAAAGATGGAAATGGCGGTTATTTCAGAAAAATTTTCTCATGAGTTTTTGTTTCGATGGAATAAAAATTTATTATGAACTTATGATGTCCAAATATTGAAGCATTTATTAAATTTATGGACAAGTAAACTTAATAAATTGGGGCACAAAAATAAATGATCTGGGCGATTGCCATTATATAATAATCAACTTGTTCCTTTTACAGTCTCCAATATCACTTTGAAACAGTGGGAAAGGAAGGGAATAAAAAATTTATCCGATTGCTTTTCTGAGGGATGTTTTTGTTCTTTTGATGAATTACAAAGGAAATTCGGTATTAGTGGAAACTCTGTATTTGTGTATTATCAATTAAGATCTTTTGTAAAACAGATATATGGTCGACATATGATTTTATTGCCTGATTCTAATTTTGAGGAATACGTACTTTCAATACCACAAAAGGGATATATATCTGATTTGTATTGTATTTTACAAGAAATTGATAGTAAAAAAGATTGGGATAAAGATAAGTTGAAATGGGAAAAAGATTTAGGTTTTACAATAGTTGAAGAAGCCTGGATGGAAATTTGTCAGAATAGTATTCGGAAATTGGTTAATGCTAGATTAGCGATGATTAATTATAATTTCATATATCAGTTATATTTAACACCGGAGAAACTAAAAAAGTTTGACCTTAGTAAGTTGGATTGCTGT
Source organism: Narcine bancroftii (assembly GCF_036971445.1). Lineage (NCBI taxonomy): Eukaryota > Metazoa > Chordata > Chondrichthyes > Torpediniformes > Narcinidae > Narcine > Narcine bancroftii. The sequence goes on from NC_091472.1 coordinate 235,941,211, forward strand.
TTTCGCTGTGACCAGACGGCTAATACTTTTTTGCATACTGTCTGGCTTTGTGATCGATTGCAACAGTTTTGGAAGGGTATTCAATTTATATTTAATAGTTTATATAATATTTGTCTTGTATTAGATCCTGGTATATTTTTATTAGGGAATATGCAATCATTAATTGATTTAGGCCTACAAGATTATCAAATTTCCTTTATCTATTTAGCTTTAGCTGTGGCCAAGAAATGTATAGCTCTTACTTGGAAAGATAGAAATATATTAACTTTAGATAAGTGGTATTTGGAGATGAAGTCCTGTTTGACTATGGAAAGGATATCTTTTTCAATTCAGGGTAGGATGTCTTTTTATAGGTTGAAGTGGACTCCGTTTGCTAAATATATGCATTTAAGTTTGATTTAAATATGTTTTTAAGCCTGATATTTTAGTATTGATAATTTTTTTTTGTTGTTAGTATCTTTATTTGTTATGTTTTACCTTTTTTGTGTAAGTGGGCTTTTTTTTATATAATATTGTTCATTTTATTAACTCTTCACTCTTTCACTCTTTATCTTTGGGGGGGGTTAGACTAACTTTAAGCTAGGTCATTAATGTTGTGTACTAATTATTGGGGGGGGGTTAGTTTATTTAGTCTGCCGATGTAGTACTGTAATTTTTATTATCTTACATTTAATCTTTTTACTGTAACTTTCTATTTTATTCATGTTATAAAATTTTAAATAAAGTTTAAAAAAAAAGATATTAGGATCAGAATGTTGGAGCCATATAGATAGAAATGGGTAATAGTAAAGGGAAAAAACTCACTCGTGGGAGTTGCCTGTCAGCAAACAAATAATAGCATGACAGTGGCTCACGTAAGACATGTCTGATGTATCTAAGAATGGAATAGCATGGAGACTGTAGTTTCCACAAACATTGGGTGAATCAAGCTCTTTGGGGCAATCTTGAGGAGCATTATATGGAATGTTTTCTGTGATAGCTTTCTTCAACAGCCCATTATTGAAACTACATGGCAAAATTCAACCTTAGATTTCAACCTGATGGAATGACAAAAGTAAAGTTTACCATGTTCTGGCTTGAGATCTTATCAAACTGAGACAACACAATGTGACTGAATTTCTCAAAGCAGGGTGCAAAACTTTGATCTAAAAAAGTGCATTATGCCAACACAAAGGAGGTTCAAAGAGAAGTTTGTGGACTGGATACTTAGGGTTCATGATGGGGCTGTTGTGGAACAGCAGAAAACTCTCAAATTGATTATTCAAAGTCTTCAGCAAAAGTATATTTAAATTCAAAGGAAGGACAGCAAAGATGGGAAGAGCCACACTTGGATATCTGAGGAGATAAGGGAAGGCCTCAAACTAAAAGCTCATGAGAAAAAAAGTTGCCCAGGGTAGTGTTAAACGGGAAGATTTGGAGAAATTAAAGCAAAGATCAACCATAAAGCAGCAATAAAATAATGGAACTGTAGAACTATGGAACATTATAGCTCAAAAACAGGCCCTCGGGCCTTTTTAGTTTGTGCGAAACTATCATTCTGCCTACTCCCACTGACCTGCAATTCCGTATCTTTCCATAACCCTCCCATACAGGTACCTCTACAAATTTTTCTTAAATGTTAAAAGTCAGCCTGCATTCACCACTTCAGCTGGCAGCTCATTCCATACTCCCACCGTCCTCTGTGTAAAGGAATTCCCACAAATGTTCCTCCTAATTTTCTCCCCTCTCACCCTTAATCCATGTCCTCTGCTTTGTATCTCACCCAACTTCAGTGGAAAACGTCTACTTATATCTATACCCATCATAATTTTGTGTGCCTCTATCAAATCTTCCCTCATTCTTCTGGACTCCAGGGAATAAAATCCTAACCTGTTTAATCTTTCCCTGTAATTCAGCTCCTCAAGTCCCAGCAACATCCTACTAAATCTTGTCTGCATTCTTTCAATTTTATTGATATCCTTCTAGTGGTTATGTGACAAAAATTACACACAATACCCTAAATATAGCCTCACCAATGTCTGAACCAACTTTACCATCATATCCCAACTCCTATACTCAGTACTCATTCACGAAGGCCAATCTATCAAATGCTTGCAACTCTACGTACTAGTACGCCATTTTTAGGGAAATATGTATCTGAATTCCAAGATCCCTCTGTTCTATTGCACTCTTCAGTGCCCTGCCATTTACCATATATGTCCTACCTTAGCAGCCAAACTCTGTGCGAGTCCTTTGACCATAAGTCACCAACAGCCTGAAACATGAGGGTGCTTCAGCCGCTGAGCCCCTCACTGGTTTGCTGCCTTGGTCACCTTCCTTGTAGGGTCATCTCCCAGGCTTCTCCTTCTCAACAGGGCGGTACTCCCTGTTTCTGGAGCCCTGCATTGTTCCACTGCTCCCCTCGAGTCTGAAACCTCTTGTGGCCGTTGTTAAGAACAGGCACCGCCATCCTTGACACATGCTCCGCATTTGCAGGATTTTACTTGCAAACATTTTTACCCCAAGACACAGTAAACATCAGGGCACTGAGGAGTGGGGAAGAATAGAGGGGTCTGAGGATTTGGAGTATTGTGTGCAGTTTTGGTCACCTAACCACTGAAGGTTATCAATAACATTAAAAGAATGCTGAGCAGATTTATAGCGATGTTGCTGGGACTTGAGGGACTGAGTTACAGGGAAAGGCTAAACAGGTTAGGACTTTATTCTTGGAGCATAGAAGAATGAGGGGAGATTTGATAGAGCTATCGAAAATTATGATGGGTACAGATAATGGAAATGAAAACAAATGATCTCTACTGAGGTTAGGTGAGATCAAAACTAGAGGACATGGGTTAAGGTTGAAAAGGGAAAAGTTTAAAGGGAACATTGGGGGAAATCATCTTCACGCAGAATATTGAGAGTGTGGAAGGAGTTGCCAGCCAAATGGTGAATGCAATATCAATTTTCAGATTTAAGAAAAATTTGGATAGATTAATTGATGGGAGGGTTTTGCAGGAATATGGTCTGGGTTCAGGTTAGTGGGTCTAGGCTGAATAATAGTTCTGCACAGACTGGAAAGGCATGTTTCTGTGCTGTAATAGATGTTTTATAGAGATTTCCAGAAGGTGGTCGATGAAGGAGATCCACAGATGACGCATGGAGCAGGGGATAATGTATTAAATTCAAAAGAGGATTGGTTAATCAATAGATGACAGAGAGTTGGCAAGAATATGTGTTTCTCGGGCTGGCAATCAGTGGTGAGTGGGGTGTTGCAGATGTCAATGCTGAGCCTACAACTGTTCACGATATACAGTACATTAATAATTTAGTTCTGGGAATGAAAGGGTTATCATATGAGGAATGTTTGAAAGCTCTTGGCCTGTAACCATTGGAATTTAGGTGAATGAAGGGAGACTTCATTGAAACATTTTGAATGTTGAAAGGCATGGACAGAGTAGATGTAGAAAGGTTGTTTCCCATGATGGGAGAGTTTTGGACAAGAGGGCACAACTTCAAGATTGAAGGGCGTTCACTTAGAAGAGTGATTTGAACAATTTTCTTTAGACAGAGGGTGGTGAATCTATGAAATCTGTTGCCACAGGCAGTTGTGAGGGTTAAGTCATTGGGTATATTTAAGGAAGAGATTGAAAGGTTCCTGATTAGCCAGGGCATCAAAGGTTATTGAGAGAAAGATGGGCTGGGGGGCTGAGTGGGAAAATGGATCCACTCATTATTGAATGGCAGGGCAGACTTGATGATCTGAATTGCCTATTTCTACCGCTATTGATAGAGGCCGCAACCGTGCCTGCCTGTCCCGCATCGGACTTGTCAGTCACCAACGAGCCTGCAGCAGACATGGACATACCCCTCCATAAATCTTTGTCTGCGATGCCAAGCCAAAGAAGAAAGAAGATAGATTATAGCACAGATTGAATAGATTTGCTTTATTTGCTTCTTTTCCTTTCTATATATTTCAGCAGCAAGAAAAGGATTAAAAAGATCATTTTTATGGAAAAATACTAGAGCTTGTGAAATAAATTGTTTTATTTTAGTAGCACAGCTGCAAGACGTGAGAAAAATGGCCATGCTGTTCTCCAAATTCATGGTAGATGTTTTGCTGAAGTCTGCAGATTACAGGTCATGTGAATAGTCATGAACAGGTTGTAGAATGGGAAGCTAAACCATATGAAAAGGGTTAGACCCTGTTGTAGGTTACAACAGGCCTTCTCATGTAACAGAGTACCGACTTTGAAAAGTTAATAAAGTTGTGTCATGTTATATTTGATCTAAAGTCGAATTATGGTCGAAAATAAGAGTAACAGGGATGTAATTTATTGCACTCAGTTACCAGGAGCTGTAATGACTGAAATAATCACACACAACAGTTTCTCCACATTAAACTATCCATGAGGTGAGGTTGACCTTTAAGTTGCAGGCCACCATTCCAAAAAAAACCTGAAATGATGGATTTACAGAGTTCTGAGCACATCGGTATCTCACAGTGACATCGCGATATTGGGGCAGATAACTAGAGGGATTTAATAAACAGGATAAGCAGCTAACATCAGGTAAGAGATAATCCCGTGGGCAGGTTGGATTTGTGGCAGCATTGAATCGCATTTGTCCAAAGACTACAAATTCTAATTATACAAGCGAGTACAATTTGAGAAACGATCCTGCCATACTGTCATAGAACCATAGAACATTAAAGCTCAGAAAACTGGTCCTTCTGCCCTTCTAGTCTGTGCTGAACTATTGTATTGCCTAGTCCCACTGATCTGCACTCATTCCATAACATTCTAAAGCTTTCCCATCCACATATCTGTCCAAATTTTTCTCAAATGTTAAAATTGATCCTGCATTCACCACTTCAGCTGGCACCTCATTCCGTACTCCTACCAGGCTCTGCATGAAGAAATTCCCTCTTTTGTTCCCTTTAAACTTTTCCCCTCTCACCAATAAGCCATTCCCTCTGGTTTGTATCTTTTCTAACATCAGTGGAAAAAGCTTGTTTGCATTTACCCATCCATACCTGTCATAATTTTGTATGCTGCTATTAAATCTCCCCCATTCTTCTATGCTCATTGGAATAAAGTCCTAACCTGCTTAACCTTTCCCTGAAACTAAACTCCTCAGGGCCTGGCAACATCTTTGTAAATCTTCTCTTCACTGTGTCAATTTTATTAGTATCTTTCTTGCAGTTAGGTGACAAAAATGACACACAATACTCCAAATTTGGCCGACCCAATGCCTTATTCAACGTTACCATAGCATCCCAACTCCTGTACTCAAAAGCTTCGATTTTTGAAGGCCCAATGTGCCTAAAACTCTCTTTACAACCATATCTACCTTTGATGCCACTTTCAGGGAATTTAGTATCCGAATTCTCAGATCCCTCCATTCCATCGCATTCATCTGTGGAATGCTGTCCTCCTCACCCTTAAGGACAACCGGTCTCTCACTGGTAGGAGGTCCTCCCCAACGTGCTCCACACAAACAGGATGTTTCTATGTACTGCCACCAATGCAACACCTCAAGAAAGAATTTTCTCCTTCCCCAGGAAGTCTACGTCGGGAACCATCCTGAAGTTCCCAGGGCCGATCCTGCTACAGAAGCATGCAAGGGGCCATAAAACTGACTCACTGATTAGAAGGGTCCAGCTCCTCAACGCGAACCCCCAGTATGCATACATGGCCTACCTGGATGGGCGCAAGGACACCGTTTCCATCTGGGACCTCGCGCATGTAGGGGCCCCTGAGGAGTTTGATCACCAAACATTACAGGCCCTCCCATGGACACCCGAGAACTGCCCAGCCCCATTCACTCCAGTCGAGGTGCCACACACTCAGCAAGTTGACTCGACAGCAGTCCCAGCAACAGCCCAGCAATGAAAAACCAGGCTTCTGGACAGACTTAACCTGAAAGAACCTTGGCCCCACCTCACCCCACTGGGTAAAATAAAAAAAAACAAGGGTGAATGTAGTGAGCTGTTGTTTACGCACTTATTTGGCTCCGCCCCTTGGTCTGATTGTACCCGCGACTCCACCCACTTGACCCCATATAAAGGCTTCAACGCCATATCCCCTCTCGCAAAAACCTGGGTCACATCATGGGACATACTTGAAGTTTATTGTGATAAAAGCTTGTCGTTCAGTAATTCCATTCTTCCAAGTTATCGATAGCGCTTCAGAGGTAATGCCCGTGGTTCACTGCCCATTCAGAAATCTGTTGGAAGTGGGGAAGAAGCTTTTTTTTGTCATTGGGGGTTTGTCTTCAGGATCCTGTACCTCCTGCAGTACCTATACCTTCACACTTCAGCATGTGAAGAGAGCATGGCCTGGAGGTGAGGGTCCTTGTCTGCTTTCATAAGACTGCCTTTTGTAGATATCCTCAGTAGAGTGAAGACTGAAGCCCATAATGGTGCTTTGTAGTCTTTTCCTGTCCTGTAAATGAGCACCTCCATACCAGTCAGTGATGCAACCAGTCAGAATGGTCTCCATGTAGTCCTGCTGACTCATCAATGAGCCCTGGATTATATTCTCCTGATTTTCCCCTCCTGAAATCTAAAATCAGTTCCTTATTTTTGATGTTTTGTGCATAGTTGATCGATTTCATTCCTGTATTTTTCCTCATTGCCATCTAAGATTCTGTCAACAACCATGGTATCATTGGCAAATTTGTAGATGATATCTGAATTGTGCCTGGCCACATAGACATGGGTGTAAAGCAAGTAGCATAGTGAGCTAAGCATGCATCCTTGAGGAGCGCCTGTGTTGATTGTCATTGAGGAGACGTAGTATCTGATTCATGTGACTGTGATCTTCCAATGAGGAAGTCAAGGAGGGAGATGAGAGGTCCAGGTTTTGAAGCTTGTTGACCAGTACTGAGGGTATGATGGTGTCAAATGCTGAGCTGTTAGTCAATGAAAAGTAGTCTGAAGAAGTAAGATTCAAAATGTTTCAATAAAATCCCCCCAGATTATCCTAAATTCCAATGAGTACAGGACAAAAACTGTCAAATGTTCCTCATATGGTAACCCTTTCATTCCCAAAACCATCCTTGTGAACCTCCTCTGAACACTCTCTCAGGTCAACACATCTTTTCTTAAATGAGGAGCTCAAAACTGCTCACAATATTCCAAGTGAGGTCTCACCAATGCCTTATAAATCATGAACATCACGTCCCTGTTCTATTCTATTCCTCTTGAAATGAATGGCAGGATTGTATTTGCCTTCTTCACATTGACTCAACCTGCAAGTTTACCTTAGGGTATGCTGACCAAGGACGAGTTGCATCTGGGAATTTTCCATTTTTTTCCCCATTTAGAAAACAGTCTGCCTGTTTATTTCTCCCACCAAAATGCATGGGCGTAATAATTTCTGACACCGTGTTTTATTTTCTGCCCATTCTCCTCATCTGTCCAAGTCTTGTTTCAGCCTCCCCGTTTCCTCACACTACCTGCTCCTCCATCTTTCTTTGTATCATCTGAAAACTTAGTCACAAAGTCATTCATTCCACAATCTAAGTGATTGATGTACAACATTAAAAGAAGTGGCCCTAACACTAACCACTGAGGAACACAACCATCACCTAGCAACCAATAAGAATATGATCCCTGTATTCTGCCTCTACTTCCTGTCAATCAACCAATGCTCTGCCCATGCTAGTATGTTTCCTGTTATACTATGGTTATACCATGGTGGGGAGCTGGCTGATGGAGGACCTCAGTTTTCTTCAGGCTGACTTCCAGGCCAAACATTTTGGCAGTTTCCGCAAAACAGGACGTCAAGTGCTGAAGAGCTGGAACTGAATGGGCAACTAAAGCGGCATCGTCTGCAAAGAGTAGTTCACGGTCAAGTTGCTCTTGTGTCTTGGTGTGAGCTTGCAGGTGCCTCAGATTGAAGAGACTGCCATGCGTGCGGAACCAGATGGAAACAGCGTCTTCATTGTTGAGGTCTTTCATGGCTTGTTTCAGCATCATGCTGAAGAAGATTGAAAAGAGGGTTGGTGCGAGAACGCAGCCTTGCTTCACGCCATTGTTAATGGAGAAGGGTTCAGAGTGCTCATTGCTGTATCTGACCCGACCTTGTTGGTTTTCGTGCAGTTGGATAACCATGTTGAGGAATTTTGGGGGGCATCCGATGCGCTCTAGTATTTGCCAAAGCCCTTTCCTGCTCATGGTGTCGAAGGCTTTGGTGAGGTCAACAAAGGTGATGTAGAGTCCTTTGTTTTGTTCTCTGCACTTTTCTTGGAGCTGTCTGAGGGCAAAGACCATGTCAGTAGTTCCTCTGTTTGCGCGAAAGCCGCACTGTGATTCTGGGAGAACATTCTCGGCGACACTAGGTATTATTTTATTTAGGAGAATCCTAGCGAGGATTTTGCCTGCAATGGAGAGCAGCGTGATTCCCCTGTAGTTAGAGCAGTCTGATTTCTCGCCATTGTTTTTGTACAGGGTGATGATGATGGCATCACGAAGGTCCTGAGGCAACGTTCCTTGGTCCCAGCAGAGCTTGAAAAACTCATGCAGTTTGGCATGCAGAGTTTTGCCGCCAGCCTTCCAGACCTCTGGGGGGGAATTCCATCCATACCTGCTGTTTTGCCACTTTTCAGTTGTTCAATTGCCTTATATGTCTCTTCCTGGGTGAGGACCTCATCCAGCTCTAGCCTTAAGGGCTATTGAGGGAGCTGGAGCAGGGCGGATTCTTGGACTGAGCGGTTGGCACTGAAAAGAGATTAAAAGTGTTCTGACCATCGGTTGAAGATGGAGATCTTGTCGCTGAGGAGGACTTTGCCATCTGAGCTGCGCAGCGGGCTTTGGACTTGGGGTGAGGGGCCGTACACAGCCTTTAGAGCCTCGTAAAAACCCCTGAAGTCGCCAATGTCCGCGCTGAGCTGGGTTTGTTTGGCGAGGCTAGTCCACCACTCATTTTGGATCTCCCGGAGTTTGCGCTGAAGATGGCTGCATGCGCGACGGAAGGCTCATTTCTTCTCTGGCCAGGAAGGCTTTGCAAGGTGAGCCTGGTGGGCAGCTCGCTTCTTTGCCAGCAGCTCCTGGATTTCCTGGTTGTTTTCATCAAACCAGTCCTTGTTTTTCCTGGAGGAGAAGCCCAGTACCTCTTCAGTGGATTGCAGTATGGTAGTCTTCAGCTGATCCCAGAGGGTTTCAGGGGACGAGTCCGTGAGGCGGATTGCATCCTCGAGCTTTGCTTTGAGGTTTGCCTGGAAGTTTCCTCTCACTTCGTCTGACTGCAAGTCATCTTGTTTGGTAGCCTCATGTGCGGCACCTTGTCAGAGGCCTTCGGAAAATCCAAATGCCCAACATCCATTGTATCTCCATTATCCAGCCTGCTTGTCATTTCATCAGCGCATTCCAATAGATTTAACAAACAAGCTTTTCCCTTCAGGAAACTATATTGACTTTGGGCTATCTTGTCACGTACTTCCCAGGAGTCTGTAACCTCATCCTCGACAATCAACTCCAATATCATTCCAATCACTGATGACAGACTATAATCTCCTTCTGCTGTCTCCCTCCCTTCTTGAATAATGGGGTAACATTTGCAATTTTCCAATCCTTCAGGACTATGTCCGAATCTATTGATTCCTGAAAGATCATTACCAAGGTCTCCACAACATCCAAATCTATGTCTTTCAGAATCCGAGTGTGCAATCCATCTGGTCTAGGATAGTTATCTACCCTCAGAGCCTTCGGCTTTCTGAGTACTTTCTCCCTTGAAATGGTAATGGCACTCACTTCACTTTCCTGATAAATTTGGATATCCAGCGCACTGCTCATTTGTAATATCTCCTCTTTTCAGTGAAGACTGAAACATTTAGCTCCTCTGCCATCACCTTGTGTCCCATTATAATTTGTCCAGTGTCATTTTATGGTCGGCTAGTATCAAAGGATTCCAATTGCCCTGATACCACTTTTCGCTGGTCGCAATGTCCTGGTGAAACCTTTCACCATGTTCATCACTGACTGCACCAAGATCAGCCGGGAAGAAGTCCAAGTGCGAATGCAGAAAATGAATTTTCAATGACATATGGCACTTCATGGATTTGAATGCTTGAAGTACACTTAAAATATGACAAGGGACAGGTTCTTTGGCTTGGCTTCACGGACGAAAATTTATGGAGGGGTATGTCCACGTCTGCTGCAGGCTCGTTGGTGACTGACAGGTCCGATGCGGGACAGGCAGGCACGGTTGCAAGGGAAAATTGGTTGGTTGGGGTTGGGTGTTGGGTTTTTCCTCCTTTGTCTTTTGTCAGTGAGGTGGGCTCTGCAGTCTTCTTCAAAGGAGGTTGCTGCCCGCCGAACTGTGAGGCGCCAAGATGCACGGTTGGAGGCTATATCAGCCCACTGGCGGTGGTCAATGTGGCAAACTCCAAGAGATTTCTTTAAGCAGTCCTTGTACCTCTTCTTTGGTGCACCTCTGTCTCGGTGGCCAGTGGAGAGCTCGCCATATAACACGATCTTGGGAAGGTGATGGTCCTCCATTCTGGAGACGTGACCCACCCAGCACAGTTGGGTCTTCAGCAGCATGGATTCGATGCTTGCAGACTCTGCCAGCTTGAGTACTTCGATGTTGGTGATGAAGTCATTCCAATAAATGTTGAGGATGGAGTGGAGACAGCGCTGATGGAAGCGTTCTAGGAGCCGTAGGTGATGCCGGTAGAGGACTCATGATTCGGAGCCGAACAGGAGTGTGGGTATGACAATGGCTCTGTACACGCTGATCTTTGTGTGTTTCTTCAGGTGATTGTTTTTCCAGACTCTTTTGTGTAGTCTTCCAAAGGCGCTATTTGCCTTGGCGAGTCTGTTGTCTATCTCTTTGTCGATCCTTGCATCAGATGAAATGGTGCAGTCGAGGTAGGTAAACTGGTTGACCGTTTTGAGTTCTGTGTGCCCGATGGAGATGTGGGGGGGGGGGGGGGGGCTGGTAGTCATGGTGGGGAGCTGGCTGATGGAGGACCTCAGTTTTCTTCAGGCTGACTTCCAGGCCATACATTTTGGCAGTTTCCGCAAAACAGGACGTCATGCGCTGGAGAGCTGGCTCTGAATGGGCAACTAAAGGAACGGTATGTGATAAGAAAATTTTATGGTGATTTTCATGATCAGCAGCCCAAAATCTATAAAATACACCTGAAAGTCTTCAGGAAGCAAAATCTTCCTTGTCCAATCTGGTCCTATATCTACTATCACCTCTATTTTACTCTTTGTATACTTGAAGAAGCTTTTTGTATCCTCTAATATGATTTGCTCACCTACTTTCACACTTCATCTTTTCCCTCCTTATGTGTTTTTAAATGCCTTCTGCAAGTTATTAAAAACTTCCCAATCCTCTATCTTCCCACTAATTTTTGATTTCTTGTCTGCCCTCTCTTTTGCTTTTACGTTGGCTTTGATTTCCCTTGTCAGCCACAGATGTGACCATTTTCCACTCAAATATCTCCTCTTTTTTGATATGTATCTATCCAACTCCTTCCTCATTTCTTGCAGAAACTCCTTCCATTGCTGCTAGTTTCCCCCTTCCAATTTACTTGGGCCAGTTCCTCTCTCATGCCTTTGTAATTAATTCCCTTTTGCTCCACTGAAATTGTGACACACCTGCGTTTAGTTTCTTGTTGTTAAATCTCAAGTTGAACCCAATCTCTGCCCCCCTCATAGTTCCTTTGCCCCAAGATCTCTAATCAACTCTGGTGCATTCCATCACACCCAATCCAGTACAGTCCATCTGCAGTGAGTTCATCAACAAGCTGCTCTAAAGAGCTATTTCATAGGCCTTTTACAAATTTTCTCTCTTGAAATCTAGTCCCAATTGGTCCTTCCTAATCTACTTGCATGATAAAATTCCCATGACAATCATAATATTATACTCTTCTATTTGCTGTTGTAATTTGTTGTCTATTTTTTGAAGATCTGTATATGACCGCTAACAGTGTCTTTTATCATATGTCACCTCTTTCTAATGATTTAATATTATTCCTTACCAACAAGAGACAGACCATGCCCTCTGCTTACCTGTCTATCCTTTCAATACACCATGTTTCATTGGTCATTCATTTCCCAATGACATCCATCCTTTAGCCATGACTCCGTGATGGCCACATCATACCTACCGATCTGTATCCGTACTACAAGGTCATCCACTTTATTTTTTTATGCTGTGTGCATTTAAATATAAAACCTTTAGCCCTATATTTGTTACTTATAACTCATTCACACGGCTGCAATTTTGTCCTTCTACACAATCTCCCGACCACCTGTCCCTACTTGTGCACCAGCTGCCTCTTCACATTGGTTCTCACCCCCACTGTGAACTGAATCTAAACATCCCTGCCCTTCACCAACTCCCCAAAAGCACTGACAAACCTCGCCAGGATATTGGTTCCCCTCCAGTTCAGGTGTGGCCTGTCCCACTTGAACAGGTCATCCCTTCTTCATCAGAAAAAGTTCCAGCGATCCAAGAATGTGAAACCCTGCCCCCTGCACCCTCCTCAGCCATACATTTATCCCCAGGCTACCATCCTTACCTAACTCATGGCACTAGGAATAATCCAGAGATTACCACATTAGATGTCCTGCTCTTCAGCCTGTTTCTGAACTCCCTAAACTTCATTTGAAGTTCCTCCACCCCAGTCCTCCACCTGTCACTGGTACCAATACAAGATATAGGTGCAGATGTAGGTCATTCACCCTGTTGAGTCCATTCTGCCAATGTATGCACCACAACCTCTGGCTGCTCACCCTCCCATTTAATAATATTCTGCAGATGCTCGGAGACATCCTGGACCCGAGCCACCGGGAGGTAACACACTATCCTGGAGTCACTTTTGCTGCCATAGTATCTCTTACCTCTCTCAATGTTCATCTATCTACTAACTGGTGTAACCACCTGCTCAAAAGTCTCACCTATGACTTGCTCATCCTTATGGATGATCTTCAGTTCATCCAATTCCAAATCCAGTTCCTTCATATGATCTTTCAGGAGCTGTAGTTGGCTGCATTTCCTTCAGGTGTAGTAATCAGGAAACCCCTCAGACTCCATGAATTCCCATATCCTTCAGGAGAACTCCACTGCCATTTCTATCATCATGAAAGGAAAAACTTACCCTTCTTACCAGCTTCTTTGGCCACAGCCTCTTCTCACTGAAGCCTCTTGAACCAAAGCCTCAAGTCACCACTCCAACGTTGGTTTGCTCACATGATGACCACTCCACCTATACATTCGCTACCTCTCTCTAGCTTTTCCAATGAAGCTAATATTGAATCCAGTTTACTATCTCACCATGAATATCGAATGACTGAACCTTCCAGATTAACCTCCCATCTGATACCTTGTCAAAGACCTTACTAAAGTCCACAAGCTTTCCTTCATCAATTTTCCTGGTAATCCCCTCGAAAAACTCTATAAGATTTGTTAAATTAGACTCTCATGGGACCATCTAAAACGTAGGTTGAAAAATCTCTCCCGGATGCACTTCACAACCCTTATGTCCTTACTCCTTTGACAACAATGCAATTCCAATTGACATCGTGGAAGTAGAATTCCCCTCTTCTTCAATGATTCATTTGACTCTTCCATCAAATGACTGCCGCCAGATCCGCTCTAATAATATGATTACATATACATCGTTGCCAGATTCGCAGTTCAAGTGGACTCAAAAATACACTATCTCCAACATCAGACCAGAGATTGCTTACATTCAGCCGTTAGTTTCCCCACCTAACATCGTGAAGCTTTTCCATTATCCACAACGCAAACGTCAGGAGTTTGTTGGAATGATTCCTCACTTATCTGGGTGGAAAAGAAACAACCACCCCACATCAGCCTTCAATTAGCTCTAGAGTATCCATGGACAAACTGCCTGTTCGATCAGCACAACACCGACCACGTTCAGCATTGGTCCCCAATATCAATATGTCGAGAGGACTCTACACAAAATGTACTGTACTTCCCTGCCCAGGCAACATAATCCAAACCTGCAGCCTCTACCGGCGCATGAGAACACTACCGGAACAAAATACCCCTTCAAGTAACCCATCATCAGTATGTGGGGGAAAAAACCTCACGCTGGTCCTTCTTTGCCACAAAGAAAGTCCTTGATCTGGCTTCCGGGGGGCACGGGAGGCCCCCATCTTCAAGAAGTTGGCTCACTCGTACATTGTAAAAAGAGATGATGAACTGCAACCCGAATTTTGCATATAAAATGAGAGCGGCCAAGTGTTAAGTCAATAACCTCTTAGCTGATGTAAGAGGTGCGTTGATGCACCTGTACTTGGACCCGAGGCTTGCGCCAAATAGCTTTCATTGTTTTACATCTCACCCTCCCGGCTCCAGTCAATTCCTCCTGTCAAACACACTATATCCCCAATTTATCGCGGAAAGATACAGAGTAAAGAACTTATTTGTCATATCCCTCAGAAGCTCAATGTATTGCACATGAGAGAATTCATTAAACGTATCGCACATGAATGAATAAGCATCGTTTAATGCAAATATTTCTGCAGTGTGCTGCAGCAATTGTGTCACACTGTGTCATAAATGATCTTCATTCTGCTATTGAGGTGCTTCTTGAAACAGCCGTAACCATCATTAGGGTACTTGGAAAATTTTCTCCAAAGTATCTCTGCTGCGCACGGACAATAGGTGATGCGACAATTTCCTACAGCAACCATTTACTCGCAGCGCTTGGTATTCCTGGTAAAAGGTGGACCCGACTATTGTTTCTGTGGATCCTTCTCTGCATGCAAGACTTTGATCATTTCTCTGTGCATGTCCCTAAAAGAAACGCTTTTCTCTTCGTGGTTGTATAATGTGTTATACTTAAATCTGAATTTGCCACAACAAGGAAACCCTGAGTTGCCGGTTTCTGCGCTGTATTAGAAGCTGTTCCCGTAGGTTTCTGGAACCTGGTTCCCTTTTTCATTCTAAATTAAGCCTCTGAATTAAGCTTTCTCCTTCCACTGTCCCCTTTATTCTATATCGAGGAGAAACCTCTCTCCTTTTTTCCTGGGTTATTTTCAATCTGTCATTCCAGTTGCTGGATAGGTAGGATTTTCCAGGAAACATCCAATCCCCCAGGCACAATTAGCAATTCTCTATTTGGCTCTTCAACTCCATTACTGGACGAAAGCCGGATGACCAAATCGCTCAAATGCGCGCATATTTACTCATCGGTTTATGCGGCCTGGTCGTAAATTCGGGATAAATGATCTGAAAGATCCCGGAGCACCTGTCACTCCGGTCAACCGTTTTTAACTGCTCTGGTGATATCCAAGTTGCATTATTTCCAACTTAAGGGAACCAGATCTGTAATGCCTCTCCGTACTTGCTTATCTTTGGGAATAAGAGATAAACCGTTGCCATGCATGTCGAATTCGTTGATTTTAAGTCTCTAAACATACGTGTAATCTCCTGTCTCCACAACTCTTGGGCTCTTATATACTTACGTATATAAGTGACCACTTCTTTAGAACCACAGACTGCTGCAGCGCAGAAAACAGACCATTCGGCCCTTCTAGTCTGTGCCGACCACTATTCCACTAGTCCCACTGATCTGCTCCCACCCCATAATCCTCCAGACTTCTCCCATCCATAGAGTTATCCAATCTATTCTTAAAACACACGATCGAGCCCGCATTTATCGCACCAGATGCTCATTCCACACTCTCACCACTCTCTCAGTGAAGAATTTTCCCCTAAATCTTTTCACGTTCACCCTTAAACTATCTCGTATTTATCTCCTCAATCGAAGTGGAAAATAAACCTGCTCACACCCACTGTCTATACCTCTCATAATCTTGTAAACCTCATCAAATCTCCCCTCATTCTTCTTCCTTCCAACGAATAAAGTCCTAACCTGTTTAATCTTTCCCTGTAACTCAACTCCTGAAGCCTCAGCAATCTTTAGTTATATTTACTTCGGAAGATTCCTTACGTGTTCCCTTGGGAAATGCGGTACTGCAGGAAACACCCCCAGTTTCCAGCTCATTCCGTACTCCTCTCCGCTCAATCTTGCCGGTACTTCACAGAAGCGGCGCGCTGAAGCAGCAATAGGGAAAGATAAATTCTGATGATGGTGCCAACGGCACTGCACGGAACTGCCAGTAATTAGACGATACTCTCGGTTCCTATCAATGTATTCCATCGATCAAGAGCAATCCGGTGAAAGCTCCAGATTCGGTGGGCATCCGAATCTGGTCGCGCACTTCATTGCTCTGTCCACATGCTGTCGAGCAGCGGATCCTCGATTCTGCAATATCACACTGGGAGAATGCATCAGCCACTTTATCTCAGACCCGTTTCACCTTTGTAATGGTCCTACATCCTGCTATGGCCTTCAGGTTCATATTTCGACCTTCGGTGTTGTCTATTTGAAATTACAAAGAAAGATTTAAACCGCCAGCTTCAATCTTTATATATTATTCATTACTCGTTTGAAAAATCACGGATTTCGTCGATAAAGGGAAGCATCATCTCTTGCTTTTCCACCTGTAAGGCGACTTTAGAGCGTATCCCCGCAGAGATACTCTGGTCCATTCCACATTGCATTTGGTCAACAGCCGCTACCGCGGGTGCATCCAGCCGCCCGTCCCCGGTCAAAGGACGTGCTGACTGGGTAGATCCGTGGGTTCTGTGTTCAGGCACTAGCTGTGTTTATCCATGCAGATCGAACCAGACTGATCAGTGTGATTGGGTTTGGAATTTTCGATGTTTATTCCTTCTTCTTGGAGTTAATTTTTTTTAAAAAATTTTTTATTTTTCACACCATAAATCACAATAGCCATGATATACACTTTTTCTTTTCCACACATTTACAGTGACTTTTTCTCCCTCCCCCCTCCCTCCTCCCAAGCCACCCCCCATCCCCCCCCCTCTCATCCATTTTAGTTATACAATCTAGGTTGCATTAATTCAGTTAGACAATGTTGTCATTCAACAAAAATACACCAGAAATTCTACTGAGTCCATTCTTTTCTTTTCTTCTCCTTCCATCAACTTAGGTAATGTTTGTTCCCGGTAGGTTTTCGCTATTGTATTTAATGTAAGGCTCCCATACTTGTTCGAATATTTCAATATTATTTCTTAAACTATATGTTATTTTTTCTAATGGAATACATTTATTCATTTCTATATACCATTGTTGTATTTTCAAATTATCTTCCAATTTCCAGGTTGACATAATACATTTTTTTGCTACGGCTAGGGCTATCTTAACAAATCTTTTTTGTGCATCCTCCAAGTCAATTCCAAATTCTTTATTTTTTATGTTACTTAGGAGAAAGATCTCTGGATTCTTTGGTATATTGTTTTCTGTTATTTTATTTAATATCTGATTGAGATCATCCCAAAATTTTTCTACTCTCTCACATGTCCAGATTGCATGAATTGTTGTTCCCCTTTCTTTTTTACATCGAAAACATCTATCAGATACTGTTGGGTCCCATTTATTTAACTTTTGCGGTGTAATGTATAGTCTGTGTAACCAATTATATTGTATCATACGCAGCCTCGTATTTATTGTATTTCTCATCGTTCCAGAGCATAACTTCTCCCATGTTTCCTTTTTTATCTTTATATTTAAATCTTGTTCCCATTTTTGTTTAGTTTTACCATTTGTTTCCTCATTTTCCTTTTCTTGCAGTTTAATATACATATTTTTTATAAATCTTTTGATTAACATTGTATCTGTAATCACATATTCAAGGTTACTTCCCTCTGGTAAACTCAAGTTGCTTCCTAATTTATCTTTCAAGTAGGATCTCAGTTGGTAATATGCCAGCGCTGTATCTCCCGTTATATTGTACTTATCTCTCATTTGTTCAAAGGATAAGAATCTACTTCCTGAAAAACAATTTTCTATTCTTTTAATTTCTTGGAGTTAATTTAATGGCGATTGTGATTCTGTCCCGCGGGAAAAGTGGTCTCTCGAAATGTATCTATCTGGTCGGCATGAGCGGCAGCAGATCTCCAGTTGGTTATAACTGCTGTTGTGGTGGAGCAGATGTTTTGCTCTTCACTCCAGCGTGCTCGACCATATTGTAGCGGCAAATGGAATACGCCGGGGATTCCGGAGTGCCACCAAGTATCAGAGGGAGCCGGCGAAAGTTCGCCCGAAATGCCAATTCCATATTACTGTGGTAAACCTACGTCGCTCATTCAGTGAACTGGCAAGTGCAAAATAATTTCTATACAGACAGATATTTGAAATCCCCGAGGTTTAGATACTGGACTGCAACAATCTGGATTTACGCTGGGGCTTCTCAGCACCCTGCATCAATACGTACATCAATGCACTGACTCAGAGAAAATTTAGAGACGAACTCCTGAAGGGAATACAATGTTTGGTTACAATAAAAGGATAGTTATGCCGATTGGAATTTTAACAGGCACACAATTGCGAATTCACACCATAATTCGACCTGGGAATCTATTTGCCTTCAGCTGAGGTCATGGGAATCCGACAAGACACAAAGGCCCGGACGATTTCACTGCCTTTATATAAACAGGGCACAATCTCTCAGATGCACAATAAATGATCTTTAAGACCAGCATGGCAGATTTAAAAGTTAAATTAAAATATGATAAAAAATCTGAAAAAGAAGCGTGGTCACTGGGATGTATATGCCATTTTGCTGCAGTCTAAAACTCCACTGGCCACCCTGACAGAGGTGCACCAAAGAAGAGGTATAAGGACTGCCTAAAGAAATCTCTTGGTGCCTGCCACATTGACCACCACCAGTGGGCTGATATCGCCTCAAACCGTGCATCTTGGCGCCTCACAGTTCGGCGGGCAGCAACCTCCTTTGAAGAAGACCACATAGCCCAGCTCACTGACAAAAGACAAAGAAGGAAAAACCCAACACCCAACCCCAACCCACCAATTTTCCCCTGCAACCACTGCAACCGTGTCTGCCTGTCCTGCATCGGACTTGTCAGCCACAAACGAGCCTGCAGCTGACGTGGACATTTACCCCCTCCATAAATCTTCGTCCGCGAAGCCAAGCCAAAGAAAGAAAACAATAATAATTGGACAATAAAAGCAGTAGTTCAATAATAATTAAAACAATTAACAAGAAAAAAATGATAATAAAAATAACAAAAAGGGGGAAAGGAAATGGATTTGTCACGGGTGTCAAGAGCAAGGCAACCGATGTTCTAACCCTAACCATAACTCCTCGTGGTCCGCTACCATATTGGGCACGGGCGACTGTGGTTTCAGGATGCTCAAACCACACCGCCAGCCCCTTTATCAGGCCATTTAAAGCTTGTGCGAGGCCGTCCGCACCATGACCCTGAGGAGAAAGGGGGTGGCCTCTTTGAGGCGGCGTCTCACCTCTTTTTTTTCATTTTTAATTTTGTATTTTTCACACTATAAACCATATTGACCAAGATACATACAGACATTTTTTCTCTTGAATGTATGCAGTGTCATTTTCTCACCCTTTTCCCCCCTCCCTTCCCTCCCTCCCTCACCCCCCCTCCCATTCACCCGAAGTTCAACCTATAAGATACATTAAACAATGTTGTCACTTAATAAAAATAAACAAGAAATTTTACTGAGTCAGTTCTTTTTGTTGTCTTCTCTTTCTGTCATTTTAGGTGGTGGAGGTCCACGGTAGGATTTCTCTATTGTATTTCATGTATGGCTCCCATATTTGTTCGAATATTGTGATATTATTTCTTAAATTATATGTTATTTTTTCTAATGGAATACATTTATTCATTTCTATATACCATTGTTGTATTCTCAAGTTGTCTTCTAATTTCCAGGTTGACATAATACATTTTTTTGCTACAGCTAGGACTATCATAACAAATCTTTTTTGTGCTCCATTCAAATCGAGTCCAAATTTTTTGTTTCTTATATTACTTAGGAGGAAGATCTCTGGGTTTTTTGGTATATTGCTTTTTGTGATTTTATTTAATATCTGGTTTAGATCTTCCCAAAATTTTTTCCACTTTCTCACTTGTCCAAATTGCATGAATTGTTGTTCCTGTTTCCTTTTTACAACAAAAACATCTGTCTGATACTGTTGGGTCCCATTTATTTAACTTTTGAGGTGTAACGTATAGCCTGTGTATCCAGTTATATTGTATCATGCATAACCTCGTGTTTATTGTATTTCTCATAGTTCCGGAGCATAGCTTTTCCCATGTTTCATTCTTTATCTTTTTGTTTAGATCTTGTTCCCATTTTTGTTTAGGTTTACCGTTTGTTTCCTCGTTCTCCTTTTCTTGCAGTTTGATGTACATGTTTGTTATAAATTTTTATCATTGTGTCTGTAATCACATATTCAAAATTGCTTCCTTCTGGTAACCTCAGACTGTTTCCCAATTTGTCCTTCGTAGGTTTTCAGTGGTAGTATGCAAACATTGTATCGTGAGTTATATTATATTTATCCTTCATTTGTTCAAAGGATAATAATTTATTTCCCGAAAAACAATTTTCTATTCTTTTGATCCCTTTTCTCTCCCATTCTCTGAAGGAAAGGTTATCTATTGTGAAAGGGATTAGTTGATTTTGCGTCAATATTAGTTTTGGTAGTTGGTATTTTGTTTTATTCCTTTCCACGTGAATCTTCTTCCAAATGTTGAGCAGATGATACAATACCGGTGAATTCCTACGTTGCACCAATTTTTCATCCCATTTATATAGTATATGTTCAGGTATCTTCTCCCCTATTTTATCTAGTTTTAATCTGGTCCAATCTGGTTTTTCCCTTGTTTGATAAAAATCTGATAGGTATCTTAATTGTGCGGCTCTATAATAATTCTTAAAGTTTGGTAGTTGTAAGGGTCCTTGTTTGTACCATTCTGTTAATTTATCTAGTGCTAACATCGGTTTCCCCCTTTCCATAAGAATTTCCTTATTATTTTCTTTAGCTCCTTGAAGAATTTCTCTGTTAGGTGTATTGGTAATGACTGAAATAGGTATTGTATCCTTGGGAAAATGTTAATTTTAATACAGTTTATCCTTCCTATCAGTGTTAGTGGTAAGTCTTTCCAATGCTCTAAATCGTCTTGTAATTTTTTCATTAATGGATGATAATTTAGTTTTTATAGATGGCCGAGATTTTTATTTAGTTATATACCTAGGTATCGTATTGCTTGTGTTTGCCATCTAAATGGTGATTCTTTCTTAAACTTTGTGAAATCCGCATTATTCATTGGCATTGCTTCACTTTTATTTGCGTTGATCTTGTACCCCGATACTTCTCCATATTCCTTCAATTTCCTATGTAATTCTTTTATTGATATTTCTGGTTCTGTTAAGTATATTATAACATCATCTGCAAATAGACTGATTTTATATTCCTTCTCTTTTATTTTTATCCCTCTTATTTTATTTTCTGTTCTTATCAGTTCTGCTAGTGGTTCTATAGCTAAAGACGGCATCTCACCTTGATGTCTTCAATGTGCGGAAGGTCGGAGCCGTGTACGACTCCCTGCGGCCTCCTCGATGTGTTACCTCCAAGAGAGATGCGTCCCATCAATGCGGACAGGTGCGCGGTCCCTTCTTAAAACTCACGATGAGCTTTTTGGTCTTTTTGACACGTTGTTATTTGATATGTTGTAAACAGTTCCTTCTCTTGTTCTTATGTCAGGGTGCAAATAATTCCCATTAAATATTCACCTTTTACTACGTCCAGATTTATCATCTTGTATAATTACAAGGGTCCTTCCCTATTGCCACCTGTTCACTGCCCCCGCCATCAGTGAAGACCATCACCTCTCAATGTATAATGACCCCCTTCGTCCTCCTACTTTAGTTTCACTCTCTGGTGGTTTCACATCTACAAAACCTTTGACAAAACAACAGGATTTTTCTGCGCCCTTTTCTTTCCAATTTTTGTTTCCAACTTCAGGCCCACACTTGCTCTGCGCTGCATGTTTTAAACAACTCTGCACTTTGCCATCCACAGGGTTACAGAGTTTGCAGGCAAGTACTTTAAAAACGCTACCAAAGCGAACCCCAGAATGCGGTCTCGAAGCGCCCGTTTTTGTCCATACTTCTCTCAGATCAGTAAAATCCATCTTCCTAGAATTTGGTTCCTTTGTTCCAATTATAAATATGTCAACAATTATTTTAGGGTTAAGTGGAGATTTTGAGTCATATATAGGAAGAACGCGCGTTTTCTTTGTATTTGTTATTATCATGTGTAGCGTGATACAGTCAGAGGCTTTGTTTTGCATGATATCCATGTAAGTCAGCTTATACATTAGTGCAAGTAGTACAATAATGGGGAACAAGAGCAGTGCATAATTTTCTTCACTGCTTGATGGAATACTGAGTGAATAAACATGGGTTTCAACCTTTCTTCTCTGGAGAAAAGGTACTGTGCTTCTGTCATTTCACATAGTCCTTCCTGGTATCATCACCATCTGACCCAAAGAATATACCAATAAAACGGATGGGAAAGAAGAATACTAGAAAGAATAATTGAAGCGAAGGAGACATTATCAAGGACTAAATGGGCAGTAACAAAAAGAGTGTCACAGATTAAACAGAGGTGGAACATGCAAGGTGTGACTTTTCTCCTTGTTGTTGTTGTTGCCTGTGGTATAACGCTGTCACAGGTTCACTACCTGTTGCCTGTGGAAGGTTGACGTCTGTGGAATAATGCTGTCACAGGTTCACTGCGGGTTGCCTGTGGAAAGTTGATGCCAGTGGTATAACGCTGTCAAAGGTTCACTGCCTGTTGCCTGTGGAAAGTTGATGCCTGTGGTATAATACTGTCACAGGTTCACTGTCTGTTGCCTGAGGAAAGTTGATGCCTGAGGTATAACGCTATCACAGGTTCACTGCCTGTTGCCTGTGGAAAGTTGATGCCTGTGGTGTAATGCTGTCACAGGTTCACTGCCTGTTGCCCATGGAAGGTTGACGCCTGTGGTATAACACTGTCTCAGGTTCACTGCCTGTTGCCTGTGGAAAGTTGATGCCTGTGGTATAATGCTGACACAGGTTAATTGCCTATTGCCTATTCTTTGCCTAACTCCTTGCCTATTGAAATTGGCACACGTCTTCCTACTCATTTCATTTTACCCTAGTTGGCTCTCTGTTTTGTGAAGGTTCTCTGTGCTGAACAAATTCCACTTTGTGCAAAATTACAGTCCTTCTTCTGAGGTGCTCCACAGGAATATAGGACTCCACTAAATTATTTTTTTGCTGAAAGCTTCGTCATAACAGATGTCTATATTTCTGCTACATGAGGTGAAAAGTAAACAATGCTTTTTACTTAAATGTGATGTGTGCAAGGGTGGGTGGTGGAGATATCCTGTTGAGAATGGTTGGGTTAGATTACCACATTCACCTCCTGTAACGACAGTCAACGTTAGTTGTGGAAACAGATCTAAAAGTAACGTTTAAGAGGCTGCTGGAAGGACAACTTAATATGCAGGGAACAGAGTATATTTATCATGTGCAAGCAGGAGTCAAATTTTAAAATGGGTATCATTTCTGGCGCAGGCATTTGGACCAAAAAGGCCTGTTTCTGTCCTCTGCTGTTTGATGTTTTACGTCAGACAAGGATACATTCACAAGAACCGATAGGTGGTAATGAGAGCTCTATTATTAGCTATTTGACTCTTCCAGGTGCTGAATCTCACTTCTGTCGAATACCTATTAAATAATTTCTACCAACCCTCTTTTCAATCTTCTTCAGCATGATGCTGAACCAAGCCATGAAAGACCCCAACAATGAAGACGCTGTTTACATCCGGTACCGCACGGATGGCAGTCTCTTCAATCTGAGGCGCCTGCAAGCTCACACCAAGACACAAGAGAAACTTGTCCGTGAACTACTCTTTGCAGATGATGCCGCTTTAGTTGCCCATTCAGAGCCAGCTCTTCAGCGCTTGACGTCCTGCTTTGCGGAAACTGCCAAAATGTTTGGCCTGGAAGTCAGCCTGAAGAAAACTGAGGTCCTCCATCAGCCAGCTCCCCACCATGACTACCAGCCCCCCCACATCTCCATCGGGCACACAAAACTCAAAACGGTCAACCAGTTTACCTATCTCGGCTGCACCATTTCATCAGATGCAAGGATCGACAATGAGATAGACAACAGACTCGCCAAGGCAAATAGCGCCTTTGGAAGACTACACAAAAGAGTCTGGAAAAACAACCAACTGAAAAACCTCACAAAGATAAGCGTATACAGAGCCGTTGTCATACCCACACTCCTGTTCGGCTCCGAATCATGGGTCCTCTACCGGCACCACCTACGGCTCCTAGAACGCTTCCACCAGCGTTGTCTCCGCTCCATCCTCAACATCCATTGGAGCGCTCACACCCCTAACGTCGAGGTACTCGAGATGGCAGAGGTCGACAGCATCGAGTCCACGCTGCTGAAGATCCAGCTGCGCTGGATGGGTCACGTCTCCAGAATGGAGGACCATCGCCTTCCCAAGATCGTATTATATGGCGAGCTCTCCACTGGCCACCGTGACAGAGGTGCACCAAAGAAAAGGTACAAGGACTGCCTAAAGAAATCTCTTGGTGCCTGCCACATTGACCACCGCCAGTGGGCTGATAACGCCTCAAACCGTGCATCTTGGCGCCTCACAGTTTGGCGGGCAGCAGCCTCCTTTGAAGAAGACCACAGAGCCCACCTCACTGACAAAAGGCAAAGGAGGAAAAACCCAACACCCAACCCCAACCAACCAATTTTCCCTTGCAACCGCTGCAATCGTGTCTGCCTGTCCCGCATCGGACTGGTCAGCCACAAACGAGCCTGCAGCTGACGTGGACTTTTTACCCCCTCCATAAATCTTCGTCCGCGAAGCCAAGCCAAAGAAAAAAATTTCTAGGAGTTGTGTTACTCTAATTTACATGATGATTAACTGCGCAAAACAAGAACTGCAATAACGAGGCATTATCCATCAATAAAGAGATTGAAGATCAGGACCTCACATCTTTTTCTCATTTGAGGCATCAGCTGCTTGCATACATGAATCTATTTTTTTTAAACTTTATTTATTTGTTCAAAATACAGATAAGTAACATATATAACAATAAACTAAACATGAACAATATATTTTATATATATAAAAGAAAAAAGAGAAGAAAAAAAAGGACCTCCCCCCCTGTTTTCAGCCATTTCTCCCAAGGAGAGCCATAAAGAGAAAAAAAAATTAAAGAAAATGTAGGCATACATATTAAGATCTAATCAATGTAAATCAAAATGTAAATATCCTGAATATATCGACCACTTATTAATAAAAAAACTATAGTTATCACGCAAAACATACATATGTGATTTTTTTTCCATTATTAAACAATATTGCATACACGAATCTAGATTGCTTGGTGAGGGATGTTTTCTGTGGTTAGGGCTTGTAAAACAATTTTGTGCTATGGATGTGTCCACCTGTTGTGCGATATGAAGAGAATCAGTGACAGACTGATAATAACACTTTGAAACGTGTCGACTGACAGAAGCCGTCGCCTGTGTTCCGCACAGCCAGATGAAGATGCCAGTGACACTGAAGAGTAAACGATGGATTTCCTTCGGTTCTCCATTTCCGGGTTCTTATTATTCTCTACGTTATTGCGGTCCCAGTGCTCCCTGCAGATTCTACTAGCTGCTAAAATCTGTTGGACCATCGGAAAATTGTGAACCAACATCCAAAAGAGTGGGCGACAAAGAGTTAAAATGCAGTGAAAGAGTTCAAAAACATTCTATGTCTGCGCTGAAGGTGATGCCAAATTTAAAGTAAATTATTGCTGCTTACAACTCTATTCTCTGCATATTCGTGTGTCCATCTGGAAACCTCACAAGCATTACTGTCATTGGTGTTTCACCATTACTGCTGGCACCAACCACGGTCTAGAATAGAATTTTAAAAAATGCCCACCCTATAAATGCCTTTCATAATTTTAAAAGCTTCCATTAGTTTACCCTTCAGCTTTCCGCATTCCAGAGAAAGCACGTTCGCCCAACCTCTCCTTCCAACTCACACTGTCTAATCCATGCAGCAACCTGGAAAATATCTTCTAACCTTTTTCCAAAATATCCACATCCTTTCTGTAATGGGCAACCAGAATTTGACACAATATTACAAGTTTGGCCTAAACAACATTTTATATAGCTGAAATAACACTCCTTGATTAAAAACAATGCCGTGCTCAATGAGGGCAAGCATACCATAGGTTTTCTTTATGAGTAGGGGCACTTGGAAATGTCCATGGATCTAAGGTCCCAGATCCCCTACAAATCAGTTTTCACACATCTGTGATTTACTGCATACACTCCCTTTAACTTTGTCTTGCCAATGTGCAACATCTTACACTTGTCCCTATTAAACTGTATCTGCCATTTTGCGGCCCATATGTGTAACCGAGTTAGATCCTTTTATGTTCTTCGATAGCTCTCCATGCTCTTCAGAGACCCCCCAACTTCAATCCTTGTGAAACACAACTGGACACA
The DNA here is from genome assembly GCF_036971445.1 of Narcine bancroftii. Taxonomy (NCBI): domain Eukaryota; kingdom Metazoa; phylum Chordata; class Chondrichthyes; order Torpediniformes; family Narcinidae; genus Narcine; species Narcine bancroftii. The sequence goes on from NC_091472.1 coordinate 235,967,630, forward strand.
GACCTCCAGCCTGATTAACACCCATCCACCACTTACCTTCGCCTTCCATGGGCCAGTCAATTCTCTATCCAAACTACCAAGTCACCATGGGTCCCAAGTACTGCATCTTCTGGATCATCTTACTATAAGGAACTGTGCAATGCCTCAGTACAGTCTACATACCCAGCACCCCTCGTCATCCACCTTTGTTACCTCTTTAAGAAAATTTGATAAACAATACTCCTCTGCACAAAACCATCTTGACTGTCCCCAATCTAACCATGTATTTCCTTTCTTTTTATTTTCAATATTTTAATTGAATTTTATATAATAGTACACACATACATAAAGGAATGATGCATAAAACTAATACAAGCTGTTACAGAGCAGACAAGCACAATATGTCTGTGTTTTCTTATGCAGTGTTATTCATAGGTAAATTGAAAAGAAGGAAAGAGGAAAAAAACCAATATAATTAGCTAATCTAAATCCCAAACCATTTCTAAGTTGCATGACAAAATAGAAAAAAAAACTGCCAGTAGAAATAAAAAGAAATGCATAAATATAAGATTCCCATTATAGGCTATGAAAATAATTCAAAAAGGAACCCCAAAGATTGGGAAAATTTAAATTCAAATGACTTATGGAACAAGATTAAATATGACATCACATCACTTAACCATTGATTATGAGTGGCTGGAAGTGGGCATCTTTCCATCTGATCTAAACTACTCGTCTTGTAATAAAGTAGGCAAAGGATAATAATGACATTGAAATGAAGACAATTTCACTACCCTCTGTTCAACCATCCCTAACAAGGCCACCAACATGTCTGGTGCTAGGTTAGCATGAATAATTATTGATAAAATACGAAAGACCTCTTCCCAATACTTGGCAAGGGTCATCCAAATGTGCATAAGTACCCTCTTGAATATTTCCCTCCCACTGATGTGATGCTCACCACAGTATAATTGGAGTTGAGATTTAATGAATCCCTGGTTAATCTTATTGAATTGAGGAGTAACCTTGCACAACTAAATACCCCAGATTCTGATCTGAATTCATGCAGATGAATCTTTGGATGCTCCTGTGGTGTCCTGCTGAGGACGTGTGTTAAATTACCACTGTAGGTCGTTAATTGTCACGTCGAGCAGAAACTCTAAACTCAGGCTTCGTGCAACTTAATCTTTATTAAGCGACAGGTTACTGCGATAAGACGACATGCAATGAATTTTGAATAATCCACATTTGAGTAAGTTTTCCACTTGATCACATATAAATTAAATCACAAGAATCAAGGCTTGGATGACTAATCATGAGGTGCTCCACAGGGGTCGGTGTTGGGGCCGCTTCTCTTTACTAATGATTTAGGGTTATGGAGTTGATGGTTTTGTAGCCATGGTTGCAGATGATACGAAGGTAAGTGGAGGAGCAGGTAGTGTGATGAAACATGGGAGGCTGCAGAAGGATTTAGACAGATGAGGAGAATGAGCAGGGAAGTGGCAATGTAGGAAAGTGTATGAAATGCACTTTGGTAGAAAATAGAAATGGGCAGATTATTTGCTAAATGGGAAAAAAATTGAAAACACCAAGAGGTAAAGGGACATGGGAGTCATCGTGCAGGTTAGCCTGAAGGTAAACTTGCAGGTTGAGTCGGTAATTCTGCTGTGCCTGCAGAAAAAAAATGAATCTCCGAGTTGTCTGCGATGTCATGTACGTGCTCTGATAATAAGTCTGAAGTCTGAAAATCTAAAATCTGACGAAGAAGGCAAATGCAATGCTGGCATTCATTTCAAGATGAATAGGACAAAATTACGTAAATTCAACAAAGATAAAAAAACAAACCCAAAATCTTGTCTATTTGTTGATGAATTTCTGTTCATATCTCCAGTCTGTGCTGTGCACTTGCCCTGGGGTTCAGGGTTGCTTTCACTTTTGATCGCTACGTCGCCACCTGCTGTCAGAAGTTGTAAAAGCCATGCTGCATAAAGAGAACAGCGACTGTGTTGACAGTAATGATGAAAAGTGGTATCTTTTCCTTGGGGTATTAGGGTATAGGAGGGAAGGGGGAAATGGGGCTCTGAATGTAATATATCTTTGTTGAGAAAGATTGCATTGTTGTTTTGGATTTGTGAGAGTCTTGGAAAAAAAAAACCCAAATAGACAAAATTAATTTGCTGCATTATTAGAGCAATGAAAACCACCATCAGATCTGGGGCTGTCATGGCCACCAGGTAGTGAGTGATGCATTTGGAGAGATCACAAAAATCAAGAAAAACTGCTAAGCAGGCACCAGAGAAAGATTGTGAATGTAAATTACCACAGTTAAAAAATACACACTTATAAATGTATAACGCTGGGAACGGTGGCTAAAGTAAACAGTTCCCTTATGAAATGAAAATGAGGAAATTTATCACTCTGGTAAGAATTCTGTCTTCATTTGGCCAAACAGCTTCTTACTTGGTGTTGGGTTTAGATTTTCCTTTTTTCTAAATATAAAATAGTATAATACCTTGGATGAAATGATGTAAGTATAATGTATCTTTTTGAATTTTAACATGTATCCATATGTACTCTATTTTTGGATGTGAAATTTCAATGTTAATAAAAATATTGAAAAAGAAAGAAATGGGAAATGATGATTTGTAATGTGGAAATGATCCAGGATGTCAGCACCACTTTGTGTCAGTAGTAACAGTAAATGATGCAGGTTACACGCCAAAGAATGATGTTAAACAGACAATGGGTGTCGCCACCACTATGGTACCGTGAAAGCATAAGTCTAAAGATAGACAGGGATAGATAGGGATGCATCCCATGGGTCTGAAGGAATTGGCAGATTTTTTTTATTTATTTCGACATGCAGCACAGCCCTTCAGGCCCACAAGCTCCTGCCACCCAATTAAAATACATCTCCATACATTTTGAAGGGTGGCAGGAAATCAGAGCACACAGGGGAAGCCTACGCATACATGGGGAGAGCGTACAAACTCCTTTCGGACAGCGTTGGATTCCAACCCAAGTCCCTGGCGCTTGTCCTAATCTCTATGCTAACCATGCTGCGGACGTTAGAACTGATGCATTTTGGCAATATTCCAATGTTCCCTCAACTACAGGCAGGGCACAGTTGATTAGAAAATAATAAACATATCGCCACTGTTTCAGAAAGGAGGTAGACAAAAAACAAGTTACTTTCTGCCAATCAGCCGAATGTCTATCGGGATAATGTTTCAAGTTATTAGTAAGTAAATAGCATGACATCGAGATTGAAATTGCAGCTTGGATTCAGAAGAGCAGGTAATGTTTCACTAACTTACTGGGGTTTTGTTATGATATAACAAGTGAAATAGTTGGAGGGGTACAGGTGGATGTGGTGCACTTGGATTTTCAGAGACGCTCAATAAGGTGCCGCACAAAACAATTCGCACAAGGAAAGGATGGACAGAGTTGGGGTAGTATATAGACATGGATATATATAGAAGGCAAGGAGTTGTAGTAAATAGGCCCTAAGCAAAGTACCACAGGGATCTGTGAGCTGTTAACTGTTCATAATACATATATTGATTTGAAAGAGTAAATTGATGGTGTAAGGGTCAGAGGGTGTATAGATATAGATAGGGTGTCAGAGAGATATAGATAGGATAAATGAGTGGCCAAGGGTCTAGCGGAAGTACAACGTTACTAAATATGAGATCATCACTTTGGATGGGACTACGAATTAAATGGTGAAACTTTGCAGCATTCAGTTGTGCAAAACTCTTGGGGGTGCTTGAATTTGAATCGCGGGAAGGTTTTGCAGATGCAGTAGATAATCAAGAAGGAAAATATAACGTTAGCCTTTATTTCTAGAGCGATTCATTCTTTAACAGGGAAGGGTTGCTGTCATATTACAGGTTACTTGTGAGGCCGTATCTCGAGTGCCCTATGTAGTTCTGTTCTTATTTGCAAAAATATATACTGCTTTTGGAGGTGGTGCAGATATGTTCATCAGGTGGATACCGGAAAAGAGGCATTAATGCAGAAGATCGAATAGCCTGGAACTAAATAGATAGTTGTTTAGTAGGGTGAGGGATTAAGGTTAGGGTTAGGGCACATATCAAGTCATGAAATAGTTTAGGCAGAAGCAGGATCTTTTGGACTGCTGGGTGAGGATATAGCCTCAAGATTTCTGACAGAGATGAGGAGCAAATGCTTCCCTGGTGAATCATGAATCTGTGGAATTACCTGTCCAATGAAGCAGTAGAGGCTACCTGATTAAATTTATTTAAAATGCAGATCAATAGATAATTGAATCGTTTGGAGAATTAAGTGATTGGAGGGTTAATTAGAGATAACTTTATTCCCAAAGCTACCATGGTGTTATAAAGTAGGGGAGTGGGCTCGATGGGTCATAAGGCCGATCTGCTCCAATCACAAGAAGATCCCACCACCAGACACATTTTCCCCTCTCTGCCTTCCGGAGGGACTGCTCCTTCCACTCATCCCTCCCCACTAATCGCCCCCTTGGCACCTTCCCCTGTGGACATAGGAAGTGCCACACTTGCTCTCACCATCATTCAGGGCCCCAAACAGTCCTTCCAAATGAAGCAATACTTCACGTGAATCTGCAGGTGTGGTCTACTGCATCATATGCTCCCATTACGGCCTTCTTTACTTTGGAGAGACTGGTCGCAGACTGCGAAATTGCTTTGTTAAGCTTCTTCGCTCTGGAAATTGCATAGATGACAATGAGGGGCTTGTAGGGTGATCCAAGAGCTCCCCAAGGAAAAGAGAATAAGGGATATACATAAGAAGATCCCTTAAAATTAAAAAAAAGAATGAAGATAACCAAGAATATGAATAGAAGAGTGAAAAGGGAAAGAAAAAAAAGATGGGAAGAAGAACGAAGAGAGAGGATGGAGGAAGAGACTCACCGCATTGAGGAGGTGGAGAGGCCAACCCAGGGCCTAACAAGACATCAGTGGTGGCGGCAATGAAAACAGAGTCCTGAAACTTCCCGAGGGAATAAGACTCGCCCAGGAGGGAGAAACAGGATGGTCCCGATAAGGCTGGGTATCGAGGGGGCCGGAGAAGGATGCAACCAATGCGGTGGGAGCGTGGTTGGGTGCAGGAGAGGCAGAGGCCCGAGGTTGCAGGGGCTAAGCTGAGGAGGAACTGGTGGTGAGAGGGGTAGCAATGGGAGTGCTGTCGGGTGCAGATGGTATGGGAACCCGAGGTTGGGGGAACTGAGCCGAGGAGGAGCGGACAGACATGCAGGTGGTGACAGGTGCAGACGGTTCGGGGGCCCAAGGTTGGGAGAGTCGAAATGAGGAGGTGGTGATGTTGGCAGCAGCAGAGAGAAGGACCCCGCGGGCTGGAAGAAAATGTAGGAGAAAATAAAGACTTACCTGGTAAGGCCGCTCTGATTGGAGGGTGAGTAGAGGTTGAGATCAGCGGAAAAGTAACGTGGCAGGGTGGCCTGGAGTCGGAAAGCAAGGTGGAGGAGGGGTAAGTAGAGGAAGAACAAGGGAGTAAAAGGAGGACCTTACAGGGAGAGGAAAGACAGATAAAGGAGGAAGAGAGCCTGATGCCTTTTGCCAGAGAGATACTGGAGGCCATTGGCCAAATAAAAAGATCTGGTAGGGCAGGGGGCAATCAAAGAAAGTCTGGATAACCTGATTGAAAGGGTATCTGAAACGATAGAGAGAATGGAGAGAATGGAAGAAAGATTGGATAAGAGAGAGAACAAAATGGATGTGTGGGAAAGGGATAGGGTAATGATATGGGAGAAGGTAGATACCTTAGAAAACATCAGCAGGAGGAATACAGTTAAAATTGTGGGGGTGAAGGAGAGTAAGGAGGGAGAGGCATAGCCCCGATTAGTTCCTGAAAAAGTGGATCCCAGGTATACTAGGGAGGGAACAAATTGGTAATAACCTGGAAATAGAATGGGCCCACCGGTCTCTTGCCTCCCCCCCCACCCCCACCTCCACCGAGGCCCAAACCAACAGCCACATTCTATTCTGGTAAGGCTCCTTTGCTACCAGGATAGAGAGAAGATTTTATGGGTGGCAGCAAGGGGAGTGGGGGGTGGGGGGGGGCGGGGGGAGGTCTGGTGGAATGCAAGGGGGAGAAGGTTTTATTCTACCCAGACATGCAGGAGAGGATTTGACCCAGTTAAAAAGAGCCTTAAACAAAAAGGAATTGAGTTTACCCTCCTTCATCCGGCAATGCTGAAGAGAGTAAGGGTGGGAGGGGGAAGAGAGGTTTTTAAGGATCCAAGGGAGGCAATGAACTTTGTAAGAACCCTGCCATCACTTTGGGGTTAAATGTAAATAAGGTGGAAAGAGGGAATCGCAGGAAAGATGGACTGTAAATATTGTAATTGTGAGGAATACAAGGGGGGGTGCAGGGATATGTTTTCTTTCCATAATTTTAATGTTTAAAGATGAATGTATATTAGAAGTAAGAATGAATACGGGGAGGGAGTTACAAGTGGTAGATGGGTGCATTGGGCATGTCTCAAAATGGCAGGGGGGATTGGCGCCAATTGTTGTGGTGTAAAGATAAACTGGGAGGGGGAAAAGAGAAAGGGGGATTTATGGGGTGCTTTTTGTTTTGCTATCGATGTAATTTAATTGACAGTACTTTCAGTTGTATGAGGGTAGGGAGAGGGCGGTGGGGGGAATAAATACAGACTCTGTATGTTACATGAATATTAAAAAAGATTATAATGTTTGTTTGACAAATTCATGAAAATTAAAATAAAATCTTCCATAAAAAGCATTTTCGCTCTGTCCGCATCAATGACAGGGATCTCCCAGTGGACAACCATTCTGTGCCCCAGTCCCGCACTGACATGTCTCTCCATAGGCTCATGCCTTTAGCAATTGGAGGAGGGACACCTAATATTCCATCTGGGCTCTCTCCAACATTAACATCAATTTCTCCAGTTTCTGCCAGCCAACTCCTTATTCTCCCTCTCTTCACCATCCTTCTATCTTCTTTCCTTCAGCTCTCCACCCTCTTCCCTTTCCATTCACAGAGGTATTCCACCATCCCCCCCACTGAGCCCTCCCTCCCTCCATTATCCACCGACTACCTCCTGCCTTTAGGACTGTGCTCTTCCCTCTGCCCCTCCCCCACCATTTATTACAGGCACCTGCCTTTATTTTTTCATACCTTGTTGAAGGGCTCAAGACTGAAACTCTGGTTATGTATCTTGATCTCTGCCATATGAAGTACTCTGTTTGCCTTTTGAGACTTTCCAGAATTATGTTTTTACTTCTACTCCTATTTCTGTGTTCCAATGTCATACTCAGGCCGATGGAGACACGGATCAATGACAAACCCTACAGTCATCCTCCAGTCAGGTCATAGATTAGGCAGCCAAGCCGCAGCGTCAGGGAGACGTGGTCCAATCCGCCCCCAGCATTGTACTGCAAGGTCACTAGGCAGAACATGCCCAGGCCCAGGTTCAGGGAAACACGGCTGCCCCACTCCAGGATTGTGCTGTCTCGTATTTTAAAGGTACATGTTCTGCCCCAGGGATCGGGGAGACCACAGACCAGTCCTCCCTCTACAATGTTTGATTGTTGGTAATAATGGAATGACATGAGACATGAGTCGAGCCTATAATGGACGTTGTCATAACCATATAACCATTTACAGAGCGGAAACAGGCCATATTGGCCTTTCGAGTCCACACCGGTTCACTTCTTTTTTTTCTTTCTTCTTTGGCTTGGCTTCGCGGACCATGAAAACACTAAAATGCTGTTTTACCTTTTTGGAGGGCTTCTCTGTTTCAATCCCTGCAAAGAGATAAACATTGCACTGTTTCCCCCACCATCGAAGCAGGCACCACTGGAAGGCTGAGGCCACATCACCACGCTACCCCACAGCTCACTCTCTTCAGTGGGCTTCACTCCATGACTGTCAAGCTTCAAACTTTGTGGCTTTGTCTCAGCGACCCGCTCGTTGTTTGGCGACCCTGGGTCTAGTTCCAGACTCACTGCGCTTGTGCACATGTTAGTTTCAGCAGTCCTGGCATCCAGAGCAGCTGCTCCTGTGACTGCAGTAAGGACTGAAACTTAAACGAGATTAACTGTTTGATGTAATTAATTTACATTGCAAGCACCATTCCTCAGCCTGGAGTGAAGCAGAGTGGTCCCTCAGAGATGGCGCAATAATGGGAAGAAATTTCTTCGCAGAGAGGATGGTAATCCTTTGGAATTCTGTACCCTTCTCAGCTCAGTCATTAGGTTCATGCAACTCAGAATCTCACACTGGCCACCATCGTCAATTAGTAGCACTCTCTCTCTCTATCTCACACACTTACTTTCTCCCTCTCTTATTTTTCACTGTGACATGTTGCGAATACCTATGCCATACGAGATTTCAGCACATTCCCTTCCCCCGTAATTCACAGTAAGCTATTCCTTCCCGCTTGTCTATCAGGTTCATTGATTTTCTCACCATCCACTTCCATGGGTTAAATTTCAAAAGGCAATTAGCCTACCGTTCACCAGGTCTTTGTGAGGTGGAAGGTATCAGAACACCAACAGAAACCCATGCGTGTTGATGCACCATCAATTACTCGAAAGACTGTTGTTGAGAAACCAACCTAATTGGGGCTTTTATTCACTTAAGAACAATGGCCCATCCACACTGTTCGACTGTCCTGCCCTGAGGAGGGGGCTGTGGAACAGCCACCTTTATACAGGAGCCTGTGGGGAGGGGCCACAGGTACAATCGGCCAATAGGTGTCCCTGACCAGATAATTATACACAGCAGTGGTTTACCACATGTGTAAAGAGGAATGTGCCAAGCCATGTGTTTGAACAACAGCAATACACAGGATTCTCTTCTTCAGAATATGACGAGGTGTGACTTGTTTAATTCAAAATAACGCACCTGAATTGCACAAACTACCACAGTTAGTCATTTAAGGACATATTAAGGCATTTTCAAGAGGTTGCAAAGAATATCAATGGCAATAAACAAAATGGTGTAAGGCACAACATTGTACTGCAAAAACAAAGTGTAATGTTACTTAAAATTGACACGATGATATGAACACAGCATGCTGGGTGAGGCCATTATAGGGTATATCCTGAATATAATACTGTACTGAAAATTCATCAGAATTAAAATCACGAATTTCCATAAATATTGACAATGTTCAGTGAGGAAACTGACCAGGATAAAGAAGCAAGGGAAAAGGCCCATAACCATTGCTTTGAATAAAGTGGGAAGTAATCTCTCTTTAAAAAAAAACTTTTATTCAATTCAGTAGAAAAAAGTCTTTATACATGATCTTCCCATTAATAATATAAACCATATCATATGAATCGAATGACGACTTTCAGATACCAGACAGGGAGTCTCCCCAGCATCTGCACACCATAAATCTTCAAGTTGTGATAATAATCAATGAATGAGCCCCACATCTTATCAAATTCAAACTTCATATCTTTAATGTTGTATCTAATTTTTTTCCAAACTTAAATAATACATGTAACCATTGGATATGAATGGGTGAGGAGTTATCTTCCTATTTCATCAGAATTACTCATCGAGCTATCAGTGAGGCAAAAGCTGAGATTTTCTTTTGGGTTGAAGTTAAGGATATATCCTCTTCTATTTTTTTGAAAATTTTATTTCAATTTCCACATATGCATTAAAAATGATACATTAATTCTCTTGTTCCAAACAATAAAGATTAATACATAGTGATTTAACTCCCCCTCCCCATAAATAAAAATCAGTCCCATAAAAAAGAAAGAAAAAAAGAAAGAAAGAAGAAAGCATCTAGATATTATTTAAGTAAAACCAAGACTATTAAAACTATCAAATAAAATCAAACATATCTTAGTTTGAAAATATGGTTTCCAAATCTTTTGAAAAACTTCAAATTTATTACGTAAATTATATGTAATCTTTTCAAGTGGTACACAACTACCTATTTCAGTACGGCCATCTACTCATTCCTAAATATGCATCTGACTTACAAGTTACTGCCACACATTTTCTAGCTACTGCTAGGGCTATTTTAACAAATTCTTTTTCATATTTATTTAATTTTAATTGTGTATCAAAAATATTTCAGAGTTAAAAAAAAGTTGGATCTTGAGAAAATTTAACTCTTGCAACTCTTTCCAAAAATAAATCAAATTCTATCCAAAAGAGTCTTGGTTTTGAACATTTCCAAATTGAATGTGGAAAAAAGTACCTATGTCTTTATTACATCTAAAGCATTTATCTGAAAAATTAGAATTTAATCCATGTGATTTCTGTGAAGTAAAATATAATTGATGTAAAAGATTTTATTGTACTGGACATTAGTTGTATTAGTTATACTATCCTGACAAAGTTCCAATCAAGTTTCCTCTTGAATATTTATTTTTAAATCATTCTCCCATCTTTGTCTTGACTTATGAACTCTTGGTTTATACATTCCTTTTTGCAAAATTGTATGCATAATTGAAATAAACATTTTAATATTTATAACTGTGATTAATTGTTCCTAATGATTTTGTTCAGGTCATATCAAATCTGGACACAAATTACTTCTTAAATATGTCTTTAACTAATAATAAGAAAATACTGATTTATTTTGTATTCCATATTTACTTTTCAATTGTTTAAATGTCATTAAAGTTGTACCTTGAAAGCAATCTTTTAGTGTCTTAATTCCTTTGTTAAACCAAATATTTTTTAAAAATTATTTATTGTAAAAGAAATAAGTTGATTGTGATTCAGTATCATTCCTTATTCCCATTTCCAAATGTACTTTACTCGATATTTTTAAAAAAAGTTTCAACAAAGTAGCATTTCTATCTCCAATGAACAACTTATCATTCCATTTATATATAAAATTCTCTGATTTATCTTCTATTTAATTCATTTCTATCTGAATCCATGCTGGTTTCTCTCCCTCTTGAAAAAAATAAGTCTCAATTGTGCTGGACTATAATAATTTTTAAGATTTGTTAATTGTAATCCTCCATATTCAAATTTCCATGTTAATTTTTCTAATGCAACTCTTGCCATTTTTCCTTTCCAAACAAATTTTCTTAATTCTTGAAAAAAATTGATGGTATAAATGTAGTTAATGTTTGAAATAAATATTGTTCTCTAGGAAATATATAGTTCACCCTTCCTATTAGTGTTATAGGTAGTTCCTTCCATTTCCATAAATAATCTTCAAATAAATTATATAAATTATTATCTATTTTAATACAGATATTTAATTGCATCTCTCTATCATTTAAACTGACTTTCCCTTTTACATCGCTCACAATCTGCTGCAAATATAGGCATTATTTCACTTTTATCACAATTTAATTTGTAACCAGATACTACACCTTATTCTTTTAATCTTAAATACAATTTACTTAATGACCTTTCTGGTTCAGACAAATACATCATAATCTTATGTTCTTTCCTGCCTACTTAAAAACCTTTAATATCATTATCAAATATAATTAATTCTGCCAAAGGCTCTATTGCTAAAATAAATAATGAAGGTGACAATGGACATCCTTGTCTACTTGATCTAGTCAATAAAAAGATTCTGATATTTGCCCATTTGTTACCACTTTTGCTTTAGGCTTATTATAAAGTGCTCGGACTCAATTTATAAAAGTGGGTACTATCCCAAATTTTCCTAAGACTTTAAATAAAAAATCCCAGCAAAGTCTATCAAATGCTTTTTCAGCATCTAAACCAATGGTTCTAAACCTTTTTCTTTCCACTTACATACCACTAAGTAATCCCTATGTCATAAATGCTCTGCGATTAGCAAGGGATTGCTTAAGGTGGTATGTGAGTGGGAAGGGAAGGTTGAGAATCACTGCTCTCGACCTAATTGTTACTGAAATATTTTGCTTGAGAAAAATTGTTATTGACCCATTTCTTTTGGAGTTCTGAAGCCATGCACATAATGAGTCAATTAGGTATGATTAAAACAGTGGTTTTCAAACTTCTTCTTTCCACTCACAAACCACCTTAATCAATCCCTTACTAATCAGAGGGCACCCATGGCATAGGGAACACTTAAAGTGGTATGTGAATGGAAAGAAAAAGGTTGAGAACCACTGGTCGAAAGTAACTACAACACTAGGTTCCTCTCTTAACTGTGTTAAATTTATTATACTCATTAACTTTAGTTAACATTATCTGCTAGTTTTCTTTTTTAAAAAAAAATCCAGTTTCATCCATATTTATTAATTTAGGTAAATATTTCACTATTCTACTTGCTAACATTTTAGATATTATTTTATAATCTGCATTTAACAATGAAATAGGTCTATATGATGATGGCTTAAAAGGATCCTTTCCTTTTTTTAGAATCACTGTTATTGCTGTCTTAAATAATTCTGGCACATCATTCATCTCTCCCATCTGTTCTAATACTTCTACAAACGGAGGAATTAATAAATATTTAAATGCATTATAAAATTCAGGGGGAAACACATCTTCTCTTGGAGATTTATTATTTTGTAATGAGCCCAATGCTTCTTTAACTTCCTTTTGAGTAAATGGAATGGCCAATACTCTTCGATCTTCTGCATTTAATTTTGGTAAACTTATTTGAGACAAAAATTACTCTATTTTTGTTTTCATCTTTTAACAATTCTGACTGATAAAAACTTTTTATAAAACTTTTTCAAATTTTCATTCATTTCTTGTGATTTATAAGTAATTTGATCCTTTCTTAGTTGCTATAATTGTTCTAGATATTGTTCTGTTTTTAATCGCCATGCAAGAACCTTATATGCCCTCTCTCCTAATTCAGAGTATCTTTGCTTAGTTCTCATTATACCTCTTTCTACGTTATAAGTTTGCAAAGTATTATACTTTAATTTCTTATTTATCAACACTTTTATCCTCATTTGATTGTATATGTGATTTTTTCCAAAATCTGTTATTTCTTTTTGAAGTTGTTCTACTTCTTGCATATGACTTTTAAAAATCTTAGATATATAACTTATTATTTGACATCTTAAATATGCTTTCAATGAATCCCATAAAACAAACTTATTTGTTACTGAATTACAATTAATTTCAAAAAATATCCATATTTGCTGTTCCATAAACTCCCAAAATTTTTTACTTTTTAACAAGAAAATTAAATCTCCATCTATAAGCTAATTTCTCTCTATCTTCTATTGATATTGCTAAAAATAAAGGTGAATGATCTGATGAAATTCTTTCTTTATACTGTAATGGAAGATTTAAACCATGATTTTTACTTTTGCAGCCTTTGCTTCTGCAAGGCTGAGAACCTGCTTGTTTTTTAGAATCAGCAGACATAAGCTAAGTTCCACCGAGGGGCCTGAGATGCAGTTATCTGACGAAAGGACATCTATGTACCAAGAACATTTAATCTTCCTGCTTGTTTTGGTCATAGACTGTCAGAGGTCTAGACTTGATGCAAAATAAACCATTGTATTCAAAGTGATAAGCTGAAAATTACGTTATTCGATAGATGCCTAGCCATGCTAGCTTGCTCGCTTATCTTTCTTACTGTGCTGGGAATAGGTGCTTGGGTAAGCAATTTTTGGGTAATATAAGCCATGGTCCCGCTGCTGAAGTTTGAGACTCTCCGAGAGGTGGCAACATCTCTCAGCAAGAAAAAGAACTTCTAGAGTCCAGCTAACGTCCTGGTCGAGGGAGGTGGAGAAGCTGCTACCGGCGCCCTGACAACCTACTGCAAATGTGCGGTCGTTGCCTCGCTTCGGCAGTTGGGACCAGTCCAGGTGCTGATAAGTATAATTGGGAAGGGCTAACATATTGTAGTTTGAAATCAGCTTTTGAATTTGTAATAAACATTTGTATAAACTGAACTGCTCTCGGTGTGTGTGTCTATTTTCTTTCGGTAGCTCAAACACTGTGACCAATCTAAAATGAACAAAGTGAGAGGTACAAGTTTACCCATGACATCTAATCAACTTTTTTTATTCTTCCCTGCAATTGTGCTGATATTAAGAAAAAAATCAATTCTGGAATAAGATTCATGTCTTTTCAAATTAAAAAGTCGAATCCCTTTCTTTTGGATGAATTCTCCTCCATGCATCTATTAATCTCATATCTTTCATTAAAGATTATATAACTTTGGCCACTTTGAATAACATTTCTCCCAGATCCATCCAGCAATGAATCAAGTCAGAAATTAAAGTTTCCACCTATTGACAGATTTTCATTAAGCATTTGCTAAATTCAAAAATATTTCTTGTATAATTTTCTCATCATCTAAATTTGATGCATATAATATTCAAAAAAAGTCCAAAATTCTGAAAAAAAAGTGACAATATACTATTATATATCTACCTTCTGGGTCCATAATAATACTTTGCATTTTAACTGGAAGATTTTAATAATCAGAATTGCTACCCGTCTGGCCTTAGAATTAAATACTGCAGCATGGCCTACGCAATCTCTTTTCAATTTTTGATGTTCAATTTCAGTTAAATGAGTCTCTTGTAGAAAAGCAATATCCACTTTCATTTTTTTTATGTGTAATTATTTTTTTTCCTTTTAATCCCATTAATATTAATACTTATAAAATTGACCATTTCACCCATTAAGTATTTTGATAATAATAACATCCTTCACCCATTCCTCATCTCTTCCAGCTCCTAGTTCTACAATATTATCATATTCAAAACTATTGTTATTAACTTCTTCTTTCTCTATGGCTTGGCTACGCGGACGAAGATTTATGGAGGGGTATGTCCACGTCTGCTGCAGGCTTGTTGGTGACTGACAGGCACGGTTGCAGCGGTTGCAAGGGAAAATTGGTTGGTTGGGGTTGGGTGTTGGGTTTTTCCTCCTTTGTCTTTTGTCAGTGAGGTGGGCTCTGCGGTCTTCTTCAAAGGAGGTTGCTGCCAGCCGAACTGTGAGGCGCCAAGATGCACGGTTGGAGGCGATATCAGCCCGCTAGCGGTAGTCAATGTGGCAGGCACCAAGAGATTTCTTTAAGCAGTCCTTGTACCTCTTCTTTGGTGCACCTCTGTCTCGGTGGCCAGTGGAGAGCTCGCCATAGAACACGACCTTGGGAAGGCGATGGTCCTCCATTCTGGAGATGTGACCCACCCAGCGCAGTTGGGTCTTCAGCAGCATGGATTCGATGCTTGCAGACTCTGCCAGCTTGAGTACTTCGATGTTGGTGATGAAGTCATTCCAATGAATGTTATTAACTATTCCAGGTGAAAAGGACAAAAGAAAAAGAAAAAAACCCTATAAAGATAGAAAAAAAGACCCTGCTAATGTTATTCACATAAACAACATTACTCCCCTCCATGTTACGGGCAGTGGCCTGTGCCACAAATACACACAAATATCAACGCCTTCCTCCCAGCTCTCCCAAAGATATTGTTACAGTTTATTTACCTAAACAGATCGCCCTTTATCAGTTACACATATTGATGTTCAAAATGTCCTTAAAATTACAGTCTGCTGCTCAGCACTCATCTCCTCTTCATGACGAAGGTCTGGCAGAGAGTCAGCATATTGTTTGGCCTTCCTTGGTTCAACAAAGAACTTGTTTTGACCTCCTGGAATAAAAACCTACAGGGTTACTGGATATCTTAAAACAAAAACATACTCTTTTTCCACAGTACATTTTTAATTGGATTATATTTTTTACTTTTCTTCAACAATTCAAAACTTATATATGGATAGAAAAAGATCTATTATATTCTAAAGGTCCTGTCTTTCCTTTGCTCATCTTGTTGCCAATTCCAAAATCTTCTCTCTTACTTGATAATGAAGGAATTTAATCAGTATTAGACGCAGCTTTTGATCTGGTTGTGGTCGAGATCTTAGAACTTGATGTACTCTTTCTATCTCAATACCTCCCTGAAATTCTTTGACAACAAGACTTTGTGGGATCCAACGTTACAAAAATTGTC
This sequence comes from Narcine bancroftii, assembly GCF_036971445.1. Taxonomy (NCBI): domain Eukaryota; kingdom Metazoa; phylum Chordata; class Chondrichthyes; order Torpediniformes; family Narcinidae; genus Narcine; species Narcine bancroftii. The sequence goes on from NC_091472.1 coordinate 235,983,505, forward strand.
TCATGTCATCTCCTTCTTTAAATCCAACAATTTTTATATTATTTCTTCCACTGAAATTTTGGGCCAAATGATCTTGAGCAGTAGTAAAATTAGATTCATATTCCCCATCTGATCTTGAATTGAATCAATTTCAAATTCTGTTCCCTTGACTCTTCCATCTCTTCAAATCTTTTTTTGCATATTCACAACTACTTCCTCTACATGTTTCTTTCTAACTTCTGATTTTAACATTAGAGCTCCAATTTGCTTTATTTCTTTCATTATGTCCTTCATTTGTCAGTCCAAATCATGCAAACCCAAAGGCTCAACATTTTTACATCTTGTAACTTTCAGCTGTCTGCTGGCTCTTTCTGATTCTTCTTCTTCTATTTCTTCTTCTTGCAATTGCAAAACCTCCTTAGAATCACTAAAATTTGATTCTTCATCTGTTTCTTCTTCTTGTTGAAGCCGTTTATATCTGCTTCCTTCTAGTGTTGCTCCCATTTCATGTGATCTGCGCATGCGTGACTCACTGCGCATGTGCAGAAACGCTTCTTCTTTCAGGACCTCCGGCCATTGTTGGAGGAGGCTTGGCGTCGGAACATCTTGAGTCACCTCAGTCACAGACTTCTTCAAGCAGGTTGCAACTGTTGGGACAGCTCCCGGATCCATCTTCGGGCCTCTCTTCTTTATCTTGCTATAGATTTTGCTGTTTTTCTCTTGAGCCAGCAGCAGCTTTTTCTTTCTTTGGAGACATCTTTAGGGTGTTCTTTGTTAGTTAAAATGTTATTTTTTTCTTCTTTTCCTTCTATTTCTTTCCTTTTTTAATACTTCTTAAAATTTTTTTGGGAGAGCTGATTTTTTGTCCAACCTGATGCTACACCATCACGTGATGCCCCACCAGATATACCCTCTTCTAGAGAAAAAACAAATAAAGTAATTAAAGGAAATGGTTCTAATTTAGTCTAAAAAATCACTGATACATTTTTTAAATAGTTCTCCAAAATATTTCTAAATTAGGGCACTCCCAAAACATATGAATCAATGAAACTTCAAACATTTTGGATCAGTATCAGAATAAAAACAAGAAAATTGGGAAATAATTTCAATCTGATTGTTACATTGTCAAAACATGGTTGTGCAGTTCACTGAAACAGTCACCCATCCTTTCTAAGTAACTTGGGAAAGACAGACTGACCTTTCAAAAGAAAAATTGAGGGATACAGGTCTCCCAAACCTCAGGCAAGAATCGAGGGAAACACATCTCCCCAAACCTCAGAATGTATGGAATCCTTTCCCCTGAAATAACCAAGGTCATTTTAGCATTTAAGCTTTCAACAATCACCAATTTTCCTCCTGCTGAATAGACAGATCATAAACACAGACCAGAAAAGCTAACTACAGGCGAATGTAACACTTCCCTCTCCTTTCTGTCCGGAGATCTGAAGCAGGGGTTCGATCCTCACCCATCTGATGTCCCAATTCTTCTTTCTTTGGCTTGGCTTCGCGGACGAAGATTAATGGAGGGGTAATGGAGTTACATGGCCGTTAAACTATGAACCATTTTTAACATTCCCCTTGGCAGGCAATGAGCGGTGGCATTCGAGACAAGTCCCAGCAAATGAGACGTGTGTCCGAATATTACACAAAATGCAATTAAACACATCAACATAAGGGTTTAATTAATGGTGTTATCTAATGAGGCAGGACTGTGTCGACATCAACTGTGATATTGTAGTCATTAGCCCATTAGTCTAACAACCAAACTCCATTCTCACATTGAGACAAACAAGCTGTAAGACCATGAAACTATGCATATTAAAGAGGAGGGGGTGCTTCTTGTCTTAAAGCAAATAAGGGTGGAGAAATCCTTAGGGCATGACAAGGTCCAAGGGCATAGTTACTAATGCTGTTTATAATCAAAGCAAAAATTCACAGACCATCCCTGGGCCAGAACCTAACAATGCTGTGGCTCAAGCACTCCCAATTATTTATTCAGTTTTGATATGAGATCATCTGTCTAAATTGGATTGTGTTCAAAATTGGGTAGCACAATAACACCCAAGCTATCTTCAATTTCTGTGACAACTGATTCTCCCTTCTCACAGGTAAAAACAGATTCTGAAAATGCCTGAATGATTTAACACGAAACACAAGACCGAAGAATTGCGATATTGCCCTTGCAGTAATTGAACCTATAAAATTCAATTAGCGGAGGTGAATTGCCACACAAATTCAGCAGGTCAAGCAAAATTTGGGATAACATGCTCTTTGATGACCAGACGCTCAAAGCATTTCATAATGGTGGAGATCAGAGCCACAGGGCAATAGTCCTGTTTCTTTTCTCCTATCAAAGAGCTACTCAAAAGTAGGAAATGCCTAAATAAAAGGTGGGGGGAGGGGAGAAGAGGAGAGGAGGGAGGGAGGGACTGGAGGAAGAGCACAAATTAACAGGTAAGAGATCAAAGGTGGTTAGAGGTGGCAAGGTAGAACAGAAAAAAGGCGAGAAGTGATAGGAGAGAAGGATAGGATACAATAAGGAAGGGAAGGGGTAGGGATGAAGGAATGGAGACAGAGGGATAAGGAAAGAAAGACTTAGGGGAAGGGGGTTAAAGGAGCGTGGAGGTCAATGCTAATGCCGTCTGGATGGAGAGTTCCAAAACAGAATACTTGGGGTTTCTCCAATTTGCAGGTGGCCTTGGTTTGACTGTTTTGGTCTGTGGGGTACCAAGATATAGTCATCCTGTTTTCAAGCACTTAGACAGTTGGTTACTTGTTTGGTTAATGAATAAATGCCTGTGAATCCCACCAATCTTGGCTCTGCTATTGAGACATAGTCCAACGATGAAGCTGACTGAGCTGCAAGCAACTGGCATTCTCACAGATTCATAGAACACTACAGCACAGAAACAGACACTTCAGCCCATCTGGTCTGTTTCAAACTACTATTCTGCTGTCCTTTTGACCTGCACCTGTACCATAACCCCCCATACTTCTGTTTGCACCCCTCTGCTTCCATCCCTCCATTTTTACCCCTCTTTTTCACCCATCTGTTTCCATCCCTCTCTTTTACCCCCTCTCATTCCATGCCTCTGTTTCCACACCTCAGTTTCCATGCCTTCGTTTCCATGCCTCTGTTTCCACTAGTTTGCACCCCTATTTTGCACCCTCTATTTCAACCCATTTCCACGACTGTTTCCACCCATCATTTTCCACTTGTCAATTTTCACCCCTTTTTCCACCCATTTATTTCCACGTCTCCATTTCCACTCATCCTTTCCCACCCCTCTGTTTTCTCCCCATCCATGTACCTCACCAAACTTTTCTGACATGACAAAATCTAGCTTGCATTCACCACTTCAGCAGGCAGCATGTTCCACATGCTCACCACTCTCTGCATGAATAAGTTTCCCCTGATGTTTCCTTTAAACATTTCACCTTTCATCTTCCATCCTTAACTCGTGTCCTCTAGTTCTCATCTCACCTGAATTCAGTGGAAAAAGATTCCTTGCAGGTACTCCTTACCCTAATACTTTTGCAAATCTCCCTTCATTCTCCGATGCTCCAGGGAATAAAGTCCGAAGTTGTTTATCTTTCCCTGTTACTCAATTCCTCTAGCCCTGTCAACATCCTTGCAAATCTCTTATGCACTCTTTCAGTCTTATTGATAACTTTTCTGAAGCTAGGTGACCAAATTTGTAGACAACTCTCCAAATTTGGCCTCACTAATGTCTTATATAACTGGTGGTACACCACCGGCCTACTGCAGAGGACAACCTCTGTACCTGCAGGAGTGTACCGCCAGCCTACTGCAGGGGGCAACCTCTGCACCTGCAGGAGTGTACCATTGGCCTACTACAAGGGGCACCTCTGTACCGTCAGGAGTGTAAGGGGACAGGACAACTGGCCGGCTGTCAATCAGTTGGCCTGAATGGATCAACCCCCCACCCGGTTGGGTGTCAATCACCCTCCGGGATATAGGCCTGCGTCGCCCTCCTGAAGTCTCACTCAGAGTTACTGCAGCTGCAGCCAGCCTGGCTCTGTGGAAGTCTTTGTGGATTAAAGCCTGTTGTACAGTCTTTGCCTTGTGTGTGTCTGATTCTGGCTAACAGCGCACCACAATAACTATACCATAACATCCCAACTTCCATGTTCAATAGTTTGATTGATGAACTGAAAATTACAGTCTGGAACTTACGTAGGAAAGTCTAACCACAGTCAGTCAAACAAGGTTCACAAAAAGGCCCTGTTGACTGAACAAAACCACACTTTGTTTTGCTATTTCTTCTAACGTGTTTGTGAGTTTGTTTTCTTCCAATCTGTGAAATCTTTATAACGTTGAAACGTTTATGGGCTGACAACCTTCAAAGATAGGGTTAACAAATCCTCAATTTGCTTTTGTACAAGGAAGTCTGCAGATGATGGAGTTGATTGTAGCATATAAACATGTTGGAGAAAGTGAACAGGTTACATAGCATTCATGTTGCAGCCCGTGCCCTTCGTCAGTTATAATAGACTGATGCCTGAATAAAAAGGAGAGTAGGATGGGGGGAGGAAGAGAGGATGGGGAGGAGGAGTGTACAAGCTAACTGGCAATGTGGATACAGGTGGGAGGGTAGAAGAGGAAGAACTGAGAAGTGAGAGGGGGAGAGGGCAGAGGGTAGGAAAAGGAAGTGATATGTGTGAGGGGTTGGAGAAAAGGATGTCCAAGACATAGGGAGAGAAACTTGGGGAGGGCATTAATGAAAATTGGAGTTTGATGGTAATGCTGTCTGTTTGGAGACTGCTGAGATACAATATAATTTGCAGGTAGCTTTGGTTTGGTTGTGCATGATGTCAAGAAGACATGAAAGTGTGGAAGTAAAACACGAAAATCTGAAGACGCTGTGAGTGCAGCAAAAATCAGAAATGCTGGAGGAACTCAACTCATCTCGTAGCACCCAATGGAGGTAAAAATATATTCATCAACATTTCGACCATGAGCCCTTCTTCATCCTTGATTTTGCTCTTTATTTTCTCCTTCCTGATGAAGGGTCTCGGTATGAAATGTTGGTTACCCTTCATTTCCTATGGATGCTTCATGACCTCCTTAATATGTTGGATATGACAAACTAATATCTGACATCTTCCCAAACTTTCCTCCACTCACCTTGAACAATTAAAGAAAAGGTGGCTCTGTCAGACCTGCTGTAACGGCAGTGCTGCCGTTGGTGTGGACCCAGAAGAGCAGGGAGCGGAGACACAGGACTGCTCCATGGGGTATTACTACCTGCTCCTAATGCTGTTGGCTCCATACAGACTTTTAATGGTGTTTTTTTTTAAATTCTTGTGACCACAGGATTTCTGCCCAAGGTGGGAGTGTCTGTGGTGGGCAGCAAACCATAAGGGGTTGTCAGCTCTGCGGGAGCAGCAGATCAGTGCAGGGCACCAGAAATGGGGAGAACACTTCCTGTTGAGAAGGAAAAGCATGGGAGATGACCCTACAAGTCATGGGAGATGACCGTACAATGGAACAGCAAGTAGCTCAGTGGCTGAAAGAATCATACACACTGTGGGTGCTTGGCGACTTGCGGTCGAAACACTCACACGGCTTGCAGTTGAAAGATCCAAACAGGATGCAAGCTGCTGGAGACTGGCTTATTGGAGCCAGGTATTGGAACTGGGATTCAAGAGGGCACTGAGGGCAAGAAGGGCTCCCAAAGGGCTTCGGGCAATGAAGGAATTCTGATTGTATCAGAGGTTTAGATCTGGAGTTCGGGTTGTTGATAGTTTGAACTGGAGTCTATTCCACTGTAGAACCTGTGGCAGGAGCTGGAGGTGAATCCATCGACATTGTATCTCTGAGGGGACTCTCTTTTGCTTCTCTTTCTCCTATTGTTAGGGGTACCAGGCAATGTTCACGGCGACTCCTCGTTTGCCTTGATGCTGACCAAAGTAGAAGCATAATATCCATATCGGATGTTTAATTTGTTATTACATGGCAATAAAAGGAACCTTTTTTTGCCATTGTGCCCTTGATCCATGCCCCTTCATTATCTGTATACCTCTGTTTATTCACCTCTTAGTTGCTCTAAGGCCAAAAACCCTTCTTCTGTCCACCTTGCCTCACAGGACCTGGTCTCCAAACCAGCCAACATCCTGGTAAATTTCCTCCTGCCCTCTCCAAACCATTCGCAACCTTCCTGTAAATGAGGCAACAGGAACTAAACGTGGTCTAACCAGAGTAGAGAGGGCGGCAACATGACGTTGAGCAACCTTTGCGTTTTTCCCTGGACGGGAGGACTCTGTTAAGGGCGGATTGATTGACAGGTAGGTGAGCGCGTGCTGGCCAAGGCTCAAAGGAGGCGGGTCTTGGACTTTGGCTGGGCTTGTGTCCGGGCTGGGCTTGTGGCCGCAGACCCGTGGCGGAGGTTCGGTAGTTGGACGTCGGAGTGACTCGAAGGTCGCCTCCAAATACAAATCGTCTCGTTTTAATTTTCAGGATGGCAACCAACTTGGAAGGAAAGAAGAAAAGTGCAAGTGGTAACGTTTTGCTCATTTCCTCGTTTGAATCCCAACCTCATTATTAGTTTACAAAGATACGTGTGCAGGTTGTTTTAGTTTGCAAATGTCATCATCTTTTGAGGTGGTTGCATATTCCATGGGACCGTGAAATGTCCCGATAAATTGAGCGTGGAGGGGAGGGGAGGGTCTCTCCATCTCCCTGCTGCCCTGAGTCCCGGTGTGTTGACGGCAATGGGTCCTGTTCAGTCAACCAGTTGTCCTAACTTCATGGTGGGACAGGCACCTTCTTGCCTCCCGCCACCCCCCGTGGACCCAGGGCGAGATTTCTGCTCTGACTTGCAGCGAGTCGGCGAGGGAGGGTCCCGGGAGGATGCGGTACGGAATTTATCGCCATGTAATAACAAATTAAACATCCGATATGGATATTATGCTTCTACTTTGGTCAGCATCAAGGCAAACAAGGAGTCGCCATGAACATTGCCTGGTACCCCTAACAACCTCGTAGGTCGGAGAGTTCCGTCGGTCCCGTTACTTGGGTCTCTCTCCCTCCACACGGCTGATTCCTCCTCGCTTACTGTTTGAAGGGGGTTTAAATTTGAGCGATAATTTTATGCATTTCCAGACGAGCCCCTCTGCGAATTGATTATAATCCAGATGTTAATTGAAGAGCAGCGGTCACTTGATGGGAGAGATGGTGCGGCTAGAGTGTGTACTCTCTCTGAAGTGTCCTGGCCAGGTCTTAGTCCCCTTTCAGGGAGAATGGAACAAGAAACACTGGACCTTTTCGGTGCTGTAAATCCATGGGACTATAAGAGCAGAAGGGAACAGAAATCGGCCCCCGTGCCAAACTACTCTCCCATTGACCTGAACCTGGAAGTTGCCCACCACACTCTTCCCATCTGTATCTGTCTGAGTGTATCTTAAATGGCAAAATCCAACTCCCATCCATCGCTGCAGTTGGTTCCACAATCTCACCACTCGCTGCATGAAGTTGTGCCCACTCATGCACTGGTAAACACTTTTCATCCTTACTCATGTTCCCTGATGTAGTATGACAACATAGCTGCTAGAAATTCAAATTTTTAGAGCTTCAGAAAGCCAAGTTTGGTCATGATCCCACCTCTGATCATTCTGCTTCATCTAAATATATTAATGTTTATTTTAAGTCATGATCTGGCTGTGATCTCCTATTTTCAACAAGCAGACATGGTTTTTTTTTGATTGTCCCTGTTGCTGATCTTCACTCCCAGTCCAACTTTTTGAATGTTGCTTTGAAAGTAAATACCTTTCGAATGAAGTCACCTTGGGATGTTAGTCAAGGCATGATTTAGAAAAGGATTCTCTTCCCAACAATGCAGGGTCGATCTTGGATTAAAGTTCTTGCTGTCGCTACAACTTGAATTTATTCTGCTCATAACTGTGGGACTTGATTTTCAAGGTGGGTTTGAGCAGAGCTCCTACCTTGATTGTGGCATCTTCTGCATTCCAGTGTTCAAGATGCTGTGTTACAAGATCAAACCAGCACCCACAAAGAAGGCATATCACACAGATGAACAATTACTTTATTAACAAAAATTCACCTTCAAACTTTAATTCAAAATCCCCCCTTTTATAACAATGCCCACTGGTTACTATGCAAATTTCTATAACAGTGTAAAACTAATAAATTCCCCAGCCTAAATATAACATGTCATTAAAGTCTAACCAGCCCACAGAAAAACTTAGACACAAAACACACAAGACTCACAAAACTTCGATCTCAACCAAAGCAAAGATCATAAACAAAATTCAGTTTGTTTGGTAAACTGAAGCCAAAAGATCTTTGAGAGAGAGAGAGAGAGAGAGAGAGCACAAAATTTGAAGTTGTCTTTTGTTGCTTGCAGAGAGAGGAACCACTGGCTTGGTCCGGATCCTTCTGGCTGCCTTCGGAATGTTCATCCTTTTTGAAATCCCAACATTCTAAACTGTCCTCCAGACCATGACTCATGCTCTGGGCCTTCTTCCACTCCACAGCATCTCCAGTGGTGGTTTATCGTCCAAGTCCAGAAATTTTTAGATCATTTTCTGTACATGCTCAGTCCATCTCCCACTCTCTCAGCAGTCCACCTTCACCTTGGGTTTCTAAGGTAAACTGTCACTTTTTAACATAAAACCATACAACACATAGGCCAATACACAACACAGAACTCTGTAACATTGCAATGTTCTTTTGTCTTTCATTCATGGCTCAGTTACTTCACTGAGTATGGAACCTTGCAGCACAGTAATGCCCTCCAGTCCATGATATAGTGCCAACCTCTGTTAGCCTCCTCCACAACAACAAACCCTTGCCTCCCTCACACTGATAACTGTCTATTTTTCGTCCATACATGCGCCTATCTAAGAGTCTTTTGAATGTTTCTTTTATAGCAACCTCTGCCACTGCTCCACCCCCTCTGGCAATGCAATCCAGGCAGCCATCACTCTCTGAGTAAAAAAAAACATACATACCTCTGACATCTCCCCTAAACTTTCCTCCACTCCTCTTGAACTGATGTCCTCTAACTTTTTCCTCCCTCTGTTTGTCTATTCTCCCTATGGACTTGTCATTATTGATGTCCTAACTTTATTCGTCCTTACTGGGTACATACCTCCACTAATCAGGTTCATTTCCTCTTCCCATTTTGCCTACTTGCTAGCAGCACCACCACCAATATTTGTCATGTGCAAATTTGTAATCATACTGTCTATTTCCATATCATCAATGTACATAACATACCAACCCAGCAGTAATCTCTGCATAGAACCTTGTCAAAGGCCTCACTGAAGTTAACTTTGACAATGAGTCCATTACTCTCATCAACACATTTTATTACCTCAGAAAAAAAATTAACAGGATCTTCTCCCATCTGCTTATCTCAAATTCCTTGCTGATTTACTTGTTCAACACCCACTGAAGATTTGGTGGGTCGAAAAGCTGGTGTTAGAGTTGGGGAGTTGGATGTTGTCAAAGAAGTGAAGAGGCTGGCATGTTTACTTTGAATCAAGATTCCTGATGGTTCCACTTCTGCCTCATCATCATTATCCTCCCCAATTACTTTATCGTAAGCAATTTGATAAACCAATCACTTGTCCTCTAATGTACTCCATAACTAGACAGCTGGGGTAAAGAACTCCAAATCCCCTGTTTGACTCTATCTTTGGAATGTATCCCCAACTGATAGAGATGTTCTCTGTATAATGACAATGTACAAGGTGTTGATGAGGCCAAATTTGGAGTACTGTGTGCAGTTTTTGTCATCTAACTACAGAAAAGACATTAATATGATTGGAAAAGGTGAAATAAGAACCATAAAACACTACAGCACAGAAAAAGGCCCCTTTGGCCCTTTTAGTTTGTGGTGAAACATTTTTTCATCTTGTCCCACTGACCTGCACCCAGTCCATAGCTCTCTATACCTCTCCCATCCATGTACCTATCCAAATTCTTCTTAAATGTTAAAATTGAGCCCACATTCACCACCTCAGCTGGCAGCTTGTTCCACATTCCCGCCGCTCTCCAGGGAAAGATTACGCAGGTTAAAGCATTATTCCCTGGAGTGTCGGAGAATGAATTTGATAGAGATGTACAAAATTCTTTTTCAATCTAATTATTGATTTTAATATACAATTTAAAAAATGGACAGAGAGAATAAAGATACATAATTAAAAAGATTACAATACAATATACAAAGAGTATCTTCATCTCCCCATACTCAATCAAAGAGAAAAAAAATTATAGTCAAACCCTTTGTACTAATCTAATGAAGAGAAAACAAAAAAAAGGAAAACCTTGGATCAGCATTCATTAAACACCAAAAAGAAAAACTTAATAGTATCAGGAAGGGATAATAAATCAAATAAAACATCAGAAATATTGTATGAATGGGTACCAAGTTTCTTCAAATCTAACAGAGGGATTTAAAAGCTCAATCATTCACAGATGGCTGAAAAAAATAATTAGATAAAATAAAGCCAGATAAAGTTTAAAAAAAAATTAAATAAAAAAACCCTCCAGAACTGAAACCATATGTGTAATGTATGTTTGGGTATAGGATTAGTTATCAGTTTTCTAACCTCGGTAAGTGAAAAATCAGTCAAAAATTTCTCGACTGATTTCAAATCCAGATTTACATTCAAATTTATCAGAATAATAAAAAAAACAGAATATGATGTATCAAATATTAATTGCCCAATAGTAGAATTTAAGGTTAGGGAATGTCAAGCCCCCATCCTTTTTCAACGTCTGTATTTGAGCTTTATTTAGTCTAACCTTTATCCTGCCAAATATGGGAAGATGTCTTGGAATCAATAATAAATATCAAAATATGGTTTTGGGATTAAAAATTGGAATGGCTTTAAATAAATACAAACATTTTGGTGGTATCATCATTTTGATTGTATCAATACTAATGATAGTGGGGTCCATCTAAAAAAGGATTGTTTCATGTGATTAATCAGAGGAAGAAAATATAACCTGTATAAATCTTTAAATTTTTTAGGAATTTTAACCCCTAGATAAGTAAAACAACCTTAAATGGTATATGTTCATAAATGGGTATAGGTACATAATCTTTTATTTGAAGTTGTGAAAACCAAACATTTTTTTTTACTGCATGTACAGTATATTTTCAGGTGTTTAGCTTAGTTTGAGCCAGTTTAAGTTTGAAGTTTTACTGTATATTTTACCTAAAAATATAGGGAATGTCCTCCAGCAGAATTTCAGCAACCCTGCCGAAAGGGTATTTGACAGAGGGAGCAGCTTGGGGAGAGAGCGGCAGCACGGCTCGAGGGGGCAAGCGGGGAGAGAGCGACAGCGCGGCTCGAGGGGGCGAGCAGGGAGAGAGTGGAAGCGCGGCTTGAGGGGGCGAGCGGGGAGAGAGTGGCAGCGCGACTTGAGGGGGCAAGCGGGGAGAGAGTGGCAGCGTGGCCCTGGTGTGCGAGTAGGGAGAGAGCAGCAGCGTAGCTTGGGCAGGCGAGGGGGAGAGACCGACAGCATGGCTCAGGCGGGTGAGTAGGGAGAGTGGCAGTGAAGCTTGGGTGGGCAAGTAGGGAGAGAGCGGCAGCACGGGGTGGGCGAGCGAGGAGAGAGAGGTCTTTGTTTATCTCACTTCATTTACTCCCCCCCCACCGCAATTACTTAAAAGTACCATTGTTTTAATGTTATTCTGTTTTCTGAAAGTTTCCAAAATCTGAAAAGTGTCTGGTCCCAAGGATTTCAGATAAAAGATTAAGCACCTGTACCTGAATATTTAGGGAAAGTAATTCACTCAGAAAGAAAACTAAATTGCGACAGCAAAGATAACATAGATGGAATGGATTTCTCAGGGTCTGAAACATATATATAACAAATCATCCGCATGAATGTTATCTCCCCTAGTAATTTCTCTTTTATCATTAGAATCTGAAATGCAATTGCTAAGGGTTCCAGAGCTAAATCAAACATTAAGGGGCTAAGAGGGCAGCTCTGTCCAGTTCCACGCTGGAGCCTAAACAGGGAGGACCTTTGATTGACCTTTGACAGATGCAGAGGGAGAGTGATAGAGCATTTTAATCCAGAATTAAAACAAGTCCCAAAATGAAATTCCTCCAAAAACTCAAACAGATAAGATCATTCCACCCTGTCAAATGCCTTCTCAGCTTCCAATGTGTAACACGTTCTGGAATTTTAGCTGAGGGAGAATACATTATATTCATTAATCTGTGAATATTTGAATATAAATAATTATTTTTTTAAAAAACCTTGTCTGATCATTTGAAATAATGTGAGGAAGAACATTTTCCAGCCTGCAAGCCAGAATTTTAGAAAAAATGTTTGAATCAACTTTTAATAGTGATATTGGTCTATAAGATGCACAGTCGGTAGAGTCTTTTATCCTTTTTAAGAATTGAAGAAATTGGTGCCTCATAAAAAAATTTGGGGCAAGGTTCCCAATGAAATGCAATCCTTAAACACTTTACATAACCAAGGGGGAAAGTAGGTTAGAAAATAATTTTAAAAATTCAACCATCTTGACCAGGTGCCTTGCCCGTCTGGAGAAGTAATAGCTTTAAAATTTCTTCCTCGGAGATAGGTTCCCCTAAAGATATACAATCATTACGAGACAATTTAGGAATATTCAATCAGCCCAGGAAATTATTCATTGAACTTGAGTTATCTGGAAAATCAAATTTGTATAAATTGGGATAAAATTCATGAACACCTTATTTATTTCATCATGATCAGTAGATAGGTTCTCATCTTACTTATGAATCTTCGTTATCTGTCTTTTAACTAAAGCAGCTTTTAATTGACTAGCCAATAGTTTACCTGATTTCTCATCATGTATATAAAATTAACATTTGGTTTTAAAAAGTTGACTTACAATTGGGTAAGTTAAAATCAGATCATGTTACATTTGGAATTCAACTCTCTCCTTATAACTGTCAGAATTAGGGGCTACTGAGTATAATCTATCAATTTTAAAAATCTTGTTAATGAATGAAATTCTTTTCTCATTTGTTCGTTTTCTCACCCCCACCGAATATGAAATAATTTGACCTTGAAGATGCACCTTGAAAGTATCCCATTTATCAAGATAGACATTCCCTCAGTAGAGGTCATTTCAAAAAATTAAACCTATCGGTTCTTTAATAAAGTTTAAAAAAAAACTTTCATCCTGCAACAAAGTAGAATTAAACTGCCATGGCCTGAAACCGGAAGCTGCATCAGAAAGTTAAATTGAAAGCTTTATTGGTGCATTTATCAGATATTACAATTGCCTCCAAAAATCCAGAAGCCTGAGTCCAACTAAAAAGAGTAAATGTAGGTAGTGATTTATTTGGGAGTATCTGATTGGAGGCTGATCTATTAATCAAAAGGATGAGACAACAATTAACATTTCCTCCCATAAGCAATATTCTTTAAAATTTGGCAATAATGAAAGCATGCGTTTATATAAAAAAAAATTCTGCATCGTCAATGTTAGGAGCATAAATATTCACCAGCACCACCTTTTAACCTAATTAATCAGTTATAATGAAATATCTACTATTAGAATGTGCAACAGTATCAAAATGTGTAAATGGAGTGAAAGAACCAATTTTGGCTTGGGATGAAGAATGAAATTGTTAGTCCTTACAAAATTTAAAAAAGCGTTGACTATGTTCCCTTCGAATATGCATCTCCTGCACATATATAATGTTAGCCTGAAGCCTTCTAAATATATTTAAAAAGTTTTTCCATTTATTTGAATGGTTCAGGCCATTAATAAACTAAAGACTTTGCCATCCATCATATCTGAATACAACATAAAAGGTATTACAGAGCCATTCATAGTGAGCAAGTAGAGAGCCAAGCAATGAAACAGTTAAACTGATGAGATTGGAATTCCAGAAAGAAAAACCTAATCCCTTTCCCCTCCCCAAGACCCAAAAACTATCCAATAGTAGGATAGCATGCTAAATAGCATTTGCTTCAAAAAGCAAATAAAAAGCAAAACAAAAAATCAATTCCCAATGTAACATAGTCAAAAGAAGCAGGGAATTTCTGACCTTAAATAGCAAAACAAGATGTTCTGTCTGAAAACCACAAAGTCAAATAGAAGCTCTTAACATTCAGTATCCATTTTAACAAGATATTTCTCCCAAGACTCCAATAAATCCATCAAAGGTAAAACACCCATAGTCAAATTAGTCAATTCATATTAATTAGATATTAAATTGGAGCAGAAGGGAGCTGATCCAAAAATTTCCATGCTTATTCTACTGAACCTATCCACTTATGAGAACCTTCTTTTGGCATAATTCTCAGACATACAGGAAAGAATAATGAAGGTCAAAGTTTCCATTTTTACATTTCAGCCATCACTATTTTATATTGTGCTCTCATTAAGAACTTGAAGACAGTAGTCATCCACAATGTGGAAGTCAAATTCCTTGTATTTGGGGCTTCTGTGGTCGTGCTTCATGCGGAATAATTTCCTTGGTCTGAAAGTTATGCAGACACCAAATCACGGATCAAGGCTTTAATTCTGGGGAAGATTTCACTCTGTCCAAAATGGGAGGCTTCTATAGTACACCTCCCCCAAATAACCTGAACAGAAAATTCTTCATTGGTGAAATTTGAAGATACATGGCAACCTTTTATGTCTTATTTTCATATGATGTAAATGTTTCCAATGTAATTAGATGTATTTACTCTTCCAGATGAGATATAGTCTTGTTTTTTGATTTAACATTATGAACTACAAAATGTACATAACCTTCAGGATAAGCTGTTCAGATGTTCTTTGTTAGTTTTTACTTTCTTTTTTATTAGAGTAGGTTAGGTTTTTTTTATTTTCACCCATTTCAGTGGAAGTGGTGGGGGGGGGGTGGGTTTAAACCATGTTTATACTGTTTGAAATTTTGTATTCACATATGTGATAGTGCATTTTCAAGTTAGTTCCCTTTTCTTCATTGTACTAAATATCTTATTAAAAAAAAAATCACCAATAAAAAAAGATTAAAAGAGAGAAAATTTGAAAAGAATTTAATTAAATTCATTCTGTGTCTTCAGGAAAGCAAATAATATACAAGTTCGATCTGTGATCCTGATTTCTAAATCAATCACTCTGTGTTTGTACTTATGCAGTTGCTGTGTAGTGAAAGTTAGTCTTCTCCAAAGAATCCAGCCTTCGGTCACGCTCGACTCCACCCTGCTCCAATGCAGAGATCTGTCCATTATGCTTTCTGAGTTCAAATTAAGGGCAGCCAATTTAATTTCAAAACCTCTGAACATGAATATACAAAATTATGAGATGTATAGATGCATCTATACAAGTCCCGCATCGGACTTGTCAGCCACAAACGAGCCTGCAGCTGACGTGGACATTTACCCCCTCCATAAATCTTCGTCCGCGAAGCCAAGCCAAAGAAAAATAGATGCAAGCAGGCTTTTTCCATTGATGTTGTGTGAGACAAGAACCAGAGGACATAGACTAGGGGTGATAGGTGAAATGTTTAAAGGGAACACGAGGAGGAACTTCTTCACTCAGAGAGTGGTCAAAGTGTGGAACAAGATGCAAGCTAAATTGGTGAGTGCAAGCTTCATTTTGACATTTAGGAAAAAAGTTGGATAGGTGCATAGATGGGAGGGGTATGGAGGGCAATGGTCTGGGTGCAGGTCAATGGAACTAGGCAGAATAATTGTTCAGCCAGATGGGTTAAGGCTTGTTTCTGTGTTGTAGTGTTTGAGTTGCTGTTTCATTGGCTCACCTAAACACAAAGTAAAACGTGCCGAAACATCATGAAACCCATAGCCAGTTCGGTGGGAGGGAGCCCCATGTAAGAATTTGAATGGCTATGTAGTCACAGTCTCTAACCAATGAACCCAATTAATAGCTGCTGTTTTCTCCCCTACCTATCCCTTTCTTCTCCCATTGCTCTGTCCCCAGGCCTTAATGGAACACCGAAAAAACCTCCTGTTCTGGTGGATGGAGTGTTGTTGGATCAACCACTGAATGACCCTGAAGCAGGAGAACGATTTGTACAAGATGCATTTCAGATCATTCTGGAAGAGGCCATCAGAAAGGGAACAGATATCAATGAGAAGGTGGAATGGTTCCTTTATTATCATGTGCATAAATACACCATTTCAGTTCCATGGATCATTGCCACAACAACATGTCTGTCCATGGCCTTGTGTACTGCCAAACTAGACTACCTGCAAATTAGAAAACAACTTGTATTCCATCTGGGTACTCTCCAACCAGGAGACATTAACCTCGACTAATCTTAAACCTCTTCCCCTGAGGATCTCCCTTTCCCTCCCTGGCTCCTTTCTTCCAACTCCCCACCCCTTCCCCCTCCTATTAGAGGGCTACCCTCTCCACCTATTACTTCTCTCTCTTCTACTCTCCCACCCGTGTACCTATGACCTCTTGCCGATTTGCCTGTGGTCCTTACTAGATGAAGCTAGAATGAAAAATATATTGATTGGGTCTGCCATTTTCTTGTTCTCTGTTTTGGATTTCCCTGATTCTAACTGCAGGGGACCTACATCTATTTCTACTTCTTCTCTTTACAAACCTACAGGAGATTTTGCAGTCAGTTTTTTTAAATATCTCTGCAAATTTTCTTTTGTACTCAATTTTCTTCCATCTCATTGGACTTGGTCTTATTCTAAATTCTCTCTGCTCTTGGGTTTGCTATTTTACCTACCAATTTGTGTGCTCCCTGAGTTGTCTTTAGCCAAGGTTGAGCCACCTTCCCTGATTTACTTATTACAGAGATGGACAGTTTTTGAAGTTCCTCTGTGTGATCTTTAAATCCCTGCCATAATCTATCTCCCATCAACCCATTGACAGCCTATCCTCACCAGTTGGCACCTTGTTTCATTGTTACGGGATCACAAGATGTAGGAGCAGAAGTAGGACCATTGGCCCACTGAGTCTGCTCCACCATTCTATTCAAGAGCTGATCCATCGTCCCACTCAGCCCCACTCCCTGGCTTTCTCCCCATAACCCTTGATGCCTTGACTAATCAAATATTTTTCAATTTCTGCCTTAAATACACCTGACAAACTCCCTTCCACAATTGCCTGTGGCAACAAGTTCCACAGATTCACGATTCAATGACTAAAGAAATGTTTCTGAGTCTCTCTTTTAAATTGATGCCCTTTAATCCTGAAGTTATGCTGTCTTGTCTGAGAATCCCCTCCCATGGGAAACCTCTGCTCTGTCCAGGCCTTTCAAGATTCAAAATGCCTCTGAGGTCCCCATTACCCTTCTGTACTCCCAATGAATTGCATCCAAGAGCCAACAATCGTTCCTCAAATGCTAACCCTTTCATTCCTGTTAATGTTCCAGTAAATCGTCTCTGAACCCTCTCCAACATCAGCTCGTCTTTTTTCAAATCAGGTGGTCAAACTGTACACAGTACCCCAAGTGAAGTTTCACCAGTGCCTTGTAGCATCTCAACATCACATCCCTGCTCTTGTATCCTATTCCTTAAGAAATAAATACCAAACATTGCATTCGCCTTCTTCACCACCAACTCAACCTGGAGGTTAACCTGACAAGTTTCCTAGATGAGGACTCCCAAGTCCCTGTGCACCTCAGAATTTGGCATTTTCTCCCCATCTACCCGTCTATTTCTTTAATAAATGTGTGATGGTACAATTTGCAACATTGCATTTCATCTACCACCTCTTTGCCCTAATCTATCCAAGTCCTTCTGCAACCTTTTATTGTCCTCAGTATCACCTCCCCTACCACCTATTTTACAATGATCTACAAATTTACCTATAAAGCCACCTATTCCATAATCCAAATAATTTATATACAATGTAAAAAGAAGCAGCCCAAACACTGATCCCTGCGGAACACCACTGTAACCTGTAGCCAACTAGAATAGGATCCCCTTATTCCTATTCTGTTTCCCGTCAATCAGCCAATTCTCGAGCCATGCTAGAATCCTTCCTGTAATTCCATGGGCTCTCATCTTGTTTAGCAGCCTTATATATGGCAGCTTGTAGAAGGCCTTTTGAAAGTCCAAATACATAACATCCACGACATTCTCCCCTGTCCATCCTACTTGTGATCTCTTCAAAAAATTCCAATTGGTTTGTCAGGCATGATTTTCCTTTAAGGAAACAATGTTGATGTTGCCCTGTCTTTACATGCACGTCTAGGTATTCTGTAACCTCATTGTTGACAATCCACTCCCAACAGCTTCACACCCACCAATGTCAGGCTAATTGGTCTATAATTTCCTTTCTGCCTCCTCCCTCCATTCTTAAACAGTGGAGTGACATTTGCAATCCTCTAGTCCACTGGAACCATGCCAGAATCTATTGATTCGTAGATGATCATTACCAGTGCCCCCACAATCTCTACAGCGACCTCCTTCAGAACCCAAAGGTACATTCCATCTGGCACAGGAGTCTTATATACCCTTAGACCATTTAGCCTCTGCCAAGTACCTTCTCTCTTGACTTGACTGCACTCACTTCTCTTCAAAGAGAGCCTTGAGAGTCCAGTATGCTACTAATGTATTCCACAGTGAAGGCTGATCCAAAATATTCATTCAGTTCCTCTGCCATCTCATTGTCTACCATTACAAATTCTCCAGCGTCATTTTCTATCAGTTCTATGACTACTTTGGACACTCTTTTACTCTATATATTTAAAAAAGCTTTTAGTGTCCTCTTTAATATTACTTGCTAACCTTCTTCCATAATTCTTCATTTCCTTCCTAATCACCTTCCTAGTTGTCTTCTCAAGTTTTTAAACATTTCCTAGTCCTCTATCTTCCCACTAATTTTTGTTTCCTTGTCTGCCCTCTCCTGCTTTTACTTTGGCTTTAATGTCCCTCGTCAGCCACATTTGGCTCATTTTCCTGTCCACAAATTTCTTTCTTTTTGATATGTTCCTGTACGGCACTTTTTTCATTTCTTGCAGTAACTTCAACAATAATTGATCTGCTGTCTTCCCCATTCACGTACTTTTTCATTTGACTTTGTCCAGTTTCCTCTTGTGCAACTGTAATTTCCTTTGCTCCACTGCAATATTGATTTATCAGACTTTAGCCTCTCCTTTGCAAATTTTAAAGTGTACTCAATTATATTGTGATCACTGGCTCCTTAGGCCTCCTTAATCTTAAATCCTCTAATCACTGCTGGTTTATTACACAGCACCCAATCCAAAATAGCCAATCCCCAGGTTGGTTTATAAACAAGCTGGCCCCCCATCCCAAAAAAAATCCCTTACCCCTTTAAGTGCTGAATCCAGGTGTCTGAATTAAATGTCAATCTCACGGTGAGAGAGTCTAGGACAAAAGAGCGCCATGTGGTGGTCATTCTTTCCCAAGAGGCCTTGCCAAGATTACTAATTAATTCTTGCATTTACCATCATTATCCTGATTGATAATCCATATCACTAATCAAACCTGCCTCATTACCCAATGCCTAGTCTAAGAATCCCTGCTTTTTAGTTGGTTCCCCTGTCATAATGATCAAGGAAACTATTCCTTGCACACTTCAGGAAATCCTCTTCCACTGTATTGCCACCAATTTGGTTCTCCCAATCTACAAATAGGAGTCACCCAAGATGATTGCTGTACCTTTTTATTATGTGCTTCCCTTGTTGGTTGTGTCATTTATTTATGTCCTTGTGACAGAGGCCATTTGACCATTCATGTCTCTGCTGGTTCATCAACAATTCCATTTCATTATTCTCTGTAATATACTAAAGCCCCATGATTCTCCCACCTACACAATAAGGGTCATTCATAGCATTTAGTTACCCTCTTATTAGCCAGGAAGGCTCAGCAGTACCTATGCTTCGTAAGGAGGGTGAGGAGGGCAAGGCTACCATGAAACTACAAGAGATTGGAGCAGAAATAGGCTATTCAGCCATCATGTTTGCCCCACGATTCAATCATGAGCTGATCCATTTTCCTACAGCCCCATTGCATGGCCTGCTCCCCATAAACTTTGGTGCCCTGCCTGAAATTCACCAAGTGACTTGGCGCCTCCATAACTGCCTGTGGCAACAAACTCCACAAGTTCACCTTCTGACTAAAAAAAATTCCTCCACATCTCTGTTCTAAGTGGATGCCCTTCAATTCCAAGGTTGCGCTCTTTTGTCCTAGACTCTCTCACCGTGAGAAACAAGCTCTATGTTGGCTATGTCTTTCAATATTCAAAATATTTCCAGGAGATACCCCTTCATTCTCCTAAATTCCAATGAGTGCAGGCTAAGAGCCGTCAAATGTTTATTATATGATGACCCTTTCATTCCCGGAATCAACCTTGTGAAGCTCCTCTGAATCCTGTCCTATGTCAGCATGTCCTCTCTGAAATGAGGAGCCAAAAAACTGCTCACAAAACTCACTAGTACCTTGTAACACCTCCACACCACATTCCTGCTTTTGTATTCTATTCCTCTTGAAATGAACAGCAGCATTGCATTTGCCGCCTTCACACTAACTCAGCCTGCAATTTTGTCTTCAGGGTATCCTGTACGAGGACTCCCAAGTCCCTTTGCATCTGTGAATTTTCAATAATCTCCCCATTTAAAAAAAGCCTTCCCATTTATTTCTTCTACCAAAGTGCATGACTGTACACTCTGTGACGTTGTATTTCTTTTGCCACTTTTCTACCCATTCTCCTAACCTGTTTAGGGCCTTTTGCAGCCTCCCTGTTTCCTCAACACTACCTGCTCCTCCACCTACCTTTGTATCATCTGCAAACCTGGCATCAAAGCCATTTGTTCCTGTAGAGCTCGTCGAAAGAACCAAAGACTTGTTGATCCAAACCAAGGCTTTTATTAGCAAAAGACAGGAGCTCTTCACAGGTGGCCGACCAGTCCAGAATGATCTGACCTGGCTGGGGACACAACCCTTTAAGGCCCAGACAATAGGTGTGGCTTAGCTCTCAACCAATCGCTGTAAGCACAGTCTAGATACAGTAACTATATACACTATGTACATTGGTGATAAATCTGTACTCTCACAGTTCCATAATCTAAACAATTGATATAGAACATAAAAAGAAGCGCTCTAACACCAACCCTTGTGGAACACTCTGACACTCTGCCTCCTGCCAGTCAGCCAATGGTATACCCACTCTAGTATGACTCCTGGGCTCTTGTTAAGCAGCTTCACGTGCAGCACCTTATCAAAGGCCTTCTTTAAATCCAAATAGACAACATCTACATAGCACACATATAGACAAATAATACATATGCAGGACAAGTATTTTAATCTATAAAATAAATAAATATTGTTTTATACAAATGAGAGTCTCAGATAGATAGTGTGAGCAGTTCCTTCGATCGATCAGCATTCTCACTGCCCGTGGGAGGCTGTTCCTCAGCCTGGTGGTCCTGCCTCTGATACTCCTGTATCTCTTTCCCGAAGGGAGCAACTGGAAGATGCTGTGTGTAGGGTGGAAGGGGTCCTCAATGATTTTATGCGCCATCTCAAGCCATTCTGTTAATTCTCTAGAGCTTCTATCAGCTTCTATCTTCATTTTAAATCTCTCATAAGCTTTTCTTCTGAACTAGATTTTCTACATTCCTTGAACTCCATGGTTCTTTCCCCTTGCCATCTCTCCATGTCTCAATGGAATATACTTGTGCAAAGTGCCATGCAACTATTCCCTGAACGTTTGCCACATTTCTGCTGTACATTTCCCCAAATGCACCTGCTCTCGATGTATGCTCTCAAGCTCCTGCGGTATAGCTTATTTTCCCCCAATTAAATATTTTCCTAAGTTGCTGATTCTTGTCCTCTTTTAGTGCTATGGTAAAGGAGAGGGAGTTGTGATCATTTTCTCTGAAGTGTTCACCCACTGAGAAATCTGACGCCTGACCTGGTTCATTTCCCAATACCAGAGCAAGTAAAGGCTCTTCTCCAGTTGGCCTATCTACTGAATGTATTGCATCAGGAAACCTTCATGAACACGCTTAAAAATAAATAAATTACATTTCTTTTAGCCTTTCACTCTAAGATGATGCCAATCAATATTAGGAATCTTAAAATCACCCATCACAATAACCTTTCAAGAATCTGCCTGCCTATTTGCTCCTCGATGTCTCAGTAGATAATCCCTCCACTACTTCCCCTTTTCTGCAGCTGTGATAGTATCTCTGATCAGCAATCCTACTCCCCCACTTCTTTTACTTCCTTCTCTGTCCCTTTTGGCACATCTAAACTTGGTCCTTTCCACAGCCATTCATGCCGCGAGACAGTCAAATCTCTGTAAAGGCCAAAACATCATAGTTCCATGAATTAACCCACACTCTGATTAACCCACACTCTGATACTAATACTCTGCATTAAAGTACACATTTTAACCCATTCAAATTGCTGCATTTATATTCCATTCACTGCCTGTCCTTTGTCACAGTCAGACTACACATAGCATCTACCATTTCACCAATTGCTCCATCATTTGACTTAACACTCTGGTTCCCATTCCCTGCCCAGATAATTTTAACCCTTCCCATCTGCTCCAACAAACCTGCCCATGAGGATATTCACCCCTCTCCAGTTCAGGTGCAACCTGTCCTTTTTGTACCAGTCATGCATTGATCCTCAAACCTGAACCCCTGCCCTCTGTACAAACTCCACAACCCTATATTCATCTGCATAGCTTCTTATTTTTGGGCTAACTGGTGCGTGAGACAGGCAACAGTGCAGAGATTACCACACTTCAGGTCCTACTCTTTAGCTTCCTTCCTCACTCCCTGTATTCACCTTCAGGACCTCATCATCTTTCCTAGGTCATTGGCACTAACATGTGCCACAACATTTGGCTGCTCACCCTTCCTCTTAAGAACTCTATGGACTCGATCAGAGACATCTCGACCCTGGCATCTAGAAGGCAACAAAATATCGGAGAACCTTGATCCCTTCCACAGAATCTCTTGTCCATTCTCCTCACCAATGAATCTCTTACCATTGTTTTCCTCCTCCTTCCCTTTTGAGTCACAGAGCCAGACTGTGCTAGAGACCTTGTCTCTGGTAGGTCATCCCTTCCAACAGTATCCAAAACAGTTTGCATGTTATTGAGGGGATCGACCACAGGGGAACCCTTCGCTGGCTGCCTATTCCCTTTCCCTCTCCTGTAGGTCATGCAACTATCTGCTTCTTGCCTTTGAGGTGAGACTGCCTCCCTGTATCTCTTGTCTCATCATTGCCCCTGCCTCCTGAATAATTTGGAGTTCACCAAGCTTCACCTCAGTTTCTGAACTCAGTCTGTGGGGAGTTGAAGCTCAATGCACTTCTCACTGGTGTAGTCACAGCATCATTTTACAAGACCCCAGATGAGAATTAATAATTACTGTATGTTCTGGTGATTCTTTGCCAGGACATACAGGGGGGTCGCCAGTGATTCCACATTATTGATTTTTTTTTGTTATTAAGCATTAAAGTAACTTTGATTAGAGGGAGGGGTTGGATTAGATTAATTTTTTTCTTCTTGATCTTTGTAGTTTTTTCTTTTTTTCTCCTTTATTATTTTATCAAATATTTCAAATGGGTTTGGCATGGTTGCATAAATCATTTCCATCAATAGTAGTTTGAAGTATTGCAAGTAATTTGATGTAATTTTCTACATTTTCTTATTAATTTTTTTCTGTGTGTGTTTACTTGTATACAAATGAATTACTATGCAATTTTCCTTTTTTTTAAATGAATGCTTGTATGTTCAACTATAAAAAATATTTAAAAGGGAGAGTGTCCTATCTGGATGTATGGTAGCTGCTAAGCATTGGACCAGAAGTCAACACAGGATCATCAAAATGAAGGGCTATGGCTGGATGCAAGTTATTCGAACTAGGCAGAGTAACAGTTCAGCAGAGATGGGCCAAAGGGCCCCTTTCTGTGATGCAGTGTTCCATTGTTCTATGGTTCCCTGCCTGCCTATTTTTGTTTATACCTGATGAAGGGGCCAGGCCCAAAATGTTGGTCACCCTTTACTTCCTGTGGATGCTTCATGATTCGACAGAAAGGTGGAGAGGGTCGTGTGGTGATATGTAATTGCACCACTAGGTCACCAGGAACCATCCTGGTGACTTTGTATATAAAGCAGTCCAGAGCTACAGTCTAGCCTTCCAGGTTTGTCTTACAGAGAGACAAGACCACTTAGTGTACATATTAGTTTATTAAATGGTTCTCCCTTTTCTCTATTGACCTCATTCAGTGGGAGCATATCTTAAATAAAGCTCAAAGAATTGTTCCATGCAGTACACAGTATGCCTGACAGACTACCATTAAGGAGTTACAGTATCATCAAAATCAGGGCTGGTAGGCTGGGAAATTGCTTCTTCCTGGAGGCTGTGACATTGATGAACAGTATCCTGTAATTGAGTAAATCATTCCAAAATATTTATAGATATTTATTTTAAATTATAACTTTATGATTATGTGATTATTAGATACTGTGTGTATGCCCTGTGATTTGGAGAAACCCTGTTTCATCTGGTTGTGTGTGTGTGTGTGTGTGTGTGTGTGTGTGTGTGTGTGTGTGTGTGTGTGTGTGTGTGTGTGTGTGTGTGTGTGTGTGTGTGTGTGTGTATATATTTATATATTTATTTATTTATTGCCACCTCTTGGTTTGCCTCTAGGTCTGTGATTGGAAGGAACCTGACGAATTGCGGGCTCTTCTTGATCTTGATTTGATCGACGATGCTGAATCCCATGAGAAGCTGCTGGAGCGGTGCCAAGCTGTCATCCGATACAGCGTCAAAACTAGTAGGTGCTCTTATTGGTCATATTGTATCCTGATTGAACAGTTTCTGGAAACGTCGCATTGATCTGTCTAAATATTTTCCTACTGGAGGAAGCATAGGTTTTATAGTCCAAATCTGCCCCTCTGAAAACTTTCCATACTTCTGACCCACTATATTTGTTTCCTCTTGATATCATGTTGATAAATGGCCAAAAACGAATTCAGGTTGTGATTCACCAGACCTTCAAGAGGTTGGGGGGGGGGTGTTTCTGTTTTCTTGCCAGGATAATGTGGTTGCTGGGTGGGAGGATGAGATTTCGTCCATGAACTGCAACAGTCTTGATGGGTCAGCTGGTCTTTCTGTCCTCGTGCGTTCTGGAATGATCATTCACAGGATGAGGCAGCTTATCCACAACTGTCTTGTGGTGAATCTCGTTCCAGATAAGAATCTGTTTCCACTGATGATCCAGGCAGCAGGTTGCAGGCTGTAACAATCTGCTGTGCCCTTGGGTGATCTCTTCTTCCACCAATGGAAGTCCCTTTTTGTTATTAAACCTGTTTATTGATTGAACAACCCGATTGAATCTTCTCTCAAACTTCTCTGCTATGAGGGGAAGCAGCCCCAGATACTTTGGACCCTTATCTCAGCTCGACAATCCAGTAAATCTTGTCTGCACTGTCGAAAAGATCGACATCCTTCCTAATGTTGGATCTATAGCCCAACTCATCACTTATAATTTATTATAACTTCCTTGCTTTTTATTCTTTCTATATTAATGATGTATTTTCAGCCTGTCTGTATCCTTTTCACCAGCCATTCTCAAAATTTTTTTTTTGGCTTCGGACTCTGCTCAAAGTTTATGGGCCCCCTTCCTTGTGAAGCAATCAAGTTTAGTTGGTTTCTTCTGTACTTCAACCAAATAGATAAAAAGCATAAAAATATTTTGATTTAAATCCCTGTCCCACTCCCATCCCTTGAATGTGCTGTGGGCCACAGAGGTGGTGTATTGAAAATGGCTGCTCGCACTGTTTTCTGCCCATTAATCTTTTCCAAGTTCTGTACCATTTGCCCTGTGTACACACATGCAGATGATTAATATGTATCTGAAGAATAGTTAGTGGTTCGTGTTCTCACCCTCTCTTCCTCTCACAAAAGAACTGCCTCCTCCCAAATGCTGAACTGTACCACTTGTTCTTCCCTCTCCAGTTCACCCACGATTCTACAACCAACAGTTTGCAGGGCTGGATCATCACTCCTTAGTTGGCCGTTACATCACCGAGACACTGAATACCACCCAGTGAGTAGCACTTACTGATTATCCAGTCCACTGTGTGTGGCTTGCAGCTCCATGGCAGAAGTGGGAATGCAAGCAAATGATTTTCTGAACTGTTTAGAAATTTGTGATAAAGCAGACACTGTGATCAGAGCTGCTGAGCCTCTCTTGCTCAAAATAGGTGTCAGTCAGGCTTAGATCTCCAATGGTTTACCTCCTCTTTGGTTTTTCATAGCATTAAATGTGAACACTGTTGTTGGCTATACGTGGCACAGAGGGGAAATGTATTTTGCAAAGTGGTTTCTTCTGGAAGTTACTGATGCATTACCAATCTTACCAAGCTTTTTGAGAAGGGTGCCTGGAAAGTTGATGAAGGCAAGGCTGTGGATGTTGTCGACATAGATTTTAGTGAGACCTTTGACGAGATCTCACGTGGGAGGTTAGTCAAGAAAGTTCTGTCGCTCAGTCATCACGATGAAGTCATAAATTGGATTGGACATTGGCTTTGCAGTAGAGGACAGAGAGTGGCAGTAGATGACTACCTTTTTCACTGGAGGCCTGTGACTCGTAGTGTGCCTCAGGGATCATGCTGGGTCCATTGCTGTTTGTCATCTATATCAGCGATCTGGTTCAAATGTATTAAATTGGATCAGCAAGTTTTCAGATGACACCATGTTTGGAGGTGTTGACAGTGAGGAAGGTTTTCAAAGCTTATAGTGGGGTCCGCATCAGCTAGATAAATGGGTGGTAAAATGGCAGATGGAACTTAATGCGGACAAGGGTGAGGTGTTGCGCATTGGGAAGACTAACCAAAGTAGGGCACTTAGCAGTGAAATTGAACAGAGGGATAATTCCCTGAAAGTAGAGTTACAGTTAAATAGGGCCATAAAGAGACCTTTCGGCATATTTGGACTTCAAAGTATTGAGTATCAGAATTGGAATATTATAGTGAAGTTGTACAAGACGTTGGTAGGGCTAAATTTGGAATATTGTGTGCAGTTTTGGTCACCTCCCAACAAGTAGGATATTAATGTGATTGAAAGACTGCAGAGAAGATTTACAGGGATGTTGCTGGGATCAGGAACTGAGTTATAGGAAAAGGTTAAATAAGTGAGAACTTTATTCCCTGAAATGTTGGAAAATGTGGAGAGATTTGATGGAGGTGGATAAAATGTTGAAGGGGCAGAGGGAGGGGTAAATGTAAGAATTACCAGCTGTAGTTTAAGGGTAAAAGGTGAAAATTTCAAAAGGAACATGAAGGGAACTCCCTCACATATTTGGATGTGACTTGTTTGAACAAAACAGTAATCAGTTATTTTTGCTTGCATGTGGTCGTGCTCTAGGCATCCCTTCCCATTGCACCTCCACCCCTCTCCCTGCCGATTGCCTGCTCTTTGAGCTTCCCACTTGTTTCTGCATGTCCCGATTTCCCTGAGACCCCAACTGAGCCCACCGTGCTCATTCCCTCCTTCCCTGCCTTCCGCACACTAACTGACCTTCTCTTTCTGTCTTCCCTTGGGCCTCAGAGTCACCTACGAGGTGGCCCCAGTTTTTGTGCTGATGGAGGAGGTGGTGCTGCAGAAACTCTGTGAGTTGATTGGGTGGCGAAACTGCGATGGACTGTTTTCCCCAGGTTGGTGCCATGACCCAGGTCTAAAGTTAGACTAGAGACTTCAAATCCTGCTCTAGTTGCAGGCCTCTGTTACAGAATGTTCACGTTGTTGGCTATCTCTCTGGAACAATCCAGCATTTGGAGGATCAGGCCTCAGGCACCATAACAGGTGCCAGCTTGAAGGGCAAGTAGTCTTTGTGTTCTGAGGTGCTGTATGCTCCAAATTGCCCACATTCTCTGCTCTGTCCCATTACTCAGCATATTGATGATTCAGAATTGGACTCCGTGGTGTGAAAATTATTTTCTAATCTAATTTAAAAAAAATTTAGACATCCAGCACAGTAACAGGCCCTTCCAGCCCACGAGCCTGTACCTCCCAAATACATCCAATTAACCTGCAATCTCCCATAAAATTTGAAGGGTGAAAGGAAACCGGAGCACCCGGAGATATCCCATATAGACATGGGAAGCATATACAAGCTCCTTGTAGATCGTGCCAAATTTAAACCTGGGTTGTTGGTGCTGAAATAGCGTTGCTCTAACTGCTACCCCTTCTCCTGCCAGGCAAGTTATGCCCGGTGAACTAATTCAAGTTTAAGCAGAGAGGATTTACAAAGACGTTGCCGGATTTTGAGGAGTTGAGTTCCAGGGAAAGGTTTGAATTTTATTCCCTGGAACATTGGAGAATGATGGGAGATTTGATAAGGGATATATAAAATAAATGTTTTTTTCCCTCCACTAAGGTTAAGTAATTCAAGAACTAGAGGACATGAATTAAGGGTGAAAGGTGAGACATACAAGAGGAACAGGGGGTGGGGGGGGGGCAGGGAAAAACTTTACATAATTTGTGAGAGTGTGGAAAGAGCTGTCAGCTGAAGTGGTGAATGTGGGCTCAGTTTTGACATCGAAGAAAAATTTGGAGAGGTTCATGGGCGGGAGGGGTATGAAGGGCTATGGCTGGATGCAAGTTATTGGAACTAGGCAGAGTAACAGTTCAGCAGAGATGGGCCAAAGGGCCCCTTTCTGTGATGCAGTGTTCCATTGTTCTATGGTTCCCTGCCTGCCTATTTTTGTTTATACCTGATGAAGGGGCCAGGCCCAAAATGTTGGTCACCCTTTACTTCCTGTGGATGCTTCATGATTCGACAGAAAGGTGGAGAGGGTCGTGTGGTGATATGTAATTGCACCACTAGGTCACCAGGAGCCATCCTGGTGACCTTGTATATAAAGCAGTCCAGAGCTACAGTCTAGCCTTCCAGGTTTGTCTTACAGAGAGACAAGACCTCTTAGTGTACATATTAGTTTATTAAAGCTGTCTTGTACTCGCACTGCTGGTGTGGTTATTGTTGATACAGGTCGAGGGCAGCTCTCTGATAGCAGAAGGAAGGAAGGGAAGGGGGTGGGGAGCTGGAGGAAGAGAAACAGTTCTGAGAGCAGAAGGAATGGAAAGGGGTTCTGAAAGGAGTACACAAATCTCACCAAAGTTGTGCACGTCTATTTGTGCAACATTGAAATGCAGCTGGAGCTGAGGATGAACTTCTGATGTTAATGTGTGACTTCCCTGTTTTCAGGAGGCTCCATGTCCAATATGTATGCTATGCATGTGGCTAGGTACAAGCTTTTCCCAGAAATAAAAAGACAAGGCCTGTGGACAATTCCACAACTGGCAATCTTTGCCTCTGAGGAGGTGAGTTCCCATGGGGATGTTTCAAAACCTACATAGAGCACAGAATATGACACCACAGTACAGGCCCTTCACCCCATGATGTTGTGCCGACCTATGTAAAGCTATTTATCAATCTAATTCTCCCCCTCGCACACCCCCAGTCCTCTACTTTTCTTACATCCATGTACCAATCTTAGCGTCTTTTGAATGTCCCTATAATAAAAGCCTCCACCACTTCAGCAATGATTTCCAGGTACCCACCCCATTCTGAGTGAAAATCCCAACTTTCCCTAAAATTTTCCTACACTTAAATAGATGTCCTCTGGTATATGCTATTGTCACCCCAGGAAAACAGTGTTGGCTCTCTACCTGATCCAGGGCCCTTATTTATGATCTTGCATACTTCTATTAAGTCACCTCTCATCCTTTGTTGCTCCAAAGAGAAAAGACTTAGCTCTGTCAATCTGCTTCCTACAAGATGTTCTCCAATATAGGCAACATCCTGGTTGATCTTCCCTGCACCCTCTCCAAAACAATTACATCCTTCCTGTCATGAGGCATCCAAAATTGAATGTAATACTTTGGTCCACTAAGATTTTTTGAGAGCTGCAACATTACTTCATGGCTTTTCAATTCAATCCCCCAACTACTGAAGGCGTCTTTTTAACTACCCCATCAACTTACGGCATCAACCTCGTCTATGGACCTGAATCCCAAGAACTCTTTGTTCCTTCACATTGCTTTATTTTAATATTTTATTTTTTAAAAAAAATATACATAATAAAAATTTACAATATCACGACATATTAAACTTTTTTCTTACAAACAACAACACACAAAACAGTCCCTCCCTCCCGCCGCCCATCCATATATATATATCTGCACACTGTCATAGCTTACATATCTTTTAAATATATAGAATACAATTGGGGAAACTACATTTAAATATATATAATAGTTGCATTTATAGTACTTTTTTTATTACTGTATTTGGGACCCTATGTGATCTAGTTATGGCTGCCAGATCTTTACAAAAGTGTCATATTTATTCTTTAAATTATGTGATTTTTTTTTTTCCCATACATATACAGCTGTTCATTTCTGCAGTCCGTCGTGGTATAAGTAGAGGGGAGTCAGACTTCCAAGTGATTGCGATACATTTTTTTTTGCTACAGCCAGTATTATTTTTATAAATGAGATTTGATATTTATTCAATTTGTTGCTTATTTCCATAAAATTACCTAGTAGATAGAGATCTGGGTCACACGTGAAAGCCACTCCTGTTATCCTGGTTAATTTTTCTGTGATGTCTTACCAAAATGGCCACACCTTCATACACTTAACATGTAGAAAAGTTCCTGTCTCAGTCCCACATCTGAAACACATCTCTGATATTTCTGCTTTTGATCTATGTAATTTCTGTGGGGTAAGATATAATTGGTGTAGAAAATTATACTGAACCATTCCATATCTTGCATTTATAATTGATGTCATGCTGTCCTTACACCAATCTGACCAGGTTCTTTTTGAAATTACCACACCCAAGTTTGACTCTCTTGACCTTTGTAATCCTGGTTTTGCACTTTTGCTCTGGAGAGCATAGTATATTTCTGTTATAAATTTGGGTGTATTCCCTATCCAGAACGTATGTTCAGTTTCACTAATTTCAGGTGGGGTCAACATTGGTCCCCATCTTTCTCTTAAGAACGATCTAAGCTGGAGAAACCAAAAAAAGGTCTCATTGGCCACTCCATATTTGTGTTTAATTGTTTGAAGGACATGAGTTCCTTCCATGTAGCAGTCTTGAATATATCTTATATCTTTGTCATATCTTATTAAAATGTGTCATCGGCAATAGCACATTTTTATAGTAGTGCTTTTATTGATATCCCTACTTTATTCTAATACATTCATTAATTTCTTGCCATGTTCTGATCATGTGTATTAGTATGGGATTATCTGCCTTTTTTCTAGTGATTTTACACTCCGTTTATAGATAAAAATCCTTTGTTTTCCCTCTCCTCCATGAATAAATTCCCATCTGAATCCAAGAGTGGGGTTGTCTTCAATGAAGAAGGCTGCAAGAAATCTTGCCTGTGCAGTGAAGTAGTATTTTTTTTAAATCTGGAAATCTAGCCCATAGTCCCATGTCAAATTTTCCAGTGCGATTCTTGGTACCTTATTATTCCATAGGAACTGTCTAATATGATTGTTTAGTAGTTTAAAGATGTTTGTAGATAACAGGATAGACAGCGATTGAAAAAGATACTGCATTCTTGGCATTACTTCCGTTTTGATGCAATTAACCCTTTCCACTAGAGTAATCGGCGGGTCTTTCCATTTCTGCAGGTCCCTTTCTATCTTCCCAAGAAGAGGGACATAACAATTTACAAAATTTGTACAAATTAAATTATCAGTTCCTATTCCAAGATATTTTATTCCATCCATCTTCCATTTAAATTTACTTCCTTTTTGGTATCTTTCATTTTCCAAATTTTTAATGATGTTGCCTCCCTTTTGTCCTTATTTATTTTATAACCAGATATTCTTCTGTAATTTTTCTAGTATTCCTTGTAATTTTTCCAAAGATTTAACCGTCTGTGATAGGTATAGCAGCACATAGTCAGCAAATAGACTAATTTTATGTTCCTCTTGTCCAACTTTGAAGCCCTTTTTATCCGGATCCCCTCTTATTGTCTCTGCCAGCGGTTCAATCACTAAAACAAAAAGCGCTAGGTGCAAGGGGAATCCCTTTCTACTCAATCTACTCAAGGGGAACACTGCTGACATCTGATTATTGGTTATAATTTTAGCTTGCCGTTTATAGTATATAGTTTTTATCCAATTTATAAATGTTGTGCATGTAATAATTTTGGTAAATATTGTCCTAACCTATTAGCCAATGCTTTTGCTCGTATCTTGTAATCAGCATTTAATAGGGATATATGACAAAGTTCCTAATGGTTTTTTTTGGTATTATTGTAATAATCACAGTTGAGAATGATTCTGGGAGGATCTGTGTTTCTACTGCTTGGCCCAGAACATCTATTAACAGGGTCAATAATAATTCTTTAAATTGTCTGTTAAACGGGTGGAAATCTATCCTGTAGGGAACTGTTAGGTCTGCTTTGTTCGAGAATGAGTGAGTCAGACACCAGACTGAGTCGAAATCAAGGTTCTTTATTACCGGATTGTAACACTTGCAACTAACAGTGTTAGTTGGAGAAGGCGCATTCTCCCGATATCAGCAAGTGGTGTTTTTTTTTATACCTCAGGACACGCACTTAGTAAATTATCATACCATTACATTATCCAATGAATAAGCTGTTGCTACCCTTCTCTGTTAGTCTGCTGCACATCATCTTGTTATTGCTGTCATGATAATGAATATGTATGAGATGTACCGGAAGTCACGTGGTATGAGAGAGAGATAAGAGCACAAGCAGGAGAACAAAGAAAACTGGAAAATAAAGACACTGAGGAGTTTACCTGATAAAACTTGTGTTCGATGTTTTATTAACTTCACATTTCGGGCCACAAATGTGTCATTGGCGACGAGGATGAAAGAAGCTTGAAGAAAATTAAAGACTAAAGAAGATTACAGAGGATTAAAGAGAACTTCAAGATGATAAGAATTTTCTCTTTGACTCAGTACTTTTGGGGCTGGAATATTTCCTCATGGCTGGGGCAGACGGTGACTTTCTAACACATAGTGGAATTGCTCATTTTGACCCAACGGGTAATGCAAGCACTGTAAGTGTGAAGTGGAAGGCATGGCTGGAAGAATTTGAATCCTATGCCGACAGTCGTGGCCTATTTCTAGATACCGGTACGGTTGAACAAAAAGGAGGGCGTTACTTCTTTTCACTGCTGGACCCGCAGTTCGGGAAACATTTAAGACACTTTTGAATACTAGAAGAAAGGATGAGTACCGGAAAGCGGTAGATGCATTAAATGCACACTATGTAGTGACACCGAATGCTACATTTCAACGCCATTTGTTTCGGAGAACGAGACAAGAAGATGGCCAGACAATTGCTCAGTACGTGACGAGACTACGCCAGCTAGCTGTTGGATGCAATTACATGCCAGCTGATTTGGACAACCAATTATTGGATCAAGTCGTACAGCACTGCAGATCAGATAAACTCAGAAGACGTCTACTGGAAAGAGGGAGTGAGTTGGAACTCACCGATGCTTTAGCCATTGCTGCTGCATTAGAGGCTGTTGAAGGGCAATTTCATACCATGACCCTGAAAGACAACTCAAGACAGCAAATTAAGAGGCTCTCACATCGCCATAACCAGCCAAGATATACGTCGACACAGGACGTGGAGTGTTATCGATGTGGAAACCGATGTCACTTTGGAAAAGACCCATATTGCCCGGCCAAAGGCAAAGTTTGCAGAAAGTATGGAGGTAAGGACCACTTTGCAAAGAAGTGCAAAAGCAAGTCCAATGCAGACCAGAAGAGGAAGAGTACAACTTCCAAAGGCAAAGCCTGGGGGAAAGGAAAGTATCCTGGAAAGAAAGATACCATTCGCCAGATAGATGATGACGATGATGATGCCCAGGAGGGACAGAGGTGTTACCAATTTACGTTGAATGAAGTACATCATGAGAAGGTCCCAGTGATTATTGGTGGAGTGACAGTGCAGGTCATTGTAGACTCAGGCAGTGACAGTAATGTGATTGATCGACATTTATGGGAGAAGTTGAAAAGGAAAAAGATCATCTGTACCTCAAAGAAGTGTTCCAAGAAACTGTATCCATACACAGCAACCAAGCCATTGCAGACCATTGGATGTTTTACTGCAACTGTTGAAGCTGGAGATAAGTACACCGAAGCAGAGTTTATGGTCATAGAAGAGAGGGGAGAACCATTGTTGAGTAGAAGAGACCTGGCAATACTTCATATTGGAGCTTGTGTCAATTCAATTCAGACATACGAGGATATGAAGCAAGAATTCCCCGCAGTCTTCCAAGGAGTAGGAAAGCTGAAAGGTCGACAATTGAAGCTAGCGGTAGATGAAACGGTCAAACCCAAGGCACAACCAATGCGCCGAACTCCGTTTGGACTTCGTGGGAAAGTCGAAGCCAAAATTAAAGAATTGATCGAACAAGACATTATTGAACCAGTGGAACATTCGACACAATGGGTCAGTCCCGTAGTGATTGTGCCCAAACCAAAGGGTGACATAAGACTATGTGTTGACATGAGAATGGCCAATGAAGCTATATTTAGAGAATGACACCCTATACCAACAGTGGAGGAAATACTTCAAGAACTAACTACCAGCAAGGTATTCTCAAAAATTGATATGAAATGGGGCTATAATCAATTAGAGCTAGATCCAGGTTCCCGAGATGTAACAACATTTGTGACTCACTGTGGATTGTATCGTTACAAGAGACTATCAGTTGGAATTAATGCAGCTTCAGAGATCTACCAGTATGAAATCCATCGAGTGATTCAAGGCATTCCTGGAGTTGCCAACATTTCTGACGACATCATAGTCCATGCACCAACGAAGGAACAGCATGACAAACGGTTGAGGCGTGTACTATCTAGACTACAGGAGGCAGGCCTTACCGTGAATGGAAACAAGTGCCAGTTCGGTGTGTCAGAAATGGACTTCATGGGACACAGACTTACATGGGAAGGACTAAACCCTGCAGAGGCCAAGGTGAAAGCTATTGCAGAGGCACGTGCACCTCAGAACGCAACAGAGGTGAGGAGTTTCCTGGGATTGGTCAATTTTTGTGCAAAGTTCATTCCTAATTTCGCTACAGTGGCAGAACCTTTAAGGAAACTAACCAGGAAAGGTGTACCTTTTCATTTTGGATCTGAGCAGAAGAAAGCATTCACAGCGCTGAAGCAAAGCCTGACAGATGCAAAAACTCTTGGATATTACGATCCGGCGGCATCAACCAAAGTCATAGCGGATGCCAGCCCGGTTGGTTTAGCAGCCGTGTTGGTCCAGATGCATGATGGAGGACCGAGAATCATTGCCTATGCCAGCAGATCGTTATCAGATGTGGAAAGAAGATACTCTCAGACAGAGAAAGAAGCACTTGGACTTGTATGGGCCTGTGAGAGGTTCCATGCATATTTATACAGCATTGAATTTGAACTCGTCACAGATCATAAGCCATTAGAGGTGATCTATGCACCTAGATCCAAACCATGTGCCAGAATAGAGAGATAGGTTCTCAGACTACAACCCTACAAATATAAAGTAATCCACATTGCAGGGAAAGCAAACATTGCAGATCCGCTGTCCAGATTGGTGAAGGATGGTGGTCCACAATCCAAGTCAGAATTGGGAACAGAAACAGAGAGCTTTGTACGCTTCGTAGCTATTCAGTCGACACCGAAAGCTGTGACTACGAAGGAAGTCGAGAGAGAATCCGAACGTGATCCAGAACTCATGGAAGTAAGAGAATGCATATAGAGTGGACAATGGGACAAATGTACTCACAAGGCTTGCATTCCCATTAGAGACGAACTTTGTTGCATCGGACAGTGTGTATTAAGAGGTTGCAGATTGGTGATACCGCAAAGATTGAGACCGAACGTCGTATCCTTAGCGCATGAAGGACACCTCGGTATTGTTGGTACCAAGAAAAACCTCAGGACCAAGGTATGGTGGCCAGGTTGTGATAAAGACGCAGAGAAATTTGTTAAAACTTGTCACGGATGTCAAATCACAAGTAGGAGTAATCCGCCAGAACCGATCCGGAGTATGCAACTCCCGACAGGACCATGGATCGACGTAGCTGTTGATTTTCTTGGACCTTTACCGACGGGTGAATCAATTATGATAGTGATAGATTACTACAGCAGATACTATGAGTACGTGGTGTTGAAGTCCACAACTACTGAAAAAACAATACAAGCATTAGCAGAGATATTCGCAAGATATGGATTACCTGTTACATTATACTCTGACAATGGTCCACAATTCATTTCAGAGACATTTGCGGAATACATGAGGACCACAGGTATCCACCATCATAAAGTAACTCCGAAATGGCCGCAAGCCAACGGAGAAGTAGAGAGACAAAATCAGTCCATTGAAAAACGATTGAGGATTGCACACGCAGAAGGACAAAATTGGCGAGAAGCATTGCTATCTTATGTGGCTGTCTATCGAGCAACGCCTCATGCAACCTCTGGAAAAAGTCCTGCAGAAGCATTTTTTGGGAGAAAAATCCGCACAAAAATGCCAGAAATAAAGAAAATCCGAGACGACCAGGAGATGAGGGACCACGATGCTGAAAAGAAAGGTACAGCAAAGCTGTACACAGATTCGAAACGTGGAGCCAAGTACTCAGACATCATGCCAGGAGATAATGTTCTAGTGAGGCATGAAACTGGTGGTAAGCTTGACACACCTTATTACCATCAACCCTATACTGTCATATCCAGAAGTGGCAGTATGGTGACAGTCAAGTCTCCGACTGGAGTCCTGTATACGAGAAATGTATCAGGTGTAAAAAGGTACCAGTCCAGAGATACATCGAGTGAAAAGGTTGAAAGGCCAATACGAGATGCTGAAACTGAGAGACCTGATGATGTTCCAGAGGCAGTTACCAGCACTCTTGATGAAGTGACTTGAGCGCCAGAAACACCCGAAGCCGTGGCGAGCAGTATTTTCGACGCTGAGAGTGAACAACCGAGAAGCGACGACAATATCGCAGGCAGGCCGAAACGAAACCGGAAAGCGCCCAAACGATACGAAGACTTTGTGCCATAGTTTTAATAAGAACTTTGGGACAGTATTTTAATCTTATATCATAAAGTGCATGTATGAGTGCTGTAAGAAGTAAATTTTATGTAGTTGAGTTATAGTATTACCATTAGTTACGATGTTTGTAGGTTTCCGAGGGATATTGGTAAGTGAAGGTAAAGTTTATTTCTGATTAAAGGAGGGATGTCATGATAATGAATATGTATGAGATGTACCGGAAGTCACGTGGTATGAAAGAGAGATAAGAGCACAAGCAGGAGAACAAAGAAAACTGGAAAATAAAGACACTGAGGAGTTTACCTGATAAAACTTGTGTTCGATGTTTTATTAACTTCACATTTCGGGCCACAAATGTGACAATTGCCACACTTATCTTGAGCGTACAAGGTCACACCTGCATCCTGTTACTCCTTAGTACTGGGTGACTCCTTCTCCGGTCCCAACTCATGATGTTTTTACCTTACAGAACCCAGGGCAGTTTCAATTTATTCCCTTGTAAAGGGAGTGTCTAGTTCTTTCTTCTAGTTTTTGAAGTTCAATGTTTGAAAAAAAATTCTTCCATTTTGTTCTAGTAATTTTGATTTGTATAATTTTGTGTGATATTATCTAGGGTATCTATCTTTTATACCATTTATCATTCTTGATAACTCCTCTTCTTTAATCTGCCAAGATAAAACTTTGTGTCCGTTCACCTAACTCATAGTATTTTTATTTAGTTTTTAATAGTTTTTTCAGTTCTATATGTTTGTATTGTATTATATCTTAGCTTTTTATTTTCCAGTAACCTGTATTCTTTTTGTAGCCCTGTTCTTTGATTTTTTTTTCTAATTCTATAATATCTTTCTCCAAACTATTTACTTCTGCCAGATATTCTCTCTTAATGTTCTTTATATAGATATAATTTGTTCCCTCAAATATGCTTTGAGTGTATCCCATATCAAAAAAATTATTGTTAGTAGACAGCTGATTTGTTTCACAAAATATTTATATCTTTCTCTTTATAAACTCAAGGGAGTCTGTTCTCTTAAGTAGTGTGGTATTAAGACGCCATCTGTATACATTTTCATGCTTTTGCATTATTGCAATAGTTAATATTAATGATGAGTGGTCTGATAGAAACCTCGCTGGGTATTCTGTTTTTATCACTCTACTTTTTAATTGGGTAGACATTTAAAAATAAGTCACTCCTAGTATATGAATCGTGCACCCTTGAGTAAAAGCAGTAGTCTCTCTCTGTGAGATTTAATTGCCTCCATGTATTGATAAGATTTAGATCCTTCATATGTGAAATTGTGGTTTTTGCTGCTTTCACCCTCAGTAATATTCTTGCAGATTTATCTGTATTGGGTTCAAGCAGAAATTAAAAACTCCTCCAACCAGTATATTTTGTCTTCCTTCTGCTGTTTTTAAGAAGAAATCCTTCATAAAAGCTTTCATCATAATTTTGAGCAAAAACATTCATAAATGTCTATGCTTCTCCATAAATTTTACCATGTGCCATTACATAACTTATGGCTTGATCAATCAGTGTCTTTTATTAATACTGGTGTATTTTTGCTTTTGAACCAAAGGAGGATGATATTATTTGTCCTACCCATCTTTTTAATTTATCATGTTCCAATTTGGTAAGATGTGTTTTCTGCAAAAGGATTATATTAGCTTTTAATTTCTTTAGGTATGCAAAGACCCTTTTCCTCTTCACCCCCTCCCCCCTTTATCCCATTAATATTAAGACTAATAAACTTTAGTGTTTTATCCATACCATTTTTCAACAAATATTGTATAACAATAAAATCTTTCTAATTTTTTACAAAAAATACTGTAACATTTCCCTTTTGAGACATTTCAGAAACACACATATTTCCCCTTTCTCTCTTCTCTCTCTTTCTCTCGCCCACTCTCACACCCACACACAACCTAGCTCTGACAGTGAGTTTAACAATAGAATCCAGAACCCCACGGAATCTTCCAAAGAAGAAGAACCCCTCCCTTTAGCACCATCTTTTAAAACCGCTCCTCTCCTGGTGCCATTTTCCCCCTTAAATTGGAGTTCCCACCCTGCTACTTTTTTCACCACTTTCCTTTCTTTCCAGAGCTCTCCCGTGTACATTACAATGATTTTTCTTTTTGCAGTTAAAAACAAGACAGTTTAGTACTACTAAATATAAATTAAAAAAAAGTCTTTAATTGAGTCCTGTTTTAAAATTATCTTTTCAGTCTTCTCATCTGGTGACTTTAATTTTTTCATAACTTTCTTAAAAATTCTTCCACTTACTTGCTTTTGAAAATTCAATATTTGACAAAAAATATGTCCCAGCTTCCTCTGGGTAAGTCATTGAATATTTAAAGTTTTTAAGTCACAGTTGTGTCTCTTTACTTCAACAAATTCCTTTCTTTGTTTGACAAAGGCAGGTCTGAAGTCCTGGAAAAAACATTACTTTTGCATTGTCCACCACTAATGGGCCATTGATATTTTTTGAATATTCATGTCCTGCTCCCAAGATCACATCCCTCTCCTGATAATGTAAAAGTCTTACCAGGACTGGTTGTGGTCGCTGTTCACCGGTTCTTCTGGGTCTGAGGATCCGGTGAGTCCTTTCAATTTGCAACTTCGCATTTATCTTGTTTCATTCCAGCATTTGTGGGATCAATTTTTCAAAGAAACACTCCAGGTTTTTCCCCTCCATTCCTTCTCAGTCCAATGATTCTCACAGTTGTGTCTGCTGAACTTTTCCATATGATCAATCTTGTCCAACAATCCTTTTCTGTCTGTCTCCATGTTTTTGCTTTTTCTTCTTGAGCCTTTAGCCTGTCTTTTGTTTTGTCCAGCTCAGCCTCCACTTGAGTCATTTGTTCCATTAAATCTTCTACTATTTCACTAATTTCCGATATGTCTCTTATCACTGATTCATCACTCGTTAAATGAGTGCGCAAAGTTTCCATCTTGTTCAAGATGGTGGCTATATCTTGGACCAACACCCTCTCCCCCACCCGCACCACAGCTCTACTGGGTTCAGCCGGTCACAAGGCTGCTCATCATCAGGCTTTTACTCCATGTTCCTGGCTGAGCTGTTGTTTCTTCAGTTTTTGTTTTTTGTTGCCTTGGTCATTTAGCTCTAGTTTTATCCATTTTTGATGATAAAATTCTGTTTTTTTGCACTTTCAGACCATCATTTTAATACTTTTTATGGGGAGCTCTTTCAAAGCACATCTGCTCAGGTCCTCAGCATGACTACACCCCCTCCCTCTTCCTTCATATTGTTAAGAATCCTACTATTAACCACATTCTCTTCCTTCAAGTTCCAAAATACATCACTTCACACAAATCTAGATTGAACTCCATCTGCCACTTTTCTACCCAACTCTGCATTCTGTCTATATCGTGTAACATATGACAAGATTCCACACTATCCACAACACCTCCTCTGAACATTCTGTGATATCCTATCAAACAAAATGGCAGGGAACTAAAAGTATTGATGTACAGAGGGAGAGCATGCAATTCCATTGTTCACTGAAAATGGAGTGGATCAGAGAGTGTACAAAGACTAGAATAAAACAAAACTCCTGATGAAGATTTTTAAACTCAGGTCAACAATGCTTTTTCTCCCACAGGTGCCCCAGGTGCTAAGTCCATTCCAATTGTTTGGCTCATTTTTAAAGGCATTTGGTCTACTCACTTTTAAAGACCAAGGCATTGAGTACAAAAGTTAGGACATCACGTTGCAGCTGTACAAAAGATTGGTTGGACCATTCAGGGCATTGTGCACGTTTTTGGTCACCACATTGCAGTAACGATGTGACAGAATTCAAGCACAGAAGAGGTCATCCAGGATGTTTGCTGCAATTGAGGGACGTGGTTATGAGGAGAGATTGGATAAGATGGGTTTATTCACGTGGAACACAGGAGGCTGAGGGACATTGGTGGGGTTGATCGTCTTTTCCCCAGGATCAGGGAATTTAAAACCAGAAGGTGGGAGAAATTGAAGGGGGACTTGAGAGGCAAGTTTTCCACACTGGGTGGTGGATATATGGAGCAAGTTGCCAGAGAGCGTGGAGGAGTCAGAGAAGTTATAACATTTAAAAAAATATTTGCACGTGCATGAATAAGAAATTCCATGGAGGGAAACTGGCCAAAGGTAGGCAAATGGGGTAGGGGTGGGTCAGCATGGGTGAAAAAGCAGCTTCTGTTGTGCACAATCTATGGAGTAATTTTGTTCCCTTCACCTCCACAGAGTCATTACTCTGTCTGTAAAGGAGCTGCCTTCCTGGGTCTGGGCACAGACAGTGTGCATGCAGTAAAAGCAGATGAAAGGTGAGTCCTAAGTGTGCTTAAACTGCACGTGATGGGCTGATATCATGGTGTGCCCTTTAACTGGACAGGACTCTGCTCCCCAAAGGTTCAAGCCTCTCTTCTTTCTCTTCCATCAATTCCCCCACTCACCTCGACAATACCTCTTCCCACCTGTAAGGATTCTATTCCTTTCTCTCAAATCCTCTGTCTCTGTTGCATTTGCTCCCAGGATGGGGTCTTCCAGTTGTATGAGAGGTTGGTGTGGCCAAATCTGGAGTATTGTGTGCAGTTTTAGTCACTAATCAACAAGAGTGATATCAATAAGATTGAAAGTGCAGAGAAGATTTACTAGGAATGAAGTTACAGGGAAAGGATAAACAGGTTAGGATTTTATTCCTTGGAGCGTCAGAGAATGAGGGGAGATTTGATAGATGTGTATATTATGAGGGGTGTAGATAGAGTAAATAAAAGCAGGCTTTTTCAACTGTGGTTAGGTGAGACATAAACTAAATGACATGGGTGAAGGATGAAAGATGGAATGTTTAAAGGGAACATGAGGGGGAAATTCTCCTTACAGAGTGGTGAGAATGTGGAATCAACTGTCAATTAAAGTGATGAATGTGGGCTCAATTTTGATATTAAGAAAAATAGGATAGGAGAGGTACAGAGGGCTATGGCACGAAAGCGGTGCTGTTGTACGGTGGCAGGAGTGACGCTGGTTGAGGTGGCGCTGAGTACGACGCTGGCCAAGATGTCTGCCTACATGTGGCGCTGCTCAGGAGAGGGGACAGTGTGGACTTGTATACTTCAGTGTCGTGCCCCTTCTTCCTACACCCCGAGCACATCGCTTCTTTGGCCGGGCAGTACTTCTGGGGGTGCTTCGGTTGCCCGTCAAAGTAGCTCGATGGCAGCAGAGGTGAGGTTGAGTTGCCCCTTTGTGGCGGCAGAGTGGGACCCCGCATCCCAAGATGGCGGCACCCATGTTCCCCATGAGGTGGCTGTTGTCAGATGTGAAGGAGTCTGAGTTACAGAGGACTACATCCAGTGTCTTGGAGACCTCGAAAGCTTTCTTCAAGTTTAGTTCATTGAGTTCCAGTAGCTGCTGGCAGATATAGTCTGAGCTGATGCCCACTACACAGGCATCCTGAATGAGCTCGTCTGTGTAGACTTCTGCAGTCACATCTTTACAGCCGCACGCATGCCCGTGCTCGTGCAGGGGCCAACAGTACTTTTCGAGGGGCTTACATGTAGCCAGTAGATGCCTGGTTAATCCTGGAGCTGTACTGGCCTTAAAGTTTGTTCATGGTCTTGTCGAACCTCAAGCAGCCTCTAATGGTGGCTGACCCTCAACCGCAGCAGGCACAGCTTGTTGTCGTTGGAACCCAAGACTTGAACGTTGGTGTGATAGAAGTCATTAAAGCAGAGAAGCCAGAGCTCGAACTGGTCTGGAGCTTCGGGTGTTTGCAGGTCTAGTTTGTCCAGCTTTAGCAGCTTGTCCATCGCAGTTTTAAAAAAAAACTATCGTAATAAAATTGATACACTATCAATTACATCAAAAGGCTGGAGTTGTAGAAACACAGGCTTTTATTACCATAAGACTGGGCGCATGCTCCTGTACTGGCCTAATTCCAGCAATAGTACTGAGGTAGGGACTCGGGTATAACTGCCTTTATTAGGGGATTCCATGGCAAGGAGTTACAGAGGAAAGATGGGTCAGTCATACATAGGAATGTTGTGCCAGTGACATAGTAATAGCATAGTATCACCACAGTACACCTACATCAGACCCACACCACTCATCCTCTGATGCTCTCTAGGGAACAAAGTCCTAACCTATTTAACCTTTACCTGGGACACAGTTCCTCGATTCCTATCGACATCCTTGAAAATCCTCCACTGGGAAAGCAAAGTGAACAATTGTTTGAGGTGGTGAGGGAGGCAAGAGTTTGGTGGGTCGAGCAGCTTTGGGGAGTGGGGCAGGTCTGCCAACAGTCAGAGGGGGAGCCTCTTGGGTTGGAGGGGCAAGAAGTTGGAGGGAGGGGGGTAACATCAGGCCTGTAAGGATTGGGTTGTAGAGCAGCATAGTTCATGGTTTGGTGGTGGAGATGTTTGGGTTTTTGGAGGGTGGGTTGAGCCGATCAGTTTGCTGTTTGAGAGCAAATTTGGTCACTGTTTGATGCCGCATCATCATGGGACTGAAGGGGTGGCTTTGTTTTATTATTGTTTTTTTTTTGTCCAGGTCCAAGTGGGAAGGGAACTGGGAGTGTCTTGGAAGCAGAACAGTTACCTACTGAGCTCCAGCTGAGCCCCAAGCAATGAACCAGGAAATGGCTAATTTTTCGTCTCCTTTTTATGTAAAATTCATTTGTTCTATTCCCTGGAGCATGGGAGAATGAAGGGAGATTTAATGGTGTACAAAATTAAGCTATATGGATAGAGTAAATGCAAGCAGGCTTTTGCTATTGAGGATAATGAGACAACAATTAGAGGACCTAAACTAAGGGTGAAAGGTGAAATGTATAAAGGGAACATTGGGAGAACCTCTTCAAGCTGAGTGTGATGGGAGCTTGGAACGAGCTGCCAGCTGCAGTGGTGAATGCGGGCTCCATTTTGACACTTACGAAAAATTTGGATAGGTACATGGATGGGTCAGGGCAGAATAAGAGTTCAATACAGGCTAGATGAGCCAAAGGGCCTGTTTCCCTCCAGCAATGTTTTATGGTTCTAAAGGGGACAGAATAGAAATCCCCAGAGCAATCCACTGATCTGCTGAGTTCTCCCAGCCCACTTATGTGTGATGCTCCAGTTCTGCAGCATCTGTAAACTCCTTGTTTAACTCCAGAATAGAAATCCCAGTCTATCAATGCTGCTTCGACACTGAAAGGATTATCTGCACTATTTCAATGCCACTTTATT
Source organism: Narcine bancroftii (assembly GCF_036971445.1). Lineage (NCBI taxonomy): Eukaryota > Metazoa > Chordata > Chondrichthyes > Torpediniformes > Narcinidae > Narcine > Narcine bancroftii. The sequence goes on from NC_091472.1 coordinate 236,027,722, forward strand.
TGCATGAGGGTAACTAAATATTTATTTATTTTATATTAATTATTTAATTCAATTTAGTATACCTTTTCATTATTTTTTTTACCACAAAGTACAGGTTCAGCTGCAATGTACAAGAATTTTGGTGGATCGGTGAACACAGAATCTTTTGCATCAGAATCAAGGAATCAGCAAACAGAAGTTTAATAGGTTTAATGAGGGAGAGATTTAACAGGAACCTGAGGGGTAACTTTTTACACAGAGGGTGGTGGGTGTATGTAATGTGTTGCACGAAGAGGTGGTTCAGGAAGGTACTACAGGATATTGCAATGTTTAAGAAAAAAATTGGATGGCTACATGAACAGGACACATTTAGAGGGGCAGGAACAACTAGTATGGATGGTACATTTTGGTGGGCATGGACAAGTTGGGCCAACTATTCTCTGTCATTATCTTAAATGAAAAGCTACAAATGTAGAGAAACTGAAATAAATATTACTGTAAACATCTACGGAGAGAGAACATGAGTGAATGTTGCTGTCTGAAGACTTTTTACTGAAATGACCAAAAATGTTGATAAAGGATGAAGATTTGTCAACTGATGTTTTATAATATTATGCATACTTTTAACATCTAATTCTGTGAGCCATTTCTCCATTGCTGGGATGCATTTGAATTAACATATCCATTCTGTTGAACAGAGGGAGGATGATTCCAAAAGACCTGGAAGAGCAAATCTCCATCACAAAAACAAAGGTAAATTCAATACACTAAGGTGCTGGAGAAACTCAGCTGGTCATGCAGCATCCACAGGAGATAAAGGGTAGCCACTGTTTCAAGCCTTGGGCCCTTCATAAGGAAGAAGCAAAAACAGATGGGCACTTGAATAAAAAGGTGGGAGGAGGGGAGGGGAGAGGAGAAGAGAGGGGGAGGAGTGCATGATAACAGGTAAGAGATCAAAGGTGGAAGACAAGCTGAGAAGTGATTAGGGGAGAGAGTTGAGGGGAGCTTTATAATAGGGTAGGTAAGGGGCTGAGGAATGAGACAAACAGAGACAGTGATAGAGAAGGGGAGAGACTAGTGGGAGGGGGTTAATAGATATTGGAAAAGTCCATATTAATGCCATGTGGTTGGAGAGTGCCAAGGCAGAACATAAGGTGTTGCTCCTCCCATTTGCGGTGGTATGAGGCCATGGACAGAAATGTTGGCAATGGGTTACTTGGCGGTTGAAGATTCTCAACAAAAAGATCTTCTCATCTGTTTCCAGACTCTTTGATGGTAGAGTAGGCCATATCCAGAACACTAAATGCTATAAATGAGCCCTACACAGTGAAGTACTGCTTCACTTGGAAGGATTGTATGGGGCCCCAAATGGTAGTGATGTAGGTGTAAGTGTAGCATTTCTCGCTATCATAGGGGTAGGTATCGAGAGGGAGATTGGTGTGAAGGAACAAATGGACGAGGGAATGGGTCTTTGCTCGCACTTGAAGAAGGGTCATGGAACAAAACATTAGTCACATTTTCTTTCATATGGATGCTGAGTTTCTCCAGCAAATTTATGCACTGTATTTTATCCCAGAAAGTGCAGACTTTCTTCTCTAACTTCAAGGTAAATTTTCCACATGTTAAAGATTACATTGCTATATTTGCAGTTTGTTCATACCACCTCAGCCCATTCCTGACCAGTGAAACTTTGATTCCTGATTGGCTCTTGGAACACTATTTGGCTTTCCCTTGTACACCTGTGCCCACACTAAGTCCAGTGTGATGATCTCTGACTCATTTGGGAGACAATGCAGCTAAATCATGCATGCATTACCTGCCCAGCAGCATTGAAGTGCTGGAAATAACTCTTTGACTACTTCAAGTTCACTTCGAAACAGCTGGAAGTACGAACCTTGGAAAGGTGTATGGTTCCTGAGTACAGATATGTGTCACTTAACATTTGTTCAGACAATGTCCAATTGCATATACGTCCGTGGTCCCATAATTATTCAGCTACTACGAGCAAGTCCGCAGCAATTTAGAAAAAGCGATCGCCAGCTAGAGGAAATTGTATACTCAAACTGATCTCACTGCCCTGCTCTCTCCCCCCAGCCCCATGTTGGTCACCATTCTGATCCCACTGACCTGCTCTCTCCCCACAGCCCTGTATCATTCCCCGCACTGATCTCACAGCCCCGTGTCGATCCCCACACTGATCTCTGCTTACAAATAAAAAGTTTACAGGTACACAACAGAATCTCATATGGCTTTGTTAAGTATATAATACGGTGTTCGCATAACATTCACATCGCACAATGCCCAATTTCACAAAGTATTGTGGTCATTAAACAGTGCATACCTGTATTCCGTGGAGTATAGCAAGAAAATCTAAGATGCTGAAGTCGTGAATTATACAAATGTGCTGGAGAAACTCAGCTGGTCATGCAGCATCCACAGGAAGGAAGGTTTTAGCTTTCCTCAGGTATAAACTTAAATCAGGCAGTTGTCTGAATAAGGGGTTGAGGGTGAGGAGGGAATCAGGGGGAGGAACACAGGCTAACAGGTAGGAGGCCATAGGCTGGACAGTAGAAGAGCAAAAAAAAATGAGTGGGAGAGGGTCAAGGGTACCTCTTTTATAGAAATGGATGGGGAGCTGGAGGAAAGGAGACAGAGAGTTTGGGAGAGAGAAAGACTTGGGGACAAAGTTAACGGATATTAGAAAAGTTGATGTTAATGCTGTTGAAGAGTGCTCAGACAAGAAAAAAAGATGTTCCTCCAATTTCAGGGTGGCCTTGGTTTGGCAGTGCATGAGGCCATGGAGGGAGGAGTGGCCATTGTGTTTGGAATTGAAGTGGTTACCTACAGGGAGGTCCTTGCTGGGGCAGACAGAGCAATGGTGCTTTGGGAAATTTGTGTATCTATTTCCCATTTAGCTCACTGTTATTTTGAGTTCAAATTTTGGGAACTTTGTGTGATTGCCTGGCAGTGTGAAGATCTAGAATGAGGCAAGTAGTCTCTTGATCTGATAGAATCCACCTAGCAAGTGCAAGCTGGACATGCAAGAGCATCAGGGGGCCTATTAACTCAGGGGGATCGATTATTAGAATGAGGTTTGTAACATTTGGAGGAACAGCTGGATGATCCAGGTCTAACCTTAAGGTTGCCATGTAAGTTGATAGAGTGGTAAATAAAGCATATGTTGTGTTGGGCTTCTTTGGGTCAGGAGATTCAGTTCAAGAGCTATCAGGGAATGTTGCAGCTGTATGAAACTCTAGTTAGACTACACTTGAAGTATTGCATTCAGTTCTGGTCACTACATTACAGGAAAGATGGAGATACTTTGTAGAGGGTTCAGAGGAGATTTACCAGGATGTTGCCTGGATTGGAGAACATGCCATATGAGAGCAATGTTGACAGAGCTAGGATTTTCTTTTTGGAGTACTGCATGCTGAGAAGTGACTTGAAAGAACTATATTAACATTATAAGGGGATTAGCTAGGGTGGATGGCCAGCACCTTTTTGTGGATGGAGGAAAGATCAGAGGAGATCTCAGAGGTAATTTTTTTCTTTTGGTCAGAATAATACATTGCCATGGGTGGTGGTGGAGGCTGGTACAGTAGGGACATTCCAAAGACTCTTGCATGTGGATGCAAGAAAAATAGAAGGTTATGGGTGTGAGTGATAAATTGGATTATTGAGTATATTTCCATAGATCATTATAACATTGTGAGCTGAAACTCCTGCACTGTACTGTAATGTTTCACGTTCTATCTTGTATTAAGATGTGAATTATGCCTGAAGTTGCTTGTGTTCTGGTTTCAGGGAGTAGTGCCATTCCTGGTGAATGCTACGTCTGGGACGACTGTCTTTGGAGCATTCGATCCCTTGCCTGAAATTGCAGATGTCTGTGAGAGACATGGGATCTGGCTTCACGTTGATGTAAGTGACCTGATCAGAGCAGGGTGAGGTAATGATGGCTTTTCTCAGCATTGCTTCAGCCTCCCCACTGTTGGTGTTCAGGCTGTGAGCAGTTGAGTACATTGATTTGTGCCATTCTCCAAGATGATTACCCAATGTAAACTTAGAGAGAGGAGGGGTTAAAGTTCAAGTTAATTATGGTCTATAATACAACCTTATGAAACCATGTTTCTCCAGACCACACATGTCAAACTCTGGCCCGTGGGCCATATTTGGCCCACAAGATCATATCAAAAATGTATTAGAGGTGGCCCGCTGGCCGCCGCGCCAGTATAGCGCATGCACAGTAACCGCTGTGTCCCAGGGTGAGAGAGAGAGAGAGAGAAAAATCCTGGTCCTTGAAAAGTAGTGGTGGGTGGTTTTATAAACACGCTGTCGTGTCCCCCCGCCCACCCCCCCCACCGCAGCGCGGCCTGGCCGGTGTCAGGGGAAGCCAAGGCCGCTTCCCAGCGCCCGGAACTCCAGTGGCACAGCGTTTCTTGGAGCTGCAGATGGAGTAGGGACGCCGGAGGGAAGATTGGGGCTCCCCGCTGGGCGATGGGGGCGCCGGCCGCCCTGCGCCTTCCCACCGGACCAGCGGCGGGTGCCCGGAGTACACGTGGAGAGCCAATCTCGGGAGTGGCGTGGGCTGGATCGGGATTAGCCGCGCTCACCTGCTCCTCCACCACTGACCCGGATCCCAGCGTGGTCCTGAGCGCGGAGACTGCCCAGGAAAGGTCCTGGGACAGCGGCACGGAAAGAAGAGCAGGGTCCGTAGAACATTACAGATCAGAAACAGGCCCTTCGGCCCTTTGACTCTACCTCGTGAAAACCCAACACTGGAGAAACTCAGTGGGTTAAACCGTATCCTTTATCCAGCAGAGAGGTACCTGACAATGTTTGGCCCTTGATCCCCCTCATCAATGTATGAGCGAAAGTCAGTGGTTCTCGTAAAAACACCAGAAGGGAAAAACTCAGCAGGTCAAAGGGGGTCCGGGAGAAACTCAGCAGGTCAAAGGGGGATCCGGGAGAAACTCAGCAGGTCAAAGGGGGATCCGAGAGAAACTCAGGTCAAGGGGGAGGGGTCCGGGAGAAACTCAGAAGGTCAAGGGGAGGGGGTCCGGGAGAAACTCAGCAGGTCAAAGGAGGGTCCGAGAGAAACTCAGCAGGTCAAGGGGGAGGGGTCCGGGAGAAACTCAGAAGGTCAAGGGGAGGGGATCCGGGAGAAACTCAGCAGGTCAAGGGGGGTCCGGGAGAAACTCAGCAGGTCAAGGGGGGTCCGGGAGAAACTCAGCAGGTCAAGGGGGGTCCGGGAGAAACTCAGCAGGTCAAGGGAGGTCCGGGAGAAACTCAGCAGGTCAAGGGGGGTCCGGCAGAAACTCAGGAGGGGCCTGACCTCGCCAGGACCGTTGCCCACTCCCCCTCCCTGCCGCAGGCCGACCCGCGACTCACGGTGACGGGGCCGCTGATCCGCCGAGATGCCGCCCTGCAGCGAGAGCCGATGCCCCCGCACTGTCGTTGTCCAACCCGATCGCCCGCAAACCCCGCCCTCCCGCACACAGGCCTGAGTAAGTATTATGAACTTTAATCTCAGGATAAAACGATCTTCCAATAGTTTCATTTCACAGTGATAAATATATTCCTGGTTAAAAATGGTCCTGCACCTGGATACAAGCTCATTAGGCATAAAACTTGAAAAGTGTGTAAATCAAAGGATATCTGTACCAATGGAAAAAGGGCATGGCAAATAACCCTGCTAGAGTTCATGCCCACAATCAGTCACCCATTTGATTGTTTCAGGAATCACGTTATTCTCCCACATTCTCAATAGCCCTCAGATTTTACTATTCGACAGCACACTAGCAACATTTGACAAATCCTCTATAGAGAAATATTATTTATTGAATATTTTATTTCTCATTTGTTAATGCTTCTGGAAAGAGTTTATCCAAAACTATTATTAAACATTTATTTTAATAAGAAAAAGTTTAACATTACATATGTTGAAAGAAGAGAAAACATGCAGATGTTGTTGAAAATTTTCAATCAATATTTAGTTCGGCCCTCGACTTAGTCCAAGTTTTTAATTTTAGCCCTCCGTGAATTTGAGTTTGACACCCCTGCTCCAGACCATGATGAACAAACATATGCACTCAATGCACAGCACATAGTAATCACTCCCTGTGCTTCCTCTTTGATGGTAGTAGGTCAAAGGTACTGTGTACTGGATAGAAAGGGTCATCAATAATTATTGGAACCTTGTTTAAACAGCATTCCCAGTGAATGTCATCAGTAGAGGAAAGGGAGAACCCAATGATTTTCTTATGTGTTTTGATGATCCTCTGAATTGACTTCTGGTTTGATGCTTTGCAGCTACCATACCACACAATGATGCAGCCAGACTGGGCACTCTTAATTGTGTTACTGTAGAAAGTTGTCAAGATTCGGGCTAGTAGCCTTGCCCTCCTCACCCTTTGGAAATGTTGGCACTGTTGCACCTTCCTGACTAATGAGGAGGTGTTGTTTGTCAAAGATAGGTTTTCTGTTGTATACACCTCAAAGAACTTTCTCCACTATGGAACTATTGATTTCACCTTTTCCCCCTCAATCAACCCATGTCTTCTAGTTCTTGGTTCACCTAACCTCAGTGGAAAACACCTGCTTGTATTTATTCTCTCTTTTTCTCTCATAATTGTCACTCCATCAAATCTGCCCTTATTTATCTGCACTCCAACAAATAAAGTCCTAAACTGTTTAACCTTTCTCTGAAACTCAGTTCATCAAATCCTAGCAACGTCCTTGTAAATCTTCTCTGCACTCTCATTGATATCTTTCCTAAGTGACCAAAGCTGCTAATAGACAAGGGGGCAGTGATGGAGGCTCATACAATAGAGGCATTCGAATAATCTTTGATAGGCACATGGAGTTAAGAAAAATAGAGGGTTATGGGAGTGAGGGAAGGAAAAATTAAATTATTGTGGAGTAGGTTTCCATTGTTCGGCACCACATCATAGGCTAAAGGGGCAGTACAGTGTTGTAATGTTCTATGCTCTTTGAAACGAAAGACAAGTGTTACGGTTAAAGTGCAATTTTTCAAGGGAACATTAGGGGGAACATAAAAATTAAAAAAAAAAGGAGGGAAATTATTAATTTAGAGAAGTGAGGGTGTGGAACAAGATGCCATCTGTGGTGGTGAATGTGAGTTCAATTATGACATTTAAGAAAAGTTTGGAGGCGTACCTGGATGGGAGATTAATGGAGGCTTTGGTCTGGGTGCAAGGTCAATGGTAATTTGGCACAGATTAGATGGGCTGAAGGGCCTATTTCTGTTCTGTAGTATTCTATGCCTCTGTGGTAAAGAATATGCAAACTTGCAAAAGAATAGTCAGAAGAATAGAGACTGGCCTTTAGGATTGGGGGTGGTTTGAGATGAGGAGGGTCCAGACAATTGGAGGTGGTTTGAGATGAGGAGGGTCCAGACAATTGGAGGTGTTTTGAGATGAGGAGGGTCCAGACAATTGGAGGTGTTTTGAGATGAGGAGGGTCCAGACAATTGGAGGTGGTTTGAGATGAGGAGGGTCCAGTCAATTGGAGGTGGTTTGAGATGAGGAGGGTTTGATGGAAAACTACTCCACAACAATCTAACTCTAACCCCACTCGCACCCATATGCCTCTATTTTTCTTCCTTCCATGAGCTTATTAAATGTTCATATTGTTCAAGGCTTCTCCAACACCTTTGTCAGTGCATTCCAAGTACTAACCACTCTACCACTCTCTGGTTTAAAAATAGACGCCTAAGCTTTCCAGCACTTGTCTTCAACAGATGTCCTTTGGTATTTGCTATTGTTGCCCTTCACAATCTTCTCTACTAATTCATTTTTGGTGTAAAATCTATTGCAGTCTCCAAGCTAAATCATAGCAATGAAAGTGGCTGTCCTCCTTGAAATTTGTCTTCATTGTGGGTTTGCAGCAACTTGACGTCAGGTGTTGTCTTGAAGGCCATACCTTATACTTACCTCCTGTCCAGTTGCTATTCACTGCCTTTCTTTTGCTTATTCCCATTCTTCTTCCCTCTATCTCTCTAACAGGCAGCCTGGGGTGGAAGTGCTTTACTGTCCAGGAAACACCGACACTTGCTGACTGGGATTGAGAGGTAGGAACTACCACTGTTAAGCTCATCCTAAAAGGTACACAAATGTCTTTTCAAGGTTTTTCATTTGTTTCACCCTGCTTCAGAAATATTCCTGTCCTTGTATCTTGCTTTTTGTGGAGGTTATCAGGAAGGTTGATGAAGGAAAGATTTCAAAGCTTGTAGTGGGATTTGGACCAAATACAGAAAAATAGGCTGCAAAATGATGGATGGAATTTAATACGGACAAGTGTGAGGTGTTGCAATTTAGGAGGGACTAATCATGAATTGGCAGGGCACTGAGGAGTGCAGTGGAGTGGAGGGAACTGGTAAAACAAGTACACAATTCCTAGAAAGATGAATCGGGTTATAATTAGAGCACTGGGGACGTTAGTATTGTGTGCAGTTTTAGTCACCTATCTAAGGAAAGATTTCAATAAGATTGAAAAAACATCAGAGAAAATTTTCAACAATGTTGCCAGGTCTTGAAGAACTGAGTTACAGGGAAAGGTTAAAAAGGTTCGGACTTTATTCCCTGGAGCATTGTAAATGATGGGAGATTGAGGGAGACAAAAATTAATCCAAGCAGCCATTTTCCACTAAGATTGGATGAGTCAAGAATGAATGGACATGGGTTAAGTGTGAAAGGTTTAAAGGGAACAGGAGGAGGAACTTCTTCATGAAGAAAATGGTGAGAGTGAGGAAGGAGTTGCCATCTGATGAGGCTCAATTTTGACATTTAAGAAAAAATTGGATTGGAATACAGATGGTAGAGGTATGGAGGGATTTGGCCCAGGTGCAGATCAATGTGACTCAGCAGAAGGACTGAATGCACCCAAGACCCTGTTTCGGTTTTGTAGGGTTCTATGGTTCTCAGATTATTGGTTCAGTCAAATATTAAGACCAACCATATTCTCTTGTGGAAATATCAGCAGTGCCACGATGTGCTTCAGAGTCCTGATACTTTTCCAGAATTAGAATTGGGTTTATTGCCATGAATGTGTCACAGAATTTGTTATTTTGTGGCAGCGTTATAGGTGCAAAAATTGTACCAATTTCCATAAATACATTATATTAAAAATAACTAAATTAATGCAAAGGAAGAAAATAAATTGGACAAAGAAGCTGATTGGATTGAGAGGTCAGGTGATCTGAGGAGTGGCAGCAGTTAGAATTTAAAAAGGGGAGAGGCAGCAGCTGGAAGCTGTTTGGAGGAAGAAATTGAGTATCACTATGATGGATTGTGTAGCGGACACATGTCATCATTGGAGTGGACTGAGAGGTAAGGCTCAAGAGGCTTCGGTGAGAACAGGAAAGAGGTGAGGGATAGTAGGAGTTGAAGGGCCACCCTTTTCAAGAATCAAAAAGTATTCAGCAGGTAGACACAGGTAAGGGCAGGTTTTAAATATATATTTTGTTCCCCTAGACATAAACAGTGGGAATGGCAGGGGAATGCTCCTTTTGCAGAATGTGGGTCGTCAGAAAAGTCAGCAGGATCCCTCGCAACATTACGGCAAGAAGTGCATCCAGCTGCAGCTCCTGACAAGCTGAGTTAAATCATTGGAGCTGGAGTTGGATGAACTCTGAATCATTTGGGAGGCAGAGGGGATGATAGACAGGAGTTACAGGGACACTATCACACCTAGGAGGCAGGAGGAGGGTAGATGGGAGACCATCAGGAGAGGGATAGGAACAGACAGGCAGTGCAGGGCACCTCTGTAGCTGTTGTCCTCAATAACGAGTACAACATTTTGGATACTGTTGGGGGACGGACTACAACAATCAGGTCTCTGGCACGGAGTCTGGTCCTGTGGTGAAGAAAGGAATGAAGGAGAAGAGACAAGTTGTGGTGGGGGATTCTATAGTTAGGGGGACAGATAAGATGTTCTGTGGAAGAGATTGAGTATCCCAGTTGGTAGGTTGCCTCCCCGATGCCAGGGTACAAGATATATCAGATCGAGTTCACGGCATTCTCAGAAGGGAGGGTGAGCAGCCAGATGTCATGATCCATATAGGGGCCAATGATGTGGGTAGGAAAGGCGAGGAAGTCCTGCAAGGAGATTTCAGGGAGTTAGGTGCTAGGTTGAAGGACAGGACCTCCAGGGTTGTGATCTCAGAATTTCTACCTGAGCCATGTGCTAATGAGGCTAGAAATAGAAAGATAATGCAGCTTATCATGCGGCTAAAGACATGGTGCAAGAGGTACAGATTCAGGTTTCTGGATCATTAGGCTCTCTTCCAGGGAAGATGAGTCCTGTTTCATTTGGGACATTTTGCACCTGAACTGGAGAACGATTAATATCCTTGCAGGAAGGTTTGCTAGTGCTTCTCCAGTGGAGGTGGGAACCAGGGTGTCAGAGTAGATAGAGGAGGGAAAAGATTATGTGAAAATTGCATGCACTGTTAAAAGTCATAGAGTTGCATGTGGTGGAAACTTTCTAAATTGCATCTATTTCACTGCAAGGAGTATTCTAGGAAAGGTAGACTAGCTTAGAGCATGGATTGGCATGTGGAATTATGACATTATGGCCATTAGTGGAAAATGGTTGCAGAAGGGGCAGGACTGGTAGTGCAATGTTCCTGGCTTCATTTGCTTTAGATGAGACAGAACTGGGGGATGAAAGGGGGAAGAGTGGCATTGCTCATCAGGGAAAATATCACAGCTGTGCTCAGGCAGGACAGACCAGAGGGCTCGCCTCCTGAGGATATATGGGTGGAGCTGAGGAACAAGTAAGGTATGACCACACTCATTATTATAGACAGCCCAATAGTCAACGAGAATTGGAGAAAATCTGTAGAGAGAAAGCAGGCAGCTGAAGGAAACATGAGTTAGTAGGGGATTTTAATTTTCAACATATTGACTAGGGCTCCCATACTGTAAAAAGGTTGGATGGCTTGGAGTTTGTCAAATGTGTTCAGGAACATTTTCTAAATCAATAGATAGAGGTACAATCTAGATAGAATGCAATACTGGATCTCCTTTTAGGGAATTAGAAAGTATGTGTAGGGGAATATTTTGAGTCCAGTGATCATAATGCTATTAGATTCAAGTTAGTTATGGAGAAGGATCGGCCTGGCTTCAGGTTAAGATTCTAAATCGGATAAAGGCCAATTTTGTGGAAATGAGAAAGGATCTAGAATGTGAGGATTGGGATAAATTGTTTTCTGGAAAGGATGTGTGAGGTAAGTGGAGATCTTCAGAGGTGAAATTTTGAGAGTACAGAGTTTGTATGTTCATGTCTGGATTAAGGGCAAGATTAGCAGGCACAGGGAACTTTGGTTTTTGAGTGATATTTTGGATCTGCTTCAGAAGAAGAGAGAGGTGCACAGCAGGTATAAGCAATGTAGAGCAAATGAGGTACTTGAGGAATTTTTAAAAATGCAAGATAACCCCAAGAAAGAAATCAGGAAGGCAAAAAAAAAAGACGAGGTTAGTTTGGCAGACAATCTGAAGGAAAATCTTAAGGGTTTTTACAAATATATTAAGAGCAAAAGGATAGTAAGGGACAAAATTGGTCCCCTTGAAGATCAGAGTGGCTGGCTTTGTATGGAGCTAAAAGAGAAGGGGGAAGATCTTGAAAGTTTTTTTCATCATTATTCACTCAGGAAGCGGCCACAGAGTTGTGGGAAGCAAGCAAAAGAAGCAATGAGGTTATGGCATCTCTACAGATTATAGAGGAAGAAGTCCTTGCTGACTTAAAGCAAGATATTCCCTCAGACCTTGAGGGAAGCCAGTGGAGAAATTTCAGGGGCTTTGGTAGAAATATTTAAAATCTCCTTAGCTATGGGTGTGATGTTGGAGGATAGCTTACGTTGTTATATTGTTAAAAAGACTCCAAAAGTAACCCTGGAAATTATAGGCAGGTGAGCCTGATGTCAGTGGTAGGTAAATTATTGGAAGGTGTTCTAAAAGATAGGATATATGATTATTTGGTTTGTCAGGGACTGATTAAGGATGGTCAACATGGCTTTGCATGTGGTAGGTCATGTTCAACAGCTTATCGAGTTTTTGGACAAGGTTACCAGGAAAGTTTATGAAGGAATGGCTGTGGATGTTGTCTACATGGACTTTAGTAAGGCCATTGACAAAGTCCCACATGGGATATTAGTCAGGAAGGTTCAGACGCTAGGTATTCATTGTGAAATAGTGAACTGGATTCAACAATGGCTGGACAGGAGAAGCCAGAGAGTCGTGGTGGACCATTACTTCTCGTACTGGAGGCCTGTGACTAGAGGTGTGCATCAGAGATCGGTGCTGGGACCACTGTTGTTTGTCATCAATATCAATGGATTGGATGATAATGTGGTAAATTGGATCAGCAAGTTTGCAGATGACGCTAAGATTGGAGGTGGTGTGGACAGTGAAGGTTTTCAAAGCTTGCAGAGGGATCTGGACCAGCTGGAAAAATGTGCTGAAAATTGCAGATGGAATGTCAAGCAGATAAAGGTGAGGCTTTGCATTTTGGAAGGACAAACCAAGGTTGGACATGCATGATAAACGGTAGGACACAGACAAATGCAGTGGAATGGAGGGATCTGGGAATATAAATACGAAATTCCCTAAAAGTGGCATCACAGGTGGATAGGATTGTAAACAGAGCTTTTGGCATACTGGCCTTCATAAATCAAAGTATTGAGTATCAGAGCTGGGATATTATGATAAAGTTGTATAAGACATTGGTGAGGCCTAATTTGGAGTTTCAGTTTTGCATACCTAACTACAGGAAAGATATCAATAAGATAGGAAGAGTGCAGAGAAGATTTACTTGGATGTCACCTGGACTTCAGGAACTGAGTTGTAGGGAAAGATTAAACAGGTTAGGACTTTATTCCCTGGAACATGGAAGAATGGGGCTGGGTGGGTGGGGTGGGGGGGTGGGGGGGGAGATTTGATGGAGGTATTTAAAATTATGAGAGAGAGATTAGAGTAACTGTAGGTAGGCTTTTTCCACTGAGGGCAGGTGAGATACAAACCAGTTTAGGGGGAAGCTCGTCACATACAGAGTGATGAGAGTGTGGAATGAGCTGCAAACTGAGGTAGTGAATGCAGGCTCAATTTTAACTTTTAAGAAAAATTTGGATAGGTACATGAATGGGAGAAGTATGGAGGACTATGGACTGGGTGCAGATCAGTGGGACTAGGCAAAAAAATTGGTTCAGAAGGGCCGAAGGGGCCTGTTTCTCTGCTGTGGTTCTATGGTTCTAACAAAAGTGAAGTAGTGTCTGTGGCTCATTGACCATTCAGAAATCTGATGACGGAGGGGAAGAATCTGGTTTTATAACAAGTGTTCATCTTCAGGCTTCTGTACCTCTTTCCTAATGGTAGCAATTAGAAGAGGGCATGGCCTGGGTGGTGAGCATGCTGGATGATGGAGGCTGCTTTCTTGAGACTCAAACTCTTGTAGATGTCCTTTAAGGAGGAAAGACTGATGCCGACGGCCTAGTTCAGAACTCTCTGTAGCCTTTTCCTGTTCTGTGCATTGATACCTCCATACTAGATATAGTGATGCAACCAGTCAGAATGGTCTCTGTGGTAGCCAACGTTTGTGGTCTGGGCTCCTCATCAGATATAAGCAAAAACAGGCAGAAGCCTGAATAAGAAGGTGTGGGGAGGAGGAGAGGGTGGTGGGGGTGGGACACGCAGTGGAAGGAGCATCGATGAAAAGGTTATGGGTAGATATAGGTGGTAGAGTAGAAGAGAAAGAAGCTGAGAAGTAATAGGTGGAGAGGGTAGGCCTCTGGAAGGGAAAGGGATGGAGAGCTGGAGGAAAGGAGACAAGGTAGGGAAAGACAGTGGAGGTGATTAAAGAAAATCAGAGATCGATGTTAATACCATCTGGTTAGAGTGTACCCAAATGGAATAGAAGATATTCTTCCTCTAATTTGTGGGTGACCTCAGTTTAATAGTGCAGGCCATGGACAGACATATTGGTGTGGCAACAGTGAGTAGAATCAAAATGGTTGACAGAACAGTTGATCTCTCAGTCTGTGTCCAGTCTCTGATGTTGAGGAGGCTGTAAATGGATAAAAAGCTGGGGAGGAAGGGGCAGGAGGAGAGAAGATTATGGAGAAAGGAGCAGGAAGATCCCAGGACTGAAAATTATGTTCACCTTTCCTTCTGATTGATGGTTTGTGATCTCAGTTTCTCCAGCACATTTGTGCATTGCACTCAATCTTGTCAAACTCTCTTGCTTAATTTAACCACTGCAGTGTTCTGTGCCACTTTCTTTGCTGGAATATGGCCTGGGTTTCTGGTCTGCCTACCCCCACCCTACAGGAAGCCTTTCCTGAACTGATTAACACTGCCTAAATCAGACATTCTCAATGGGGACTATGGGGGCTATGGACTGAAATCATAAAATTTTTTTGTTTATTATGTAGACTGTATGAGAAAATTGCTGAAGAAACCAACTAAACATGACTGCTTCACAGGGAAGGTAGCCCATAAACTTTGAGTAGAGTCCTGAGGGGGCCAAACCTAAAATGTGTTGAGAATAGCTGGCCCTAAACAAAGAAATGGTGCACAGGGAAACAATGAATCATTGAAGATAAAAACCTATAAATATTTGAATTCTTGGAGGGGGAGATGATGATGAAGTACCCATCAAGGGTACCCCAGTCTATTGACCTGAAAGTATCACCAGGTCAATGTCTATTGAGATCTTCAGTGAGTTCTGCAAGAAATCTGGCCCCAAACCATTAAATCTTCAGGTGTGTACATTCTCAGCCCTCTGTTGAACTGGGATTGGCTGACAAGCATCTGGAATAGTGATCACTCTTCTCTCTTCTCAGGGCTGACTCTGTGGCTTGGAACCTGCACAAGATGATGCAGGCAGGGTTGCAATGTTCTGCCTTCCTGATCAAAGATGACACTGTAAGTCCATAATCCCGGTGTGGCCCAGGCACTGTGTGTTGTTGATTTCGCTTGGACCCACCGCTGGCTTTTAGCCTTGATCTTGTTCCACAGATTTTGATGTATCCTGATACCCTGGCCATTGATGTTTGATTGTAGACCATAAAAAAAATTATAGCACAGTACAGGTCATTCAGTCATGCCAACCTTTGTGAATCTTCTCCACACCAATCCAATTTTTCCCTCACTCCCACCCATAGCCTTCTTTTATTTTTGCATCCATGCATCTTTCTAAGACTCTTTTCAACATCCCTACTGTACCAGCCTCCACCATCACAGCCGGTGATGCATTCGGGGCACCCACTACTCTGAGCAGAAAAAAAAAACTTTCCTCTGACTTCTCCTATAAACTTTCCTCCACTCACCTTAAACAGATGTCCTTTGATAATTTGTTGCCCAAGGAAAAAGGTGCTGGCTGTCCACCCTATTAAATTCCTCAATCATGCCTCTGTTTAGTCACTTCTCATCCTTTGTTGCTGCAAAGAGAAAAGTCCAAAGTTCTGTCAACCTTTCTGCTCCTTCAACTTTAATTAGTGGACTGATCAATAACTTGAGTTCCTATTTTCACCACATCACCACCCAAGGAACCTAATAAAACTTGCCCAAACTCTTAGGGTTTTTTTTTCCTCTGTCTCACCAGGGCCTCCTGGAGAAGTGTTTCTCGGCTGGTGCGAGTTACCTCTTCCAGACAGACAAGTTCTACGATCTCCGTTACGATATCGGCGACAAGTCCCTTCAGTGTGGGCGGAAGGTGGACTGCCTCAAGCTGTGGCTGATGTGGAAAGCTGTCGGAACTCGGGGGCTGGAGAACAGGGTGGACCGAGCTGTTGCCTGTGCCAGGTTGGTGCTGCGGCAGGGTCATGCCTTCCCTGATTTGACCGGCTGAGCTTTCATTGCAGCGGTCTTAAGTCAACCCACAGCTTTGGAGGTCTTTGGGATGTTCTCAATGGGTTCTACCTGAGCTGTGAGTTTTGGCCAAAGTTGCTCAGGCAAGTTGCCCTGAGATGTCCACACTTGATCAAGCCAACAATGAAGCTAGCCCTTGTCACTGCTCAATCCCAAAATACTAACTGCTCACTCTCCCTTGGCAGAGATAAAACTGTTATCACTGCCTCTGCAGTAGAGCTAACTCAAGGGATTGCTAGCAGAAAATACCTTCACTGTCTACAACACCTCCAATCTTAGTGTCATTTGCAAACTTTCTGATCTAATTTACCATATTATCAACCAGATTATTGATATAGATGACACCACAATGGTCCCAGTACCAATCCCTGAGGCACACCCCTAGTCACATGCCTCCAGTTTGATAAGCAATCATGGCTTCTCCCATCCAGCCATTGTTGAATCCAGTAATAACTTGAATATGCCTAAAATTGTCTGATTTCAGAAGCTATGTATCTAGGCTCAGGCATGGTCAGTACTTGGAGGGGAGACCACTTTGGAACACCAGGTGCAGTAGGTTTCTGTGAGGAGTGCTGTACAAAAATGACAACTCTCTGCCTGCTTTACGGTAGACAGAAGTTAAAGAATTTCTCATGTGTTACATTCTAAATGTAGTATTCCATGACAATAATGGAACCTGTACCTTTTACTTCACCATGACTACTGAGCTTTTGAATCTTCCTGACTAACCTTCCACGCGGGTCCTTGTCAAAGATGATATCTACTGCCTTTCCTTCATCAACTTTTCTGTTAACCTCTTCGAAAAACTCTAAGATTGGTTAAACCCAACCTACCATGCACAAAATCATGTTGATTATTCCTGATTAGCCCGTGGCTATTCAAATAGTTGCATATCCGATCTCTTGGAACACCTTCCAGTAATTTACCTACTACTGACAGCAGACTCACCGGCCCATAATTTCCAGGGTTACTTTCAGACCCTTTTTTAAACAATGTAACCACCTTAGCTACCCTCCAATCTTCTAGTACATACCCGTGGCTAATGAATTTTAAATATTTATGTCAGAGTGCCTGTGATTTCAATACTAGCCTCCCTCAAGGTCTGAGGGAATATCTTATCAGGCCCTGGGGATTTGTCCACCCTTATTTGCTTTAAGACAGCAAACATTTCCTCCTCTTTAATCTGTATTGGTTTCATGACCTTACTGTTTGTTTTCCTTACTTCCTACAACTCTATGCTAGTTTCCTAAGTGAATACCAAGGAAAAAAAATTAAATCTCTCCCATCTCTTTTGGCTCCATACAAGTGTTATGGGTTTATTTTATGTCTTTAAAAGAGATTGTTGGGGGTTTAGTGTAGGTCACCACAAACAGACATTATCATTTCACAAAATACATCTCATTTAAAATGCAAGAGCTATGCATAAATAGTGATTTCATGTCCACAGTGACTTCACAGAAACTTTGGAGAATGCCTATGGAGACTCCACAAGTAGGTGTAAATTGGACTGATGCTGTGGAATAAATGGGCTATTGTCTTTAAAGCAACAGATGCCCAGGCAGAAACTGATTCTGGTGCCAGCAATCTGTCTGGTTGCAGTTTGCTGTTCGAAGAGGGGTCATGTGTTTTTGTAAACCAAGAGAGAACTGGGTTCTACAGTTCTGCAGTAGCTTTTGGGAGGCTGCAACATGGCAACCTGGCAGCTTGTTGAAAACCCCATTTTGAAGACAGGTTGTGAGTTCTGAGTTCAGTCTGTTGAAAACCCTTGCAGTCTTTACAGGAGGAAATGGCCGGCTAGAGTGTTTCTCCTGAAATAAGGGAAACTGGAGGAACTCTGGTGACCTGGAAGTAGAGGTTATCATTTGGAAAACTCATGATGGGCATGTTTCTTCTGGAGTAAATCAGTTTGTGTGTGCGTGTCCAACGAGCAACAAATCTCTCTCTGAAACCAACTAGAACCTTCCTGAGTGGTAACCATTTAACTTTAAGCAACAGAACCTGGTGAAAATTCATAAATGTTAAATTCTGTGCACAGTATAAGAATTGCCTGATACTGATGAACTTGGAGAAGAGAGATTGGACTGTGAATCAAAGAACTTTCCTAAACATATACACATTACGTACACATGCGCTTAGAATTAGAAGGGGGTTAAGTTAATAGTAATAAGTTAAAGTTTGATCCTGTTTTGTTTAAAGAAAATGAAAAGTAACTTTTGTTTAAGTAACCATTTGTCTTGGTAAATTTCATTTGCTGCTGGGTTTTGTGGTCCTCTTGACTCATAATGCAAGTACATTGACATGGACTGAGGATTGGTTAACTGACAGAGGGCAGAGAGTTGGAATAAATGGGTGTTTTTCTGATTGACCGACAGTGGTAAGTGGGTGCCACAGGGGTCGGTATTGGGCCCGCAGCTGTTCATCATTTACACTGATGATTTGGAGGAAGGGTCAGAGGGTAGTGTAGCTAAGTTTGGAGATGATACTAAATTGAGTGGGGGAAAAAATTGTGGAGAGGCTTCAGAAGGATATATTACGTTAGGTGAATGGGCAAAGGCCTGCCAGATGGCGTAGAATGTTAGTAAATGCAAGGTCATCCACTGTGGTAGGAAAAATAGATTATTGGTGAAAATGGTGAAAAACTGCAGTGTACTGTAGTGCAGAAGGACTTGTGAGTGCGTGCGCATGAATCGCAAAAAGTGGGTGCAGGTTCAACAGGTATTTAAGAAGGCAAATGGAATGTTGGCCGTCAACGCTAGAGGAATTGAATTCAAGAGCAGGAGGTCATGCTGCAACTGTACAAGGTACTGGTGAGGCTGCACCTGGAGTGCTATGTGCAGTTCTGGTCTCCATATTTGAGGAAGGATATGCTGGTCTTGGAGGTGGTCCAGAGGAGGTTCACCAGATTGATCCCGGAGATGAGGTGGTTGACCTATGAGGAGAGACTAAATCATCTGGGATGATACTCACTCAAATTCAGAAGAATGTGAGGAGATCTTATAGAAACATATAAAATTATGACAGGGATAGATAAGATAGAGCTAGAAAAAATGTTTTCGCTGGTAGGTGAGACCAGAACGAGGGGACACAGCTTCAAGATTTAGGAAAGTAGATTTAAGATGGAGATGAGGGAAAAACTGTTTTTCGCAGAGAGTAGTGAATCTGTGGAATTCTCTGCTCAGGGAAGCAGTTGAGACTACTCAATTAAGCATATTTAATGTTCAGTTAGATAGATTTTTACATAAAAATGGAATTGAAGGATAAGGGGAAAAGACAGGTAGGTCGAGTTGAGTCAATGATTAGATCAGCCATGATCTTATTGAATGGCAGAGCAGGCTCAATGGGCCGGATGGCCGACTACTGCTCTCATTTCTTATGAGTGATTTGAGACAATGAGCATGAACTAATCACTTGCGTTTCATTCCAGATTAGTTCAAATCCCAATTTAAAAATCAGCGTTAATGGGGAGGGATGAATTCCTTCGGAAATTTCACATTAACTAAGAAAGTTTGCAGATGCTGGGGCCGAGTGTGATACATAAACATCTGGAGAAACTCAGCAGGTCGCACAGCATCCATTAGGAAGTAAAGGGCCTAGGCCATTTGTCAGGTATAATCAGGCAGGCATTCCTTTGGATGCTGTGACCTGCTGAGTTTCTCCAGCCAGTGTGTGTATTGAGTCAGCCACTATCAGCACGGTTGCACTGGTGGAGACGTGTTGAGATTTCCAACTCATCCCCAGATAACGCATCAACTCTGACTCCAGTCTTTCCCATTCCCACATTGTGTAAGCTCATGTTTGTTACTTTCTCCTCCAGCCTCCCCCCACCACCCACCCTCCCAACAAGATCTGTACTTTTGGGTTTCATTTGTTACTTGCAAGAACTTTCAGGAATCAATGTGTTAAATGATTTTGAATTTTCCAGATACCTGGTCGAAAAGATGAAAAAGAGAGCAGGTTTTCGACTAATGATGGAGGTAAAATGACTCTTAACCCAGAGATCCACTGATATACATTTTTTTTTGACATAACAACATTGACCATGGGATATGAGCATCCAATTTGAAAGTAAACAAAAAAGTCTGCAGCTCGTGGGGTCAATGCCACATACAAACATGCTAGAGAAACTCTGCATCTCATTCAGCATCCTAAGGAAGTAAAGGACACAGCACCTTTGTCTGCTGCAACAGCAAGGACCTCCCAGAAACCAACCATCTCAATTCTGCACACCATTGCAACTCTGAAATGTCTGCCTATGGCCTAATGCCCTGCTAAACCGAGACCACCCGCAAATTGGAGGAACAACACCTCCAACCCCATCTCCAACTAGATTACATAAACCTTGACATCTCCAATTTCTGTTAATCCCATCTCTGAGTTTTGTTCTATCCCTCTGTCTTCTTTTCTCTGATTGGCCAATCCCTTATCTTCCCTCTCCTATTAGATAACTACTCACTCCCTCATCACTTCTCAGCTTCTTTCTCTACTCCCCCAACTCTATCCACCTCTTACCCATTAGCCTGTGCTCCTCCCTTTGTCTCTTCTTCCCCCACATCCCCCCACACTTTTATCCTGGCATATGCCTGTTTTGCCTCATGCATGATGAAGGGCCCATTCCTAAAAGGTTGGTCAACCCATGGATCCTGAGTGACCTGCTGAGTTTCTCTAGCACGTTTGTATATTGCGTCCAATTTGAAGTTGATTTTCATGGTAATGAACAGCTCTTAACTCCGCAGGTAGGGAGGGATACACTGAAGTACCCACAGTGAGTTTTTCCCAGCCTTTTCAAAGTGTGAAATTGAACTTAATTGTTTTCAACAAACTCCTTTCATAGATCAAAGAATGATGGGGATATTGAGAATGCCTGCACTCACACTGAATTAAATGAGTCCAAATATTTCCCATTTTCCTCCATGTTATTTGAATAATTGAGTTTTCTGCTTTATGACCTTTTGGAGCATCTCTCATTATGGCCCTGAATTTCTCTGCTCTGTACAGCTCCATCTACAGTGCTGCCTGTGGTTGCCATGTAACAGGGAGGGTCACCTCACTGATCAAACAAGAAATGCCTCACTGGTCGGTCACTTCCCCTTGTCAATCCAAATCAAGCCCTCCTAGGCTGAGCTGCCTTCTGATTGGTGGTCCTCCTTACATGAAGTCACACTACTCAATACCCGAGTCACCTCCAGCTCAGGACTATAAAAAGTAGCACGTGTGCTCACCAAGACACTTTGAGCTCCATTATCCTGATTCCGCTCCTGGCTGCAATCCATGGGCAGTGCTGGTGGACCAGTCATGAGGTGTGCCGCATTCGAGGTTGGGTCTTGACTGTGGGAGACCATTGTGGTTAAGCCACTTTATGTGCATGTGGATCTAACTAATCTGTGTGCTGTGCCTGTATCTTAGGGTTGGCAGGTACTCTTTGTTTTGACCCTCTGTAGTTCCAAACACCCCCTCTAGATATTTGCAATTCAGTTAGCTTGCATGCCAGTGAGATCAGTTCACATGCAAGCATTCTGTCTCTGGTTCTGAATTTGCTCCGGGTTGTGAATAAAATTCATGTTTCACTCCTAACTCGTGGCCAGGGCTGTAACTCCTTCAAACCTTCAAATCTGTTACCTCAACCCTCACCACCACGTACCAAGGGTTTTTCTTTTTTGACTGGTTGGGTCTCAATCCCACGGGCAGCTTCAAATGTGACATCCCATGTCATTGGATGTTTGCTGGGTTTCCTTTGGTTGTTGCCACGAATATTCCAGGTTCCTCTGACTGCTCTTTGAATCCCTTTCTGATCAACAGTCTGGAATAGTTTGTTTCAAGGCCCCCCCCCCCCCCCCCCTTCAAATGAGACACCTGGGGGTTGGTTTGCATCCTTGCACAGTTGTATTTTTTTTAATGTGAGCTGAAGCTTCAAGTGCCTGAGAAATTTTCTCTTGCAGCCTCAATGGGTCAATACCTGCTTCTGGTATGTGCCTCCCAGCTTGCGTGGACAGGAGGAGAGCCCAAACTTCTGGAAAAATCTTGGAAGGGTAAGCCTGCACTGGGAGTTTATGTTGGTGGTTGTCTATGCCCCCTGAAGAAGATTCACTACAAACTGAATAGAAGCAAGACAGCTTTTTCTTTTATGTGCTGGGATTGGAGTCTACGCCAGATCAGAGAACAGAACATTATGGTACAGTACAGGTCCTTCAACCACAATGTGGTGTCAACTTGCGTAAACCAACTCCACAACAATCTAACCCTTTCCTACCTCACACCCACAACCCTCTATTTTTCTTACATCCAGTGCTTATCTAAGAGTCTTTTGAATGTCCCTATTGTAACAGTCTCTAACAGCAATGCAATGCATTCTGGACACCCACTACTCTCAGTGAAAAAAAAACCTCTGAAATCTCACTTACATATTCCTCTACTCACCTCAAACAAGAATCATCTGGTATCTGCTATTGTCGCCCTAGGACCAAGATGCTGGCTGTCCACCCTCTACTAAGTCACCTCTCAACCTTCATTCCAAAGAGAAAAGCCCTAGCTCTGTCAACCTTGCTTCATGTGACATATTCTCCAATCCAGACAACATCCTGTTAAATCTCCTTGGCACCTTTCCAAAGCATTTGCATCCTTTAATGACCACTAGAATGGAACACGATGATCCAAGTGTGGTTGAACCACAGTTTTATAGTGCTGCAACATTACCTCACATCATTAAACTCAATCCCCCAACCAATGAAGGTATGCATACGATAAGCCACCTTAACGTCCTCATCAACTTGTGCGGCTATCTTGAATGATTTGATAGACCTGGACCCTAAGATCTCTCTGTTCCTCTACATCAGTGGTTTTCAAATTTTCCTTCCACTCACATACCACTTTGTCATCCCTATGCCATAGGTACTCTGTGATTAGTAAGGGATGACTTAAGGTGGTATGTGAGGGGAAAGAAAAGGTTTGAAAACAACTGTTTTAATCATACCTGTTTGACTCGTTATGTGCACAGTTTCATAAATCCACAGGAAATGGCCCAAGGAAAATATTTCAGTAACAATTGGGTCTGTAGCAGTCATTCTCAATCCTTTTTTCTCCACTCACATACTGCCTTAAATAATCACAGCACCTATGGCATAGGGATTACTTAAGATGGTATGTAAGTGGAAATAAACCACTGCTCTACATTGTTAAGCATCTTGCCATTAAACATGTACTGTGCCTTCAAGTTTGACCTTCCAAAGTCCATTACATCACACTTATTTGGATAAAAATCCATCCGCTACTTCTTTGCTCAGCTCTGCATCCTATCCACATCTTGCTGTAACCTACGACAATCTACACTATCCACAACACCTCCAACCTTGCTGTCATTTGCAAATTTACTGACCCTCCACTTCATCGTGCAAATCATTTGTAAAAAAAAACAAAAAAAAATCTCAAGGACCAGTGGTCCAGGAACAAATCCCTGCAGAATGCCACCAGTCGCCTACCTCCAGATAGAATGCATCCCGTCTACTGCCAACCTCTTCTTTCTGAATCCAAGCAGCCAAGCTTCCTTGGATCTCATGCTTCAGTTTTTGAATGAACCAAGCATGGAGGGCCTTGCCAAACTAATTAGTGGAGTAACACTTGGTCTGGGCAATCATTCTCCAGGAATCTTTTCCTGTTACTGAGCCAACTTCTTATCCAGTAAATTCATTGTATTGAGTTCTCTAATCTCCCCCACTTCATGGCCTTTTTGTTTTGTTTTTTTTCTGATTTGGGAACACTATTGTACTCATCCTCTCTGTCTCTCTCTACACCCCTCAGCAGTCATTGCCTTTTCGTTCCTGAGTATCTCCTCACCTGAACCCCTTAATTTCCAGCTTAGCTTCATCCTAACATCCTGTGAGG
The DNA here is from genome assembly GCF_036971445.1 of Narcine bancroftii. Lineage (NCBI taxonomy): Eukaryota > Metazoa > Chordata > Chondrichthyes > Torpediniformes > Narcinidae > Narcine > Narcine bancroftii. The sequence goes on from NC_091472.1 coordinate 236,051,463, forward strand.
AGGCCATTTGGCCCATCAAGTCACTTTCTAGTTGAGGTTGATTATCATCTGTACCAATGCCACCAGCTGAAACAGTGCTTCTCTGAGCAATGGTGCATATAAACAATACGCAGCATAATGATTACATATGTGCATGAAGATATAATTCAAAAAATATAGATTATGTTGATTTATATGGTTACAGGATACTATTGATCAATGTCATAACCGACAGGAAGCAGCTATTTCACAGCCTACAGACCTGATTTTGATGCTTTTGTCCCTCCACCCTGTTGATAGTGAGTCAGAGATATTGAGGTCCTCAATAGTTCTTTAAGCCCTGTTTAAGCAATTCTCCCAGTGAATGTTGTCAATAGAGAAAAGGGAGCAATTCTATTCTCCTCCCCCCCCACCATTTCCTGCAGCCTCATTCCAAACAAACTTCCTCCACACCACCTCCCCCACCGTGATTTTACCATCTCTCTACACACTGAGGGAAATTTACAGCTGTCGATTAACCTGCTCACTCACGCATCTTTTTGATTATGGGAATAAAGCTGGAGCAATCGGGGGTGGGGGAGGGGTGGGGGTGGGGGGTGGGGGGATGCCTGTGGTGACGGAGAACTTGCAAACTCTACACTCCTTTTTTTGAATGGTGACAATCTCGGAACAATAATGCAATATGTTTGAGGATACTGTGTGCAAAATTCCCTCAATTTTACTTCATTGTGTTTTTATTTCAACCACAGTGTCATAGATCAAAGAATGATGGGGATAAAACTTTCATGTTTTAACTCAAACAGTTGAGTCTGAAAATTAAAAAAAAAACTGATGAAATGCCAATTATTGAATATCAAGGGCTGGAATATAAATGAGAAGGAATTGAGCACCACACAGGACCTTTGTCAGATTGGATTTTGTGGACAGTTTTGGCATCATGTCTTGGAAAGGGTGTGTCTGCCTGGAATGGAGCATAGTGCGGATACCAGAATATTACTAGGGCTCTGTGAGAAGGGAGCACAATCTTGGCTTGTATCCTGTGGAACACATAAGGTTAAGGGTTATTGCGATGAGGATTTTAAGCCCTGATAAATGTAGTTAACTTGGCCCAGTACATTAGAAGCAAAATTCTTCCCACCATCTATATGGAACATTGCCGTTTGAGAGCAGCAGCAATAATCAATGAACAACATCACCCAAGACTTGCTTTGTTCTTGCTGCTGCCATCAGGAAAGAGGTACAAGTGCCACAAGGTTCAGGAACAGTTGCTAACTTTGCACCATCAGACTCCTAAACAATAAACCCAATCAAAGATTCCTTTATGGACTCTTACTTGGCACATTATTTATTATTGAATATTTATTTTATGTATTGCACAGTCAGTTTGTTTACATTTTCTCTTTTGTATATACATCTTTTCTTGAGTACAGTTTTTTGTACTACCGATAAGTAGAAATTCAGTCTGGCCAGCAGGAAAAAGAATCTCAGGGTTGTGTATGTACTCTAGGCTCAAGAATTATTAAGGACCATTTCTATCCAGCACACGGTATATTTGACCTTCTACCATCAGGAAGAAGGCACTGAAGCATCAAAATCATGACTGCTAGGCTGGAAAATAGCTTCTCCTGCAGGGTGTCAAATTGGTGACCAGAATCCTGGAACCAAGAAAATCATTCCAAAATATTTATATATATTTATCTGAAATTCTATTGTTTGTATATCTGTGATTATTGTGTGCTGCATCTGGAGAAATGCTATTTCATCTGATTGTACATGGACAGTCAGATAATAATAAATTTGAACTTGAAGGCTCGGAGCCAGACCATTCAGTGCGCTGTTACAAGTGTTGACCTTGTGTAGTAGGTTTCATGCTGCCACATCATGTCGCGGTGAGATTGTGCTCCCCCACCCAGCATGAGCTCTGCCTCTGGGGATGAAGAGAGAATAGCACGACAGAAGATGGTTGTGTTCTGTCCATTCTTTCCACTGACCCTTTCTCGTTAACCTTCAGGTGGCATCCTTCATCAAGGAACAGATGGTTAAGCGAGGAAGCATGATGGTCAGTTATCAGCCACATGGAACCGATGTTAACTTCTTCAGGCATGTCCTGATCAGCCCACAGGTCAGCCTGGAGGACCTAGACTTCTTCATGGATGAAATCGAGTACCTGGGGAGCAAGTTCCAGCCTCAATGATGTCCTGTCTGTCCCTTGGCTGAAGACTGATCCAGGAGCACAGAGCTAGTTGGACCGGGTTACCTGAGTTACAGCAGGTGATCTCTACTTGTTAATCCTGAACAGCCCCCCTCCCTTCAGTCCACCTACTTGTTTATTATCAGAATATAGGTGATTTAGCTTAATTCAATATTACATCTTGGAAGTGTTTTCTTATCTCAATAAAGATGAATCTGAAGGCTGGTTGAGTTTGAATGTAGTTTAAAAGGTTCTCATGGATTGTGGTTCCAGAAACAGACCCACCTTGCCATGGTGACAAAAAATGTCCCACCCATGTTAGTCCCACATGCCTGAGTTTGGCCCATATATCTCTAATTCCATCCTATCCATGGATCCATCCAAATTTCTCATTCCACCTGCTCATATCTCTCTAAACCCATCCATTTCATGGCTCTGTCTAAATGTTGCAAGAGTACCTGCCTCAACTACCTCCTCTAGAGACTTGAAGTGTACACCCACTGCCCTCTGTGTAATTAAAAAAAAAAGTTACTCCTCGGTTCCTACTAAATCTCTCTTCATACCTTAAATATATGTCCTCTATTAACAAATATCCCTATTCTGGGCAAAAGACAGGACCCTATATTTTCCTCTTGACTAACAGATGCTCTTTTTCTAGCATACCAGCACGAGGGAGTTTGTGGGAATGGATCGATGCTATTTGGGCACTTGGTTCAGGCGGTCTGTCCCACGGCCTGCTATCTGGAATTTTCACCATTTTGGCCAAGAGATTCCCTGACTGCCCCAGCCATGCACTGGATCCCCCCAGAATGAGAGGAGGCAAGGCTGAGGGGTAGAACATCAGTGCAGTCCGTGTAGTGATGCAACCTCCTGCACTTGTATGTGCAAACTGACATATCTGGGCTGCAGAGGTTGGAGCCTGGTCCATGAATCATATCAAGGTCAGCTCTGCAACTCCAGTGTCCGTTGAATGGAAACTCGGGCTCCGCAGAGTTGGTAGCCCACTCCAATATGTTCCGGCCTCTGCTTTCTCACCCCTCCCCCCCCATGATCATGGAACTTTCCTGCACAGTACAGGCCCTTCAGCTATTGATGTGGTGCTGACCCTTTTTAAGCTACTCTATAACAATCTAACCCTTCCTTACCTCTTACCCATAATCCTTTATCTTTGTTGCATTCATGCGCCGATCTAATTGCCTTTTGTAGGTATTGACACAAGTACCATTTTAAAAACTGCACAAGGGCATCATCTTCTATCAGTGGTCCATTCAAGACTCTGATAACAGCAGGAAATAATTGTACTTCAATCTGGAGGTATGTGTTTTCAAACTCTTGCATCTGCTCTCCCACAGAAGGGGAAAGAAGGGAATGTGACTAGGCTGGGATGGGTGCTTTAACCTATTGGCAGCTTTCCTGAGGCAGCAGGAGGTCTAGACTGAATTTATGGAGGGGAGGTTGGTTTGTATGGTGGCCTGAACTGTGTTCACGACTCTCTGCAGTTTTTTTGCAGTCTTGGGCAAAGCAATTCCCATCCAAAAGTGTGATGCATCCAGACAGGATGCTTTCTGTGGTGAACCTGTAAAATTAATGAGACTTTGGGTTAACATGCCAGATTTTCTCTGGCAACTGAGGAAGTGCTCATTGGTGGTTTCTTGGCTGTTGTGTTTCTGTGGTTGAGGACTGGTTAGCGATATTCATTCCCAGAAACCTGAAGCTCTGCAGTTTACCACTGTTGATATGGACAGGGCTTTGCACACTCATCTTGTTCTTGCTTTCCAGGATCCCATTATTAACTCCATGTCGGGGGGGGGGGGGGAAGTTGAGGCACTTGTCACCGTCAGACACCACAAGCAACAGTTATTCTAACCAGTCATATCCAACCTTTCAGACCCATAACCCTTTATGTTCCTTACATCTACCACGTTGTACCAGCCTCTATCACCACCCCCAGAAATGCATTCCAGGTCTCGCTCTCTCCTTTGATGACATGTTCTCCAAACCAGGCAACATCTAGGTCAATCCCCTCTGCATCCACATCCTTCCCATAATGAGGCATCCAGAACTGAACTGAAGGACCAACAAGGTCTGAAAAATTTCAGCTCAACATTGACGATTGTTTTTTTTTTCCCTACTGATTTGGCTCGAGTTCCTCAACAGATTATTTGGGAGGGGAGTTTATCTATCTTTTTATGTAGTCCAATGCATCAAGCATTGAGGGAAAAATGTCAAAATTTGAAGTGAAGCACTTCAGATGGTAAAACTTGAAGTATGGCTAACAATCTCTCCTAACAGTGAGGAGGAGCAGAGAGATCTTGGAGTCCAGAAACATAGATCCCTCAAGGTTGCCATACAAGTCCATAGGGTGGTTAAGAATGTGGATGATGTGGGAAATGGGGTGTGGAATTGAAATGGTTTGCCACTTGGTGGGGGGGGGGGGGGGTGGTTCCTGCTATGCACTTTGAGTTTGTGACATGAGTTGAGGAATTCTTGGTTCTCTGACTTTGAATAATCAATGTAGCTTTTAAAGGACTTGGCATTTACCAGATTGAAGGAATGCTTTCAGTTCATTAAATGAAATGACAGTAACTCAAAGTCTGAATTGACACCTGGATTGCAACTGCATTGTTGAGAATTGAACTTGAGGGAAGCCAGTAACCCTGCAGATGCTCGATACCTGTCAGGATAAAGCATCTACTGCATTTGCCCCCATCCGCCATCCTCCACACTCCTTCCATCACTGATGCACAATGGCTGCATTGTGCTCCACCTTCAAAATAGGCTGCAGTTACTCACCTGGGATACACTGACAGCTCTTCTCAAATTTGTAAAGTCCACCACCAAAGACAAGAACAGGCACATTGGGAAACCAAAACTTACAGGTTTCTCCTACTGATTTGGAAACATCAGGACCAAGACAGGATGCATAATTGGACAGATGGAGTTCAATCAGGATAAGTGTGGTGATAAACTTTGGAAGGCCGAACTTTAAGGAGGAGTTTGTGGTTAATAGCAGGACTCTTAACAGTGTTGAGAAATAGAGAGATCCGTCAAGGTTGCCATGCAAGTTGATTGTTGTGGAGTAGGTTTACATAGGCCAGCACAATATCATGGGCTGAATGGCCTGTTATGATCTTTGTTATATTGACAATAGCAGCAGGTGCTTGAAACAATGGGAGGTGTTGTTTGTGATTTGGAAACATATTACTGGTCTTTCATTGCCATTGAGTCCATATCCTGGAACTCCAGCCCCAACAAAACTGCAGGAGCTCTGTCACCAGAATATCTACTGTGGTTGAAGAAGTCAGCTTACCCCACATTCTTATGGGTAGATAAGGAAGGACAATGAATGCTAGCTATTTTGGGAAGGACCACAGACTAGAATCTTTCCGCTACTGGACATTGAGGGCCTGAGACTGGAGCAGAAGCCCCTTTTTAAAAAAAAAATGATGGAGCAGGAACTTTAGTTGTGGAAACAGTGCTGAATAGAATAATGTACAGACATGGAATGAATGAATATGACACAAGATGCGAAAAGACTGCATGGTTTTAAAATGTTACATTTAGACATACAGCCAGTAACAGGGTATTTCAGCCCACAAGTCCATGCCACCCAATTTATGCCCCATGAATCTACACCCCCAGAGCATTTCAAACAATGGGAGGAAACCCAAGCAGATGCAGGGAGAACGTACAAACTCCTTACAGATAGTACAGGTCTCGAACCCCCATCCGGTCCTGATTTCTGGCACTGTAAAGGCATTGCGCAAAAAGCTACACCAAATGTGGTGTTTTCTTTGTAAATCATTTTTGTTGTGAACAAAATTTATTTCTGTAAAAAATAAAAAAAAAATGAATACCTGCCATAAAATATTCCCCCACCCCCAAAGAAAAATGAGCAACTTTTTAAAAGTTGCAGTTGGTCTTCCCTTTGGAAAAATTGAAACCTTGGCTGAATGGTGCACCAACAAGACCATCTCAATGTCACCAAAACCAAGGAGCTGATTATTGACTTAAGGAAAATAAAGCCAGAGGGGTATTATCTGGTGATCATTGGAAAATCAAAGGTGGAGAGGGTAAGCAAATTTGTATTCCTGGATATTGTTATCTTGGAGGACCTTTTCTGGACCCAACGCACCAATTTTATCGTAAATAAAGCATATCAGCTCTTAATTTCCTCAGGAGTTTGCAGAGGTTCAGTATGATATTGGAAATGTTGACAAACTTCTACAGATGTGAAGTGGAAAGTGTGCTGACTGGCTGTATCATTCCTGCTAATGGGGACACCAATTCCTCTGAGCAGAAAGCCCTGCAGAAGGTAGTGGACACAGCCCAGTTCATCACAAGGAAAACTCTCCCCGCTGTTAAGAAAATATCCATGGAACATTGCCATTGGAGAGCAGCAGCAATCATGAAATACCCACACCACCCAGGACATGCTCTGTTCTTGCTGCTGCCATCAGGTAAGAGGTTAAGGACAATAAATTTGAACTTCAAAGGAATCAGTGGCAATGAAGTAACAAGGACAAGACTTCCATTACTGTCAAGTTCGTTTATTGTCTTCTGACTACACGTACATTCAGATGAAACAGAATTTTACCAGATCATGGTCTCACACACACACACACACACACACACACACACACACACACACACACACACACACACACACACACACACACACACACACACACAAAATCACATTTATATGTAAAAATATAATTTAAAATAAAGTTTCTATCTTTTTTGGGATAGATTTACTCAGTTACAGGATATTGATCATCAATCTCAAAACCTGCAAGGAGATGCTATTTCCAGCATGATGATCCTTATTTTGAGGCTTCTCCATCTCCTCTTGATGGTCGTGGGTCAAAGATACTTGTGTTGGTTGGAGAGGGTCCTCCATATTTCTTTGAGCCCTATTTAATCAACACTCAGTGAATATTGTCAATAGAGGGAAGGGAAGGAAAACCCCAGTGATATTCTTGGCTGTTTTGATGATCCTCTGCATTGAATTCCAGTCCAAACTGTACCACACAATGATGCTGCCATCCCAGATGCTCTCAGTTGTGCTCCAATAAAATGTTGTCAAGATGGAGGCCTGTGGCCTTGCCTTCCTCAAGTTTAAGTTTATTATCATCGGACTGTACAAAGGAAACATCATTTCACTGCACCATAGTTCACATACATACACAATATTCCCAAATTGTTTTTTGATTCACTTAATTATATCATAAATGGAAGGGTAAGCCCCATCTTCTAAACAAAGTTCATCTTCAAAAATCTAAAAGAAACGGAGGCATGGCTCTACCTAATTTCAGATTTTATTACTGGGCAGTTAACATACGTAACCTTATGTTTTGGTCACAATTTCATAATCCAGTGGACAGTCCAATACGGTTAGTAATGGAGTTGAATTCTGCTAAAAACCTTTCCATTCCAGCACTTCTTGAATTCTCACTTCCTTCCTTTTAAATAAATCAATAGATAATCCTGTTGTCAGGCACACTGTGAGAGTCTGGGTGCAGTTTAGAAAACACTTTGGACTATATGGTCTTTCTCTTTCAAGTCCTATTTACACAATTCTATTCTTCGTGAATAGTTTAGATTAGGTATTGTATGCTTAAAAGATCTTTTTATTGATAACAGTTTTGCATCAGTTGAACAGCTTTCTGGAATGTTCAGTTTACCAAATACTAATTTTTTTCAAATATATGTAAATCAGACATTTTCTTGAACCTCAGATACCTGATTTCCTCAAACATTTGATTCAAACATTGTTGATGTGAGACGTGCCCCCTCTAGTTAAAATTAAAAATGCCTGGGAACAGGATTTAAACCTCACATTAATGGATGAAGTCCAGGATCTAATCCTTAAGATGGTTAACATCTATATCCTTATGTATCTGTCATTGTTTGTTACAATTTTAAGTTTACATAAGGGCTCGTATGTCTAAATCTAAATTATCTTGTATCTATTCAGATGTAAATTCATCTCGTGATAAATTTGAGAGGAGAGACTTTAATTCATACGTTTTGGACATATCCTAGCCTTGAAAAATACTGGAGGGAAGTTTTTCAAACTAATTTTTTAGAGCCTAGTCCTTTGGTGGCACTTTTTTGGTACAACTGGAGAGGATGATATTCTTTTAACTCCAATTAAATGTCATACACAGTCCCTTGCCTCTCTTTTGGCCAGATGAGCGATATTGTTTAGGTGGAAGGCTGCTGTCATGCCCACACATGGTCAACAATAGAGGGACATTACGTCCTGTTTAAATTTAGAAAAGATACATTACTCAATTAATAACTCAAGTGTAAAGTTTCAAATGCTCTGGGGACCATTAATGAATTACTTTCATATCCTTTGGGCACAATTTTATTTTTGAATTTTATTTTTTGCCATTTTATTACATGAATGAAGTACATACTTTCTTTAGTCATACACCTTGGGTTAGGGGATAGGGTTTAGTATCATGCTGTACGTGAAAAAATGTTTTCTTTCTGATGTAATTTTGAATTATAGTTGTGTTATATGTATTTTATAATTTGGTGGGTAATCTAATTTGTCATTAATATGCAATCCATAAATGTGTATTTGTGAAAATAAAAAAAAATTAAAGACAGTCTGAAAAAGATGAGAAGTAATTGGGGGATAGGTTCCTGATTGGAGAGGGAAGGGGAAGGGGGTGGTAGCTGGAGGAAAGGAGACATAGAGATAGGGAAAGAGAGAGTCCGGGGTAAGGGGTTAACGGGTATTGGAGGGTGATGTTAATGCTGTCTAGTTGGGGAGTGCCAAGATGGAATATAAGGTGTTACTCCTCCAATTTGTGGGTGGCCTTGGTTTGGCAGTGCATTGAGGCATGGTGTGGTGGTGTGTGGAAATGAAATGCGCTGCCAAATTGAGGCCATGGGATCCAGGGTAATTTGGCAAAGTAATTCCAAATTTGGCTTGATGATATGAAGCAGAAGACTAGGTGGGATAGGGACCAGGTGGGATTGGGATTGGGATTGGACAGGATAGGGATCGGGACAAGGCAGGATGGGGACCAGGTGGGCAAGGGACCTGATGGGATAGGGACTGCATGGGATAGGGACCATTCAAGATAGAGACTGGACAGGAAAGCAACAAGGTTGGATAGGGACTGGGCATGGGATAGGGACCATACAGGATGGAGACCTGATGGGATAGGAACTGGACATGTTAGAGACTGGGCAGGATAGAGACCAGACAGGATAGGAACTGGTCAGGATATACCCAAGGTCATTACAGGAAACAAGGTAAGACACCTTTGTGTCCTCATTAGCAACAGGAAAGGTACTGGATAATTGGAAAATGGCAAATGTAGTCCCTTGTTTAAGAAAGGTAAGAGGGATTATCCTGGGAGTTATAGACCAGTGAGTCTTTGCTGGTGGTGGGCAAACTATTGGTAAGAGTTCTTTGTGATCACATATACAAGCATTTAGAGAAGTACTGTCTTTTTAGGGTCAGTCAGCATGGCCTTGTGAGAGGCAGGTTGTGCCTCAAGAGCCTAACAGCTTTTCGAGGAGGTAACAAAATTGATGAAGGTAAGGTTGTGGATGTGTGTATAGATTTTAGTCTGATGTTTTGCAAGGTCTTCCATGGTAGGCTCATTCAGAAAGTCATGAGACATGGGTTCCAAGAAACCTTAGCTGCTTGGATTCAGAATAGGCTTGCATATAGAAACCAGTGAAATGTACTAGATGGAATATATTTTGGCCGGAGCTCAGTGATCAGTGGAATTCCACAGGGGTTGGTTCTGGGTCTTTGCGATTGTTATAAATATGTTGGACAAAAAAGTTGAGGACTTGGTTAGTAATTTGAAGATGATACAAAGTATCGAAGTGCTATGGATAGTGTTGAAGGTTATCATGAATGTGATATGGACAGGTCTCAGGCTTGGGCAGGGAAGTGGCAATTGGAGTTCAAACTGGATAAGTATGATGCCTCAAAGTTGTACAGCAAGTTGACCGAGTGGTTAATAAGCCAATGGTATATTGGCCTTCAGTAGTTGACGGATTGAGTTCAAGAGCTGTGAGGTAATGTTGCAGCTCCATAAATCTCTGGTCACACCACACTTGGAGTATTATGTTCATTTTTTGATCACCTCATTACTGAAAGGATGTAGATGCATTGGCGACAGTGCAGATGACATTTACGAGGCTGTTTCCTGGATTGGAGAATGTTGTAATGAACAAGGTTAACAGAGTTAGCACTTTTCTCTTTAGGGTGACAAAAACTGGAAGGTGACTTCATAGAGGTACTTATTAGGGACTTGGATAGACTGGACAGCCAGCATTTTTCCTGATGTGATCACAACATATGGCAGAGAGTATAGGTTTAGATGTTAGGTTTTGGATGCAGAGTTGGGCTAAGAAGTGGCAGACGGAGTTCAAACCAGATAAGTGTGATGTGATGCACTTTGATATAGAGCTTGGTGCAACATCATGGGATGAAGGGCCTATACTGTCCTGCAATATTCTATGTTCTATAAAACATAGTACAGGCCATTTGGCCCTCAATTTGTGCTAATAACAAACTAATCTTTTCCTACCTCACACCAATAACCTAAATTTAACTACGACATTCTATTCTGCCCTGGGAGACTCAACAAGCCCCCAGACGCGCTGTCCAGAGGCACTTGTGCCATCCTTAACCACATGTCCTGGTTGCAAAACTTGCATAATGAGCTGGGTCACCCAGGGGTTGCTAGACTGTTTCACTTCATTAAAACCCAAAAGCTCCATCCATGATCCTGATTATTTTAAATGTCCCTATTGTACCAGCCTCCACCACTACCCCTGGCAATGTATTCCAAGCACCCACTACTCTGTGTTTATAAAAAAAAAAGGTACCCTGACGTCTCCCATAAACTTTCTTTTTTCCTCTCCTTGTTCAGATGTCCTCTGACATTTCCTACGAGCCCCAGAAAAACATTACTGGCTGTCCACCTTATTTATGCCCCTCTTAATCATATTGCTTCAGAGATCATTTCAGATGGGCTTACAGGGGCAAACAGGATCTGGGCAATCGGAAATGCAAGATGTAGCTTTTTGAATTTTTTAAAAATCAGTTCTGGGATGTGGACACTGCAGGTAATTCCAAGGATCCTTGACCACCCAAAATTGCCCCAACCCTAAAATCTGTCCTGACCATTTCAGAGGAGAGTTGAGAGTCAATCCCACTGTTGATGATTTCTTCTCACATAGAAACAGACCAGATAGGAAGAGCACCTGGCCTTCCCTGAAGGACAGCAACAAAATTCTTGACAATCAAAGACTCAATCTGGACAAGACAAAGGAGATTTTTGTATTATTGCCAACTTCAGGAGGATGAAGGTCGACCATTATTACACGTCAATGATTCTGCCATGCTTTCTTCCATTGACAACACTCACTGGGGCTTTAAGATTTATTGAGGACTCATTTCATCCACCACACAGTATTTTTATTTCACTACCATCAAGAAGGTACAGGAGCATCAGAGTCAGGACTGCCGGGCTGGGAAATAGTTACTTCCTACAGGTTGGAAGAATGATGAACAGTATCCTGTATCAAAGTAAATCGTTCCAAAATATTTACATATATTTATTTAAAATTTTATGTACACATAGCTGTGATTATAATTTGCTGCGTATTGAGCGTGCACTGTGGCCTGGAGAAACACTGTTTCGTAAGGTGGAATGTGTACAGTCAAATTGATAATTAACCAAGTTCTAGTTTATAATCACCTGACTGTAATGTAGACAGACAAAACTTGTTTTGCAATCCTGCAGCCTCTGCATCCCCCTCTGCAACAGGACCCTTGACTTAGCACAGTCAGTACGAATTGGAAATGTCTCTTCCTTACTGACCAGCAACTCACGTGCACCTCAAGGATGTGTGCTTAGCCCACTGCTCTACTTGCTATACACCCATGACTGTGTGGCCAGGCACAATTCCAATGCCATCTACAAATATGCCAATGACACCACAGTTGTCTGCAGAATCAGAGTTGGCAATGAAGATGCATACAGGAGGGAGAAAGATCAGCTAGTTGAGCTTCAAGTTCTTGGGTATCAACATTTCTGAGGATCTGTCCTGGGGCCTCCACATGTCAATGCAATCACGAAGAAGGCTCACCAGTGGTTATACTTTGTGAGGAGTTTGAGATTTGGTACGTCACAAAGACTTGCCAATTTCTACAAGTGTGCTCTGGAGGGTATTCTGACTGGTTGTATCAGTGTCTGGTATGAAATTGCCAATGCATGTGTACTGACAATAACCACACCAGCAGTGCGAGTATAAGACGGCTTTAATAAATTAATATGTACACTAAGAGGTCAAACCTGGAAGGCTAGAACTGTAGTTCTGGACTGCTTTATGTACGAGGTCACCAGGATGACCCCTGGTGACCTAGTGGTGTAATTACATATCACCACATTGACTGCTCTCATTAAAAAACTGTTATTTCCTCCCCCCCCCCCCCACCGTCCTCCTTCCCTTGTTTGTAAGTTCATAAGTCCAAAATTTTTTGTGGTTTCCATTGCCTTCTGGACCTCCTCGATAGTGGTATAGGGGTGGGGAGTGCGGTCTGCCTTTCGACCATTCTTGGTGGAGGTGTGGGACTGGGAAGTACTGGTTGGTCATGTGGCCGTGTGGGCTGGGGATCCTCTTGTATGGGATTAGGTCCTGCCACCGAGTCAAGGGTGGTGATATTTTGTGGGGCGGGCGTACCCAGAGTCCTGATTTCCAGGGTGGGTGGTATAGTCTTCTGGGGTGACTCGATGGACGACTGCTGCTGCGCTCCTTGTTGATCCGAAGACATCTGAGTTTCCTCCGCGTTGCTCACGCATCCGGCCGGCGCGAGATCCCTGGTGGCCACCGAGTCTTCTCTTCCATCTGGGAATGTGACGAAGGTGTACTGAGGGTTCGCGTGCCTCAACTTCACTTGATCCACCAGCGGGTCCACTTTGTGGCGTGAAGTGTTTGCACGTCAGACAATGTCGCCAGTGCCTTACTGCTTCCACAATGGCTAGGGTCTCCTTCTCTACTGCTGAGTGTCTTACCTCTGACCCCTGTAGGGTTCTCGAGAAAAAGGCCACCGGTCGTCTGTCTTGGTTGAGGGTGGCTTCCAGAGCCACATCGGATGCATCCGTTTCTACTTGAAACGGGATCAACTCATCTATGGACCGTATGGTAGCTTTAGCGATATGGTCCCTAATGTCCCTGAATGCTCTGGTGGCTGCTGGGCATAGTGGGAAAACTGAAGCTTTTATAAGTGGGCGGGTCCTATCAGCGTAGTTGGGGACCTATTGGGTGTAGTAAGCGAACAGTCCCAAACACTTTTTTAGTGCTTTCAGCGTGTGTGGCACTGGGAGGTATAGGAGAGGGCACATACGGGCTGGGTCTGAGCTGATTTCCTCATTCTGAACTATGTAGACCAGGATTGTCAACTTCCTGGCGCTAAAGACGCATTTGTCCCTGTTGTATGGAAGGTTCCTTTCCTCGGCTGCCTGGAAGAAGCATTTTAAATTCATGTCATGATCCTCCTGAGAGTGGCCACAGATTGTCACGTTATCTAAGAAGGGGAACACTGCTTTCAGATGGAACTCATCTACTATTCGGTCCATTTCTCTCTGAAACAGGGACACTCCATTGGTGACATCCAAGGGGAGTCACAGAAATTGATGCAGCCTGCCATCTGCCTCAAATGCCGTGCAAATGCAATCACTGTTTCTAATGGATAGTTGGTGGTATGCTGCCTTCAGGTCTATGGTGGAGAACAGCTTATTCTGCGCAATGTTGTTGACCATGTCTGCTATGCGTGGCAGGGGGTAGGCATCTAGTTGTGTAAATTTGTTGATTGTCTGGCTGTAATCCACTACCATGCAGTTTTTCTCCAAGGGCTGGTGCTCTGCTCTATGATGCCCTCCTATAATAGCCTGCAGACCTCTGTCCCTCGGGCTGTACCTCCTGCTCTTTGTGGCTGTTGGTGTGCATTCTAGGGTCAGGTGTGTGAACAACGGAGGGGGTTCTATGTTCAGGACAGACAGGCTGCAGTGTTGTTTCTTCGTAAGGCGTAGTGGGGGGTGAGGCCCATTGTGCACTATTGTAATGCTTTCTAACTGGCACTGAAAATCTAACCCTAATAGTACCGGGGCACAGAGGTGAGGGAGTACTAGTAATATGAATCCTTCATATTTTGTGTCCTCGATTTCTAGAGTAACCCAGCAAAACTGTTTTTACCTCAGCCGCAAGGCTGCTGGCTGCTAACAGGATCCGGTGCTCACTCGGGTGTGTGGGGAGGGCAAGGTGGTTGACTAACCCCTGGTCAATAAAACTTTCAGTGCTTCCACTATCTATTAAGCAATTTACCCTCACATCATTAATTTTAATGCACACAGTGGCATCAGATAAATTTTGTGGACTCACCTGATTCATGCGTAGGGAAAGGAGTCTGGTGTGTCTTTCGTGTCCTTCCATCCGATAGTACTCGGCATCATATTCGTCTCTTGAAGACCTGTGTCCTCTGCTCTGTAGCATTTGTCCAAGATGTCCAGCTGCACATGGCATTCTTCTTCTGTTTGTCTGTGGAGAAAGAAGAGCTTTTCTGCCTCTCATTAGCATGAGAATGGGCCTTGGCTGTGGCCTTGGGGCTTCTGCAGACTTTTGCATAATGCCCACGTTTTCCACAGTTGAAACAGACATTTTCTCTGGCAGGCCAGAGGGCTCTGGGGTGGTTTCACTGACCACAGAAAAAGCACTTGGGACCCTCAAGGTGTGCTGCTGCTGTGAATTCCTGTAAGGCAGCATACTTTTCTTTTCGTGGGGCTAGAGAGTCCAGCAGCGTGACGTTTGCCTCATCCCCAGGGTCTTGTGAATACTCCTCCAATTCTTTTCTGGTGCTTTTTAGAGCTTCTGCAAAAGTCTCTGCCTCATCTAGCCCCACCATTCCTTTCTCCAGCAATCGATGTCTCGTCTCAGTGGATCGTATGCTCACAACAATTTTGTCCCTAATAAGGTCCTCCGCATACTCCTGCCTGGTCTGATACTGCTTTAAAGTTGCAGCCTCTCGCCAGGTCTTTCAGAGAGAGTATAAGATCTCTGGCAGACTCCCCTACTTGTTGTGACCTGGTCATGAGCCTGTACCGGGAGTGGAGTTCGCTATGCCCCTGTAGAGCTCATCGAAAGAATCAAAGACTTGTTGATCCAAACCAAGGCTTTTATTAGCAAAAGACAGGAGCTCTTCACAGGTGGCCGACCAGTCCAGAATGATCCGACCTGGCTAGGGACACAACCCTTTAAGGCCCAGACAATAGGCGTGGCTTAGCTCTCAGCCAATCGCTGTAAGCACAGTTTAGATACAGTAACTATATACACTATGTACATTGGTGATAGATCTGTACTATCTCAGCCCCTTACTGTAAATGCCTCTGTAAAGTGCTCATTGCCTCTTGGTAGGACCTGGCATCCTGTATAAGGGAGTAAGGATGGTCTCCCAGCTGCATGAACAGCAGCGTTAATAGCTCTTTATCCGATGCCTCAGCACCCTCCACGCATTTCAGAAAGCATCTCTGCCAGTGTCCGAAGTGCGTGCCGGCTCTGGGATTTCTGGGGTCGAGGTCCAGCCTGTCTGGTCACAGCACATAGCTAAGCTGTAGTCTCTGGTCCTTTAGGTAATGTGGGGACACCCCGGGGGTCGTTCCTGGTGTCCACGTGGTCTCTGGGTTGAGGTGTAGCAAGGGCGGACCCTGGAGTACTGGGAGCTGCTGGTAGAGCCTCTGTGGGGCTTGTGTCTGCTGGAGGAGTAACCTGGGTGCTTGGGGCTGTTGGCTGAGTCTCTGGCTTTGGGTCGTTTGCAGTGGGCTTAGGGGGGATCTCAGCGATAGCGTCAGGTCTCCGTGGTACTGGGGAAACTACTGCTGGGGAAGTGACGGTAGCGATGTCTGCTTTCCCTGGCTCTGGAGTGGTCGGGAATTCTGCACATACGTGGCGATCGGGAGCTCGACTTGTGGAGATCCTTCCACCTGCGCTTGTAGTGGCCCCTTTCTGATTGGACCGGGGTTTAGGGTCGACGGCGCCTGTACCGGCGAACCCATGGGCAGACAGAGCTCTTGGCCGTTTCTTACCTGCCCTATCGTACTTCTCTAGTCTTCTCTGCATTCCACCACGATTCCAGTACAGCGATCGCTCGCCATCTCTGTCCTCGGATGCACATGTGTGCTAGTCGTCCTTGGATTCCATTCCTCAGGAAGAGTCTCCAGGTGGTCAGGAAAGCGGGTTGGAGCAGAGGCAGCTTCCATCCTAGTAGCTATGATATTAGTTTATTAAATTGTATTGGTAATAACCACACCAGCAGTGCGAGTATAAGACATCTTTAATAAACTAATATGTACTCTAAGAGGTCTTGTCTCTCTGCAAGATGAACCTGGAAGACTAGACTGTAGCTCTGGATTGCTTTATATACAAGGCCTGGTGACCTAGTGGTTGTAATTACATATCACCACAGCAAGGGCCAGGACAAGAATAAAAGGACAGAGAATTGTGAGCTCAGCCAGAGGCATCATGGGCATCAAGTCTTTCTTCACTCTGCTGTGGACATCTACAAGAGGCAGTATCTGCAGAAAGTAGCTTTTATCTTCGAGGATCCTCACCACCCAAGCCATACCCTCTTCTCACTGCTACCATCATGAGAGTGACAGAGGTACATGAGGCTGAAGATGAAAACACAATGGTACAAAAACAGCTTCTTCCCATCTTCCATCAGATTTTTGAATGGACAATGAGTCACAGGCAGTTCATAGCTCTTATTTTTGCACTAATTTGTTTATTTTGAAATGTGACTTTTTACAGCAACGTTTGCACGTTAATGCAGCGCCAAACAACGAATTTCGTGACATGTGCACGACAATAAATTCGGAGACTGGAGCTCGCCAGCAACAAATATGGCGGCCGCCTGTAGTGCGGCCGGAGATTGCCAGCTCGTGTCATGGCGGCGCCGCCGCCGCATTCTGATCCGGACGCAGTTTTTCCCGGCGTGCTCGCCTGGCAGGGCGGATTTATTTTTACACATTCTTTAATTGCGTTACTGTCATTTTCTGTCAAAGCCGGCAGGTCTGTCCAGGGGTGAGAAGCGCCATTTCCCTCCGGTGAGTAACTCGGCCGAGAGATCGAGGGGCTGCCTCGGGCCCGCAGGCCAAAACTCTGATCCGGGATGATGCGAGGGCTCAGGTGCGGGCTCCGCTCCAAGGCCCGGCCACGACGGGCCCCAGGTAGAGACTTGGGGTCAGAGCCACTCAGAACACGACTCCTTACTCAGGGAAGGGGGTGGGGGGCAGGACATGGGACGTGAAACACCCGGTTCGCCGCCAGCGTGAGTGGAGGAGGAAGTAGGAAGCCGGCTTATGAGGAGATGCCCTCTGGAACTCCGTCTCTCTGATGGCCGGGGCGTGAGGATGGACGGCTGGAACAAGGCTCTCCTCAAATATTTACATTCCACTGTATAGTTTGCAACCCCCCCTCCCCCTCCCCCTTCCCCTTCCAGAGTAGAGGTTAGCCTAGATGTAAATAAAGAATGTGACCAGACCCCCTCCACCTCCAGAGTATAGGTTAGCCTAGACCTAAATAAAGAATGTGACCAGACCCCCCCCTTCCAGAGTACAGGTTAGCCTAGATCTAAATAAAGAATGTGACCAGACCCCCTCCCCCTCCAGAGTATAGGTTAGCCTAGACCTAAATAAAGAATGTGACCATATCCCCCCCACCGCCCCCCCCCAGATTACAGGTTAGCCTAGACCTAAATAATGAATGTGACCAGAGCCCCCCTTCAGATTACAGGTTAGCCTAGACCTAAATAAAGAATGTGACCAGATCCACCCCCCCCCAAGAGTATAGGTGAGCCTAGACCTAAATAAAGAATGTGACCAGACCCCCCTCCTCCTCCAGAGTATAGATTAGCCTAGACCTAAATAAAGAATGTGACCAGACCCCTCCTCCCCCTTCCAGAGTATAGGTTAGCCTAGACCTAAATAAAGAATGTGACCAGACACCCCCCCACTCCAGAGTACAGGTTAGCCTAGACCTAAATAAAGAATGAGACCAGACCCCCCCCCCCACCTGTCCCACTGCTATCAGTAGGGAGAGCTCCCTTCTGCACATCCCTTCCCACCAACTGTCCCCTCGATACCTTGCCGTGACCGCAAGACATGCTTCACTTTCACCTGCAGCTCCTCCCTCAGGGCCCCATTGATCTTTCCAAGTGAAATAACTCCTCACTTGTGAATCTGCAGGGGTCATTCACTGCATCCTGTACAACCAGCTTAGTATCCTCCACAACAGTGAGATTGGACATAGACTGGGCAGATGATTTCTTTGAGCACCTTTGCTCTGCCCCCTGCAACAGCAAGGATCTCTCAGTAGCCAACCATTTCAATTCCATCCACCATTGCCACACTGACATGCCTATCCATGGCCTCGTTTACTCCCAAACCAATTGGAGGAACAACACCCTTTATTCTGTCTTGGCACTCTTCAAGTAGAGAGCATTGACTTCTGGAATTTTCATTAAACCCCTCTCCTGAATCTCTTTCCCTACTCCATGGTGTTCTTTTCTCCACTTAACCTCTTATTTTCCTTCTACCCTTGATCCTCGCCACTTCCTAGCATTTTTGTCATACCCCTCTCACCTCTTCTTGCCCTCAGCCTGTGTCCTTTCTTCCCTTCTCCTCTCCCCTCTCCCCACCAATTTTTAATCCAGTGTCTGCTTTTTTATTTCTTGTATCTGACGAAGGGACCAGGGCTGAAACGTTAGTTACCCTTTACACCCCATGGATGCTGTGTGACCTGGTGAGTTTCTCCAGTATGTTTGTGTTTTTAAAAATGTATTTTTAATCTTTCAAATCAGAACTGTGTGCAGAGCCTGGAAACACCCCCTCAGCTTGCTTGTGTAACAAAAGTTGCAAGGACCTAGGTAGGTCTAGATTGGCTTTGGTTTACTTGCTGACGTGTCCATTCAGTGGTTCTTGGTAATGGGACACACGAGAGACTGCAGGAGCTAGAATCTGAAACTAAACAAACTGCTGGAGGAACTCAGCAGGTTGAGCAACATCTGTGGCAGAAACTGAATGGTCGATGTTTTGAATTGAAAGTCTAGGGGAGCAGAGAACCTGGTTAATCTGTTCAATACACGTCACCATATCCTCATTGCAAGGCCATTTCCAGTTCAAATGAAATTTAGTGAAGGACTTTGTGCGCAAATTGTTGGCATAATGGTTAGCACAACAGTCTTCCACGCCAGTGAACCAAGTTTAAAACCAGCAATGCCTGTAAAGGAGTTTGTATGTTCTCTCGTCTTCCAAAGAAGTAAGGGTTAGTTGGGTGGCATGGACTTTGTGGCTGTGTTGTATCGTAAAAATTAACAAAATTACATTGAAAAAATGAGGAAAAGAGTAGAGGGAGGAAAAGAGTAGGGGGAGAAGGAGAATGGGACAGGGAGAAAGAAGGGGAAATTGAGGAAGAGAGAAAGGGTGGTACAGTTAGCATGACGAGCCCTCGAAGGAAACCCATACAGGTCTCGGGGTGAGGGGAAGAGAACGCAGAATCTCTTTACAGACACGCAAACAACCAGTTGTTTGAATTCGGCGATGTGGTCAATTGGCCACATGGGTGTATTTGGGAGGGGTGGGCTCATGGGTTCGAAAGACCTGTTACTGTTCTGTTTCTCCATATTTAAATTAAATTGTGTGAGTCACATATGGACTGTGTTCAGATAAGCATTCTTGGCTGCAAGGATATTGAAGGAGGGTTCATGATTAGCCTCTGAGATAGTCAGCTGGACTTGTGACCAAATGAAGAATGAATTCCTGTGAACCTTCTTTCTTCTTGCATCTTTGCTCTTAACAGAAAGTTACGGTCTCTTGTGAAGGGCATTGCGAGTAGTTTCAAGTTTTGAACTGCCTGTACAAGATTTGTGAGTACTTTTGAGTAAGATGAATCTTGCCTGGAGTGAGGTCTGATTCAGAATATACATCATTCTCCATTAATTTGCTTTTAAATCTAGCTAGCTGTTGTGTACTTGGGGAAAAAATTACATTGTGAATATTTTATCTCTGCCTCTCTCTCACTCTCTCCCCCCCCACCCTCTCTCTCTCTCTCTCTCTCTCTCTCTGGCCATCCTTTTTCTCTCTCTTTCTCTCTGTCTCTGTGTGTCTCTCTGTCTCTGTGTGTCTCTCTGTCTCTGTGTGTCTCTCTGTCTCTGTGTGTCTCTCTGTCTCTGTGTGTGTCTTTCTGTCTCTCTCTCTGGCTTCCCCCCTCTCTCTCTCTCCCTCTCTGTGTGTGTGTGTGTGTGTGTGTGTGTGTGTGTGTGTGTGTGTGTCTCCCTCTCTTTCTCACACTCTTTCTCTATGTCTGTGTGTGTGTCTCTCTCTCTCCTCTCTGTGTCTCTGTAGGTCCCCCACCCCTCATGTTTTTACATACCTGCTGCACTCCAGGAAATGATTCCCCTTTTTCAAGAACACGTGCTGTGTAAAAAGTGTGGAACCAGAATGGGGGTGCCATTCTAGTTCTCACTTTTTTTCACCTCAACCCCTTGTCATTTTCCCGGAATGCCTGCAGGCATTCCAGAACTAACTCGGGTCATGATGTGTATTTTGTATTTTAATTTTATTAGTACATTGTGTACTATAATTTTCTTAGTACTGTCTCTCTCTCCTGCTGTCCCGCTGTTCTGCTGCCTGCTCTCTTGCTGTGGTCTGCTAACCCTAACCCTAAATCTGCCAGATTGTGAGCAAGCTGGTCTGTGGGTTTATCTTCAGTTTGAATAGTCTGAAGCCCACTGCCCTGCTACCCCCACTGACAGCCCGCCACCAGCCCCCAACAATAGGTTGCAGTGATTAGTAAGGAATTACTTAAGATGGTGTGTGAGTAAAATAAAAAGTTTGAAGTCCACTTCTATAGTTCATTACTTGCAGTAGATTTTCTCACGCTCTTTTATATATTAAGCGCATGACTTATTAAATTGTTTGCATTTTTTCCCATGCTCTTTTCTTTTTGAATACTTTAAGTTTTCACACATATATATAATCATTTTTATCCATCCATCATATTGTATGGATTGGTCTTGACTACAAAAAAAATTATACCTCCTCCCTTTAACAAACCCTTTCTAACTCCAACCCCCTAAAGCAAAATCAACAAACAGTGCTTACATATTTTTATATTATGTAGTAACATATTTATAAAAAAAAAAGAAAGAATCTAGAAAGAACTACTGGATTGTACCAGGATAAACTATGGGGCACCATAGAGTTTATCAAACAAACAAGTATCTTAACTCATCTTAAGGGTGGCGTTGTAGGAGCCAGTGATAGGAAGAGATAAAATTAAACAGTAATACCTATCTTTTGCATATATAGGCACTATATTTGTAAACATATTTATTCCTCAAATTACAAGCAATTTTCTAATGGAATACACTTTTGAATTTCTGCATGTAATCTATCTACACCTAAACATGAATCTGATTTCCAAGTAACTGCAGTATACTTTCTTGCCGCTGCCAATACTATTGTCACAAATTTCTTTTTATTTAATAAAAGTTTCACGTTCCCTAATAAGAATAGGCCAGGGTTTTGTGGGTATGAAATACCAGTGATTTGTTCTAATAGTTTCCCCACTTTCAATGTTATGAGTCCAGAGGACCCCAAAACCCAGCAGCAATAGAAATTCACCAAGACAAATGGTTACTTAAATAAAGGTTGCTTTTAATTATCTTTAAATAGGAAAACAGGATCAAACTTTAACATTACTTTTTAACATAACTCCCTTCTAATTCTAAGTGCATGTGTATGTAATGTGTGTATAAGTTCAGAAAAGTTCTTTAATTTACTGTCCAGTCTCACTTCTCACTCCTCAAGTTCACTGGTTGCAGGCAATTCTTACACTGTGTACAGAATTTAACATTTATAAAGTTCTCCAGGCTTTGGTGCTTGAAAGGTAAATGGTTACGGCTCAGGAAGGTTCTTGTTGGTTTTCAGAGAGAGATTTGTTGCTTGTTGGACACCCACAACTCCTTCTGATCAGCCACTTCAGTGTCTTGCTGAGGAAACTTGCCCCATCAGAATTTTCCAGATGATAACCTTGTTCTTTCAGGTCATCACAGAGTTACTTTTTGTTTCCCTTATTTCAAGTGAAACATTATACATTCAGCCATCTCCTCTTCTATGGACCACAAGGCCTTTGAATAAGCTGAGCTAAAAACTCACAACCTGTCTTCAAAATATTTTTTTTCCACAAATTGCCATGTTCCAGTCCCAGCTGCTGCTGCTGAACTGTAGAACTGAATTCTCCCCCCCTCTCTCTCTCTCTCTCTCTCTCTCTCTCTCTCTCTCTGAGAAAACCACATGACCCTCTTAGAACAGGACTCTGCTTTTACGCAGACTGCGGCACTGGACCTAATCTTCTGAGTTTATTCATCTGCTGCTTTCCAAAACAATAATCCATTACCCCACAGCATGTCCAATTAATACTTACTTGTGAGGTCTTCTTCAGTTTTTGCAAAGGCACTCGGAATCTGGATTGTCTGGCTTGAGCCAAGCTCTTGCATTTTAATTGAGATCTGTTTTGAAGTGTTTGTATGTGACCTACACTAAAAAAACTGCCATAATTTATCTCCTTTAAAGCATATCTATACAAAATATAAAATATAATATCTCTCACGTCATCCAAAAGAGTCTCACTTTTGATCATGTCATGTAGAGTGCAGAAAAGTACCTTCTATAATGCATCTAAAACACTTATTTGATAAATCTGATTTTATTTTGTGCAACTTGTACAGCGTGATATATAATTGATGCATAAAGTTATACTGTTAATCTATATCGTACATTGATTGTATTAATCATACAATCTCTACACAAGTCCATCCACGTGTGATCATTTATTACAATATTCAAATCCGGTTCCCATTTTTGTTTAGATTTATAAATCCCGGGTGTAAAACTTGCTCTTAGCAATAAAATATACATTGCAGAAGTAAATTTCTGTACAGTCCCTCATATAATAACAGTTTCCGCTTCACTACAAGGGGGCAATAATCTCTGATCCTAGTTTATCTCTTAAAAAGCTTTTTATTTTTGAGTATGTATATATATTTAGAAGTTGTTTAATGGAATTTATATGTAGAGTTCATTACTTTTTAAACGAATTTTCAGGAAGGTTAGGATTTTACGTCCCAACACCATGTCATCATGTCATATCCCCACACTCTTTCATATTGTGCTTTATTCCCACGCTCTTCTATTAATGGTTGTGTGTTAATAAAAGTGACATTAGAATGCAAACCCTTGCATCTCAACAGAACAGTGACCAGTGCAGGGACTGACAACATTACTGTCAGCATTACTCACCATTATTACCCTCATTTCAACCTGGCATATAAAACCAGGAGAATATTTTTGAGCCATTTTTTGGGGGGAAAAACAAGTGGGTCTAACATGTCATCAAATATATGTTATATTTGACACTAGACGCAGATGTTAACACTGTTGAGTTGCACATCCCGCCCCTTTTGTTTGTGGAATGCCAGTATGCTGTATAAAATGCTGGACTGATACGGAGATTTGCAGGTTTGGTCGTTCCAGTGTGAATGACCAATGCTGGGATATTGGAGGCTTTTCATAATGGAAAAATCCTGTGAAGGCTGTGTAACAATTATATCTCTCTGCTTTTCTCTCTTTCTCTCTCACCGCCATGTCCTCCCTCTCTGCCCCCTTCCCATCCCTCTCTGCCTGCCCCTTTCTGTCTCAGTGCCTTTCGCTCACCCCCCTCTTGCCCACCGTGAGGCTCTCCTTCCCCCCCCCCCCCCCCCACCTCCATCCAGCCCTCCACCGGGTACACAGAATGCAATAGAATAGGTTGGAAGATGTAAAGCTCTGCCTCATCTGGAAGGTCTGTTTGTTTCCCTGGATGGAGGTGAAGGATGGGGTGAGAGGGAGATGTGTGGACAGGTTCCTATTGTATTGGCCTCTGCATCCACCTATGGCAGTCCTCCACATACCATAAACGGATCTCCTCTGATATTTGCTATCTTCGCTTCAGGAAAAATAGGTTGGCTGACCACCCTAAAAAACCTTTCATAATCTAGTATACCCCAATTAAATCACCTTTTATCCTATCTTGCTCCAAAGAGAAAAGCCTTACCTCTTTCTTCCTTCCTCCAAAGAGAAAATCTCGTAGTGTCTATGAGGAGTTTGTACACTCTTCCCATGTCTGCATGGGTTTCCCGCTTTCCTCCCACCATTCAAAAACGTACTGGGGGTGTAGGTTAATTGGGTAGCATGTACATATGGGGCAAAATGGCCTGTTACCATGCTGTATTTATGTCTGAATGTCCGTCTCTGTCACCATTGCTTCATGTAACAATGTCCTGGCAAATCTCATCTGGTGTGTGAACAGTAACTTTAGTTTATTTTTGAATATTTTATTTAAAATTTTCATCCATACATGTAATCATAGCAAAATACAAAAATCAAATATTAATGTCAATTCCGTTATATATGATGGTATCAAATTCCCAACGCCATTTCCCCCAACAAAAAATCCCCAAGTAAAGAAAGAATTAAGTAATAGGTAAAAAGCAAGATAAGAGATAAGAGAAAAAGTAAAGGAAAGAAACCTAATTGCCAAGAAGACACTGCCCACCACACAGTTCTAACCCTTTACATTTTTAAATTTTACCAAAGAGGTTAACGAGTTTCTCGAAGTTTAGGGAAAATATCCATAAATTAATCCCTGCAGTTTGTAAATATGGGTGCCAAATTTTCAAAAATACATCATATTGTTTCTTAAATTATGAGCAATCTTCTCAAGGGGAATGCTGCTATGCATTTCTACATTATTTCACTCAATATCTAAATAGGTGTCAGATTTCCATGTTACTGCTATACATTTTCTTGCTACTGCTAATGCAACTTTACAAATTCTTTTTAATATATAGTTAATTTCAATTTTGGTCTTATCTTTACAATATTGCCTAATAAAAACAACATAGAATTTTGTGGAAATTTAGTTCCTGTTACCTGTTTTGAAAAAGTTCCTAAATTTATCTATAAAGGTCTCTCTTTAGGGCAGGTCCAAGTAGAATGTAAAAAAAGTACCTATCTCCTGGCAACACCCAAAACATTGATCTAATAGATCTGACTTCAATCTATTTAATTTCTGCGGCATAAGATATAATTGATATAGAAATTATTGAATCTAACATTCTTTGTATTTGTCATTTTATCTCTACATAACCAACCAATTTTGTTCATCAATATTAATGTTTAATCTGACTCTCACATCTGTCTGTTGAAAAGCTTAGGAGTTCCCTTTTGCAATAAAATGTACATGGCTGAAGTAATTTCTTTAAATGTCTATTACGAATCAGTATATCCACATCACTACATTATTTGACCCAATTTATCTCTTAAATATGCCCTTAGTCGATAATAACAAAAAAGTGTATTTTTATCCCGTATTTACTTTTTAATTGTTTTCAAATGCATTACATTTCCTCATTCATAACAATCTTTGATATATCTAATTCCTTTACGAGACCAAATATTTAAAAATTGATTATCCATTGTAAAATAGAATAAATTGAGTTTGAGTCAGAGGCATTTTAGATAACACAACCTCCCTCGTTCCAATTTCAGTGTTTATCTTATTCCAAGTATTAAATAAATATTTAAACAAAAGGGTTTCCCTCTCACCAGATATTAATTTTGGTTCCCATTTGTATATAAAATCTTCTGGTATTCCCTCTCCTATTTTATCAATTTCTATTTTAATCCATGCCGACTTCTCTCCTTATTTAAAAAATGAAGCAAGAAACTTCATTTGAGCCACCTTGTAATAATTTTTAAAATTTGGAAGCCGTAGGCCTCCTAACTTAAATTACCATGTTAATTATCTAAAGATACCCTTTACATTTTGCCCTTCCAAAGAAACTTTCTTGTATATTTATTTAATTTTTGAAAAAAACTTTTGTGGTAACAATACTGGTAATATTTGAAAAAGATACTAGGAAATATATTCATTTTAACACCATTAACTCTGCCCAATAATGTTATTGGCAATGTCATCCACTTATTCAAATCTTCTCCAATTTTCTTAAGTAAAGATGAATAATTCAACTTATATAAATATTTTGAGTTATTATCTACCTGTATCCCTAAATATTTTATTCCATTCACTGGCCATTTAAATTGGGTATCTCATTAGCACTGAGTAAAATCCCCTCTAATGAGGGGCATGATTTCACTTTTGTCCCAATTTATTTTATAACCCGACACTTTCCCGTATTCCTTCAATCTTAAATGTAATTTGTGTATCGAACCTACTCGCTCTGTCAAATAAATTAATCTTATTATTCTCTTGATTAACTTTAATTCCCTTAATATCAGGATCAGAGCGAATCAATTTTGCAAGTGGTTCTATTGCTCGAATAAATAAAGCTGGCAATAATGGACATCCTTGCTACTAGATCTAGGTAACTGAAATGGTGAAGAAACCTGTCCATTTGTTACAACTTTAGCTTTAGGTTCATTGTATAAAGCTCTAATCCAATTTGTGAATATCTGTCCCAACCCAAATCTTTCCAACACCTTGAACCAAAAAAAATCCCATTCTAATCTAATGCCTTTTCTGCATCTAAAGCCACTGCCACACTTAAATCTATAACTTTAGTTTTAATATTTCAATGAAACATACAATATTTTAATGGGGCTTTGCTGTAGATCAAGTGGGTGAGCAGGCAAAAAGGGCTGAATGGTCTGCTCCTGTTTCTGATGTTCTTTTCTGGCATTCTAAGGTTTTATTTATCTGTATCACAAACCGCTTCCATATTTACCTTTCCACTTCCCTTGACTCTCAACAGTCTGACACACTCAAAGTGGTGTGGGTCACTCTGGAAAACTTTAGATAAGGAAAGCATGTGGCTTGCCATCTGTAGTGACCGTTACAGATACTTTACAAGAAGTTTTTATCAGCAGTAAATTTGATCTCATTGCTGCAGCTTCTGTCTCTTACTTTGCCCAGCCCTGTATGTGGTTTTCAGCTCAGGGAGAGATAACTCTGAACCCCTCAAGGAGTGGAGACCCTCTCTTCCAAATGTGCTCCAGACATAAAAGACTGAACTTTGCCTTGTAGCTAACAACATACTGAATGTAAAAGGAGCAAAAAGAAAACTGCTGGAGGAACTCAGCAGGTCAGGCAGCATCTGTGGTGGGGATTGGGGGAAAGGGAAAGAATTTTCAGATTGAGACCTTGTAGCAGGACTGAGGTGGGGAGTACCCAGTCTAAAGAGGAGAGGGGTAGAACTGTGTCACGGGACAGCATTTGTAGACCCTTGACTTCTCTTGAATATAACTATATTTGGGATGAGAAATGATCTGAATTATCAGAGCACAGGATCAAAAATTTATGAGGGATATACAAAATTTGGAGGTGTCGATAGGATAAATACAAGCAGGCTTTTTCCACTGAAGTTAGGTGAGACAAGAACTGGAGGACATGGGTTAAGGGTGAAAGGTGAGATGTTTAAAGGGTATAATAGGGGGAATCGCACAGAGTGGTGAGGGTGTGGAGTGAGCTGCCAGCTGAAGTGTGGTGCATGTGGCTTGATTTTTGAGATTTCAGAAAATTTTGGGTGGAAGGGGTGTGGTTTGGTTGCAGGTCAAGGTGACTAGTGTTAGGTCTGCTTTGTTCATGAATGAGTGAGACAAACACCAGACTGAGTCGAAATCAGGGTTCTTTGTTCTTTATTACCGGATTGTAACACTTGCGACCAACCATGTTAGTCGGAGAATGCATTCTGCTGTTATCAGCAAAATGGTGATTTTTTATACCCTTGGATACATGCTTAGAACATCATCATATCATTACTTGTCCAATGACTAAAACTGTTGCTATCCTTTCCCTGCTAGCTTCCTGCCTCTCAATCCATCAATGTCTCTCTTATCTTGTAAGTACAAGGATGCATTTACATCTTGTTACAGCCCTGTACAGGGCAGGGTAACTCCTTACACATTCCCATCTAATGATGTTTTACCTTACACTAGTCAGAATAGTTCAGCACAGAGCAGATGTGCCAAAGGGCCCATTTCAGTGCTGTAGTGTTCTGTGACGCTATTCCATGTTCGGTACAATGGGCCAGTTGACCTGATCATTTATTTTCAAAGGTGCTCTGTGCAGATCTGGGGCCTTGGCATTTTCCTAGGGTAGAGGAATCCAAAACAAAATGCCATGGATTGAAGGTGAGAAGGGAAGAAGACAAGGGGCCAGATGAAGAGGAAGTGTAATGGGAATGGGATCTCCCGCCAGGCCAGAGACATTGATGGCTTCAGGGATTGGGCACCAGAGTCAAGGAGGGGTGATAGTGATAGGATGTGGAAGACTTCTGGGAATGGGGCGAAGTATCAAGGAGGGGTCCAGGGGTTGAGGATGGATGTCGAAGAGCAGGCATCCCATGACACAGATGCTGATGGCTTCATGGAATGGGGGTCAAGGGTTGAGGAGGGGTGACAACGATTAGAAGATTGGACGATGTGCTCCTTGCTGGACAACCTGTGGAAACAAGTAGCTGCGATAATGGGGGGGTGGGGGGCAGCAGAGGTGACTATATTGGAGGAGACTGAACTGTGGTGAGGGAGGAGGTGCAGGCAGAGCTGTATGAATGTTGCGTGACTGGCTGAGTTTCATCCTCAGCAGATGCAGTTTAACAGTATGGTACATGTATTTGGGAATGTGGCACTACAGACATATGGGAAACTGCAGATGCTGGAATCTGGAGCAAAAATATGCTGGAGGAACTCAACAGGTAGAGCAGTAGAATGGTCAATGTTGTGGGCTGGAATCCTACATCAGGGTTGATAATGCAGAGGAGAGATGGCCAGTGTAATGTGGACAGGAGCCAGGAGGGGAGAGCATGCACTTCATCTCAACTAAAGTTTCCAGTGCTTGTTTGACACTTGTTGAATTTCTCCAAAAACTGTAATGTGAGGATCAGTGCATCTTCCGTATGTTTTC
This sequence comes from Narcine bancroftii, assembly GCF_036971445.1. Lineage (NCBI taxonomy): Eukaryota > Metazoa > Chordata > Chondrichthyes > Torpediniformes > Narcinidae > Narcine > Narcine bancroftii. Next base: position 236,080,699 of record NC_091472.1, read on the forward strand.
ATCTTTTTTGATTGGAAGGGGTGTATATAAATCTTAGATTTACCTTGTGATACATGATACTTTTGCAGCAAGCAAATATTCCTAACATTTTCAATTGTAGAATTTGAAATATTCTAAGACTCGTCATTTCACCATTTTAGAAAGGGTTCCTTTTTTTCCTAAAAGCTTTGTCCTCACTATCAAGTGTCAACCTTGGGATGATGCTGATACATTCAATTTCAAATTTATTATCATCTGACTTACATAAGCAACCAGATGAAAGAATGTTTCTCAAGACCACAGTGCATATACGTACATAGCACAAAATAAATAAATAGAAATATTTGGCACGATTTACTGGATTACAGGACACAGTTCATCAACTTACAGCTGGCAGGAAGAAGATGCTTCTGTCCTTCTTGATGGTAGTAGGTCAAATATACTGTGTGCTGGATGATAGGGACGCTTGATCATTCTTTGTGCTCTGTTTTACTTGAACAACTCTCCATGTTAATGTCATTAATAGAGGAAAAGGAGATCACAGTGACCTTTTTGGCCCTTTTGATGGTCATCTTTTTTGACTTCCAGTCCGATGCATTGAGTCTCCCATACCACACAATGATGGAGCCAGACAGAGCACTGTCAATTGGTCACTACTCCTCTCAAATGTTGTCAAGCTGGGTGGCCAGTAGCCTTGCCCTCCTCGCCCTCATGAAGTGTAGGTGCTGCTACACCTTCCTGACGAATGAGGAGGTGTTATGGGTCCAGGATAGGTTGTGTGATCGAAGTCCACCAAGGAACTTTGTGCTCTCCACAATGGAACCATTGATGTGTAGTGGAGTGTGGTCGGTCTTCATCCTTCTGAAGTCCATGTTGAGACTCAGGTTGTTTTTAGCGCACCATTTGACAAGCCTTCCAATCCCCTCTCTGGAAGCTGACTTATCGTTGTTGTGGATGACGCCACCTACTGTTGAATAATCTGCAACTTGCTGATTCTGTTTGAACTGAACCTGGGTAGTGCAGCCGAGAGTCAGCAGCATGTGAAGTAGTGGGCTGAACACACAACCCTGAGGTGCACCAGTGCACAGCATGATGGGATTTCAAATTCCATGATATTTCTGTTATGTTGGCTTTGATGTAAATACTTATTTGGACCAAGTCAATTCTGCAGTGTCAGTGATGCATTTTGTCATTCCCTTTTCTATGTCTTTTGTTCTGTGTTTGTTACAGGGAACGTAACTTCAGAGGACTTTGAAGGTGGACTCATTTGCCATGGCACCTGACCAGGAAACAAACGAGAGTATAGGTAACAACCATGCTTGCGTTTTGCAGATATCCAGAATTAGAATTAAGTTTGTCATGAACGTCGGTCACAAAATTTGTTGTTTTGCCTCAGCAGTATCGTGCAGAACAAGGTGCACAATTACTATAAATGACAATTCTGTAAATACAAGATTTAATAAAATAATTAGTGCAAAAAAAGAGAAGGAGTGAGGTAGTATCTATTAGGTTCATTGTCTGTTCAGAAATCTGATGCAGAGGGAAAGAAGCTGTTTTTCTAATGTTACGTGTGTGTCTCCAGGCTCCTGTGCCTCCTTCCTGATGATAGCACTGAAAAAAGGGCATGGCCTGGGTGGTGAGGGTCCTTGATAATAGAAACTGCTTTCTTGAGGCACTGCCAATCATAACTGACTGCTTCTGCTGTAATATGGTGAAATATTTCAAAACTTTCTTCGGAAGCACTTAATGCTCCCCATCTTTCATTGCAACTTGCACTGGAGATGATGCAATAGGATCCCTCCTGCTGGCATTCCTGATTGCAGGTTCTTAATAATTTCAGACTGACATGGACCAAACAGAATTCTGTGTTCATTAATGCAATCCCACCACCTACAGTTTTCATCACTGCCTTTCAGTTAGATCCATAGAACAGTGCAGCACAGAAACAGACTCTATGGCCCATCTAATTTGTGCTCATTCTACCAAGTCCATTGGCCACCTAACTACAGGAAAGATGTCAATAGATTGAAAAAGTATAATGAAGATTTACAAGAATGTCGCAGGGACTTGAGAAGCTACATTCTAGAGAAAGGATAAACCGATTAGGACCTTGTTCCCTGCAACACAGAAGAATGAGGGGAGATTTAATAGAGTTACATAAAATTATGAGGGGTATTGATAGAGTAAATGCAATGCGGATAGGGTAGAATAGAAGAAAGTTGATGTGGTCGAGGGCTGCTCTCTGATAGGAGAAGGAAAGGGGGTGGTTGAGGAGATGGAGGAAATGAGACAAAAGGACAGCAAGAGAGATTTGGGGAGAGGATGTCTGGAAGTTGGAGAAATCAATGTCAATGCCTCTCCTTCCTTATCCCTCTGTCTCCTTTCCTCTAGCTTGCTATGGAGGAGTGTTATAGAGCAGAGGGACCAAGGAGTATAGGTCCTTCCTACCTTGATAGTGGCATCACAGGTCGATAGGATGGTCAAAAAGGGTTTTCAGTCCATTGACCTTCATCATTCAGAGAATTGAGTATAGAAGTTGGGAAGTCATGTGACAGTTGTATAAGGTGTTACAGCCTGTCGAAGACCCTTCCAGCCCATGAAACCCGTGATGCCTAATGACATCTAATCACCTACTGACCCCCGTACATTTTTTTGGAGGGTGGGAGAAAACCACAGATCATGGAGGAAAGCATACAAACTCCTCATGGGCACCCATGGATTTGAATTCGAGTCGTTGGCACTGTAAAAATGCTGTGCCCACCATGTTACCTTTAATTTTAAATAAAGATTGACTTAAACTGTGGAATCATAGATCTGACTAATTTTTGTTCAGCTCATCCAATTCTTATTACTGGACTAGGCAAGTATTGGATTCAATTGAAAGGTGAATCCTTGTGATTTAAAAAAAATTTTTGGATGAAGAGGTGGAATGGTGAGCCAGTAAGTTTGCAGATGTTGCAAAAACTGTAGATGCTGTGGATAGTACAACTGGTTGTCATTGTGGAGGTTACAACAGGATATAGACAGGATGCAGAGATGGGTGGAGATAAACCAGATTAGTGTGAAGTGATGCACTTTGGAAGGTCCAACTTGAAGATGGAGTACGTGGTAAATGGCAGGATTTTTAGCAGCGTGGAGGAGCAGAGAGAACTTGAAATCCAGATTCAACGATCTTTCGAGGTTGCCACGCAAGTTGATAGGGTGATTAAGAAAGTGTGTGGTGTGCTGACCTTCATTAGATCAAAAGCCATGAGGTAATGTTGCAGCTCCATAAAATCTGGTTAGATCACAGAATATTATAATTCGTTCTGGTCACCTCCTTATAGAAAGGATGCAGATATTTTGGAGAGGGTGCAGGATTTTGCCTGAATTGGTGAACACATCATATGAAGCAAGGTTGACAGAGCTGGGGTTGACAGAACTTTACTCTTTGGACTGCAGAGGATGAAAGATGATTTGTAGAAGTTGGGAGGATTATGAGGGGCCTAGATAGGGCAGACAGCCAGCACCTTTTTCCTGGAGAACAATAGCAAATACCAGGAAACATCTCTTTAAGGTGTGGAGGAAAGTTTGGGGAGACATCAGAGATAGGTTTTTTTTTTCACTCAAGGTGGATTGATGCCTGGAATGCATTTCTGGGTCAAGGCTGGTATGGTAGAGACATTGAAAAGTCCCAATCATACCAGATGTTAGAAAAATAGAGGGTAAAAAGTGTGAGGAAATGAAAAGCTAGATTATTGTGGAGAAGGTTTATATTAGGTTGGCACAACATAGTGTGCAGTAAGGCCTTTACAGCCCTATGTCAGCAATGAGTGATGTTTGAGACCTGCCTGGAGTCATCACTTTCTTCTTTCTATTTTCAGAATCCCAGCTGGAACCAAACAGTGAGACAAATGCTCACATGAGGTACAGTGCCATCACTCCTCCAACTTCTCCTGATCTAACAAATGCAAATAGGTCACAGACCTATTTGGATGAAAAGATCCCAATTCCAGATGATAGTTCGGTAAGCATTTTCTTTCTTTTTTTTGGAGACATTTTACCACCATCTCATTGGATCTTTCATTTATCTTTCAAATTCACCTTATTGACGGTTGTATATTAATTTATGATGCTTAGCAGGAATTCAGCAAAGAGCATGGAAACGGGCCCTTCAGGCCATAATGTTGACCATCTGGAAGGTAATCCTCGACTTGTTGCTGTTGCACATCATCTTGATTTGGACATGTATCACCATCCCATTGTCATTTTCCAGGAGCAAAATTGAGAGGGTCCTGTCTGGCTGCAAAGTGTTGGACCGGAAGTCAGTACAGAGGTCCTAATGCAACCGAGAAGGTCACTAGGGTCTCCTTTTTCTCAATTGGCAACTTTCACCGGGAGCATTGCTTATCAGTGCTCAAAGAATTGTTGAGGACTCTTTCCATCCAGCACACAGTATCTTTGACTTACTACCATCTAGAAAAGTTACAGGAACACCAGCTTCAGGATTACCAGGCTGAGAAATAGATTCTTCCCACAGGCTGTTATCCTGTCACTGAGTAAATGATTCCACAATATTTGTATGTATTTGTTTTGAATTGAATCTTTGTGTATATTATGTCCTGTATTTTGTGTGCATCATGTTCCATAGAAACACTGTTTCTTCTGATTTTATGTGCACAGTCAGATAATAAACTTGAACTTTGAACTTCATTGTCACTGGGTCTGAATCTTAGAATTCTCCACTTAGTCCTACTGCATGTGTACCTTAAGTAGGGCTGTTACAGTCAAGCAAAAAAGTCTACAGATGCTGTGGTTGAGTGCCATATACAAATATGCTGGAGAAACTCAGCAGGTGACACAGCATTCACAGGAAGTGAAGGGTGACCAAGGTTTTGGGCATCAGTTCTTAGTCAGGACTGCCATAGTTTCAGCAGCGGCTCACCGACACCTTCTCAAGGGAAAGCTGGGACTTAGTCTTGTCAGTGACATGCAGATCCTCCAGTAAGAGAATGAGAACTACTGCCCCTCTTCTGCCCAATCTCAAAAAGATAGTTCAAGTTCATTATCATCTGCACTTGTACAAACAGACAAAAAAGGGTTTGTCATGACCCAGGAAGAAGCTATTTACAAGTCTGGCAGAGCTGATTTTGATGCTCCTGTAGCATTTCCTCAATGGTAGGACAAAGATGCTATGTGGAGAATGGAAAGGATCCTTAATCTCAATATTGCATGAGCTCCCAGTGAATGTTGTCAACAGAGGAAAGGCTGACCCCATTGATCTTCTTGGCTGCTTTGGTGATGCTCTGTATTGAGTTCTCATCTGAAGCTTTGTTGCTACCATACCACACAATGATGCAACCAGACAGGACTTTCTCAGTTGTGTCCCTGAAAATAATTGTCAAGGTGGGAACCAATAGCCTTAACTTCCTCAACCTCCTTCAGAAGTGTAGGTGTTCTTGCACCTTCCCTACTAAATGAAAAGGTGTTGTGGGTCCTAGGATGCAAAAAGTCTCTAATTAACCCTACATCCTGAAATTGTTTCTTTACTGCATTTATCTATAGATAGACTGAGCAAATCCTGTCCACCAGCACTTGGATTGTAGTGTATGCCTTGTTGATTCACTGTTGAAGGAAAACTATGTTTAATTTTATTTTACAAATTTTGGATTGGATGAGAGATCAGTATATTTCTTCTGAAAAATTAGATTGTTGTGAAGTAGGTTTACATTTAAAAAAACTCCAGCCCCTTTCACATTTGCAAATGATCCCAGAAATCAAAGGGCAATCAACCTTTAAAATGGCAAGTGTCAAAGCCGGCATCAGATGACTCACCACACACTGGGGATTGACAGCCTCGACCCCTCAATCCTTGGCATCTGCAGGTGCTGGTGTTGCAGTCAGGCAAGTGTGAAAGTGCTAATTGAATAATGGGATTGAAATGACCCAGATTTTTGCATGAATGCAGGAAGGAAAGATTAAAATGAAGGTATAAACTTTGCCATGGGAAAGTCACAGTGGGAGAGAGAGAGGAAATAAATAGCAATAAACGGCAATAGTGGACAATTTTTAAACAGTTGGGAAAATTGGTAGTGTTTTAGTGCACAATTTATAAAGACCGTGAGGGAAAAAAAAGCAATGGCGGACCTGACTTCCCAGAATGCCATGCAGCAGAGAAACAATATGCAGCTGGCCATATAGCCCTTTCTCTGCCACATGGAATTCTGGGAGGGCAGGTTTGCCATCACTTTTTCCGACAGTATTTATAAATTGTATTCAATAGCGCTACCAACTTTCCCACACTGTTTAAATTGTATTCAATAGCGCTACCAACTTTCCTACACAGTTTAAATTGTATTCAATAGCGCTACCAACTTTCCCACACAGTTTAAATTGTATTCAATAGCGCTACCAACATTCCCACACTGTTTAAATTGTATTCAATAGCGCTACCAACTTTCCCACACAGTTTAAATTGTATTCAATAGCGCTACCAACATTCCCACACTGTTTAAATTGTATTCAATAGCGCTACCAACTTTCCTACACAGTTTAAATTGTATTCAATAGCACTACCAACTTTCCTACACAGTTTAAATTGTATTCAATAGCGCTACCAACTTTCCTACACTGTTTAAATTGTATTCAATAGCACTACCAACTTTCCTACACAGTTTAAATTGTATTCAATAGCGCTACCAACTTTCCTACACTGTTTAAATTGTATTCAATAGCGCTACCAACTTTCCCACACTGTTTAAAATGTATTCAATAGCGCTACCAACTTTCCTACACAGTTTAAATTGTATTCAATAGCGCTACCAATGTTCCTACACAGTTTAAATTGTATGCAATAGCGCTACCAACTTTCCCACACTGTTTAAATTCTACGCAAAAACGCTAAATTGAGCCCTATAGTGCTACAAGCTTTCCCATGCTATATAAATAGAGCGCTATAGCGCTACAAGCTTTCCCATGCTATATAAATTGAGCGCTATAGGTCAGCACAAAATCAAAATCAGTACTGCCAGACTTGTAAATAGCACAACAACAGGAGCTGAAAGGCTTATACTGTGCTGTACATAAAGCTTAATTATGTTATAATTTTGCATGGTTAATTTTGTTCAAGTATAAGATCATAATACATTTATCAAGGATTTAGGGCAGGTTCACCATCATGACGTCATCAGTCCTAACGCCGGGGATAGCTCCTTGCCATTGTGAAAGCATTCAGTGTCCCAGTTAGGAGTGGTCAAGTGTGAAAAGCCAAACCCCCATTCCTATCCCAGGACATTGAACAGCCAATTTAGTGGGATGCAAGTATGAAAGGGGCTTGAGATAGGCACATAGATATCAGAAAAATAGGTGTGAGATAGGGGAAGATTAGATCGCCATGGAGTAGGTTTAGGTTGGCAAAACATTGTGGGCTGAAGAGCATGTGATTTGCAGTAATGGTTTGTTTTCTATGTAAAATAATAGAGGATCAGTTAGAGAAAAATGATTGGTTTTTGTGCATTTTCAAAAGGCATATGCTAAGGAGTTATTGTTAGGACAACAATTTTTCTGAAATACAAGTTGCTGGCTTGATCTTCAGTGCACGGGAAACAATTTCCAAATTTGCAGAGACACAACATGGAGTAACAGTGATATGAGTGTTAGGTTGGCTGTACAGGCAGATCGATGACAGATGCTGAGAAATGAATGTTGTATGTTAGAAGGGAGAATGAGAAGCAACGTTAACCAGAAACACAGGAGACTGCAGCTGCAGGAAAAAATAAACTATTGGAGGAACTCGGTGGATCAAGCAGCACAGATACAGCCTGATCAGTTGGGTTCTTCAGGAAGTTTGTGTATAGATGCCATCTAGAACCCTTTATAGAATTGAACTTATTGTTCACCAAAAACCAGTTTATTGATGGCGGATGTGGCGTGCAGATTAATAAAATGGTTGCAATACCCATACGTGCTGGAGAAACTCAGCTGGTCACACCCATTCGTAGGAAGTAAATGGTAACCAATGTTTTGGGCTTGGTCCCTTCATAGGAATAAGATAAAAAGTCAGGCAGACTCCTGAATCAAAAGGAGGGAGAGAATGAGGAGAGGAAGGAAGAATGGGAATGGGGTGGACCACAAGCTAACAGGAAAGAGGTGATAGGTGGATAAATAAAGGAGGGTAGAAGAGGGAAAAAAAAAGGTGAGAATTAATATGGGATACAGGATACTGTTCATCAATCTAACATCCTGTGGGAAGAAGGTATTTCCCTGCCTGGCAGTCCTGATGTTGATGCTTCTGTACCTCTTTCTTATAGTATGTGAAATATATTGAGTGCTGGATGGAAAGGGTTGTCAATAATTCTTGGAGCCCTATTTAAGCATTGCTCCATAGGAATGTTGTCAAAAGAGGAAAGGGAGATCCAATTGATCCTCTCGGCTATTTTGATGATCCTCTGCATTGCCTTGCAGTATGATGCCTTGCAGCCACCATACCACACACTGATGCAGCCAGACCAGACACTTTAAATTGTGTTCCTGTAAAATGTTGTCAAGATGGGATTGGTAGCTGACCCTTCTCATCCTCTTCAGGAAGTGCTGTGCCTTCCTGACTAATGAGGAGGTGTTGTGGGTCCTGGATCTGTTGTGGAACCCTTGCTTTGTGATTTTTATAAATGACCTGGACATTTACTGAAGTTAAGAGGTGTTGTGGATAGTGTAGAAGGTTGTCATAGGTTACAACAGGATGGAAGACAGGACGGAAAAGTTGCATATGGAGTACAGTCCAGATAAGTGTGAAATTGTGCATTTTACAGGGTCAATGTCAGGATTCTTAAAAGTGTGGAAGAAGAGTGGGACCTTGGGGTCCAAATCCATAGATCTTTCAAGGCTGCCATGCAGGTTGATAGGATAGTTAAGAAGACATGTTATGCTGGCATTCATTTGTTGGGGGATTGAGTTCAAAAGTCAAAAGGTAATGTTGTAGCTCTTTAAAAATCTGGTTAGACCACACTTGGAATATTGCTTTTGGTTCTGGTCGCCTCGTTGCAGGAAGGATGTAGAAGCTATGGAGAGGGTGCAGTGGAGATTTACCAAGGATGTTGCCAGGATTATGGTGCAAGGTTAGCAGAGCTAAAGCTTTTCTCTTTGGTGTGAAGTCGGATGAGAGATGACTTGATAGAGAGGTCTACAAGATTATGAGAGGCATAGATAGGGTGGATAGCCATCATGTTTATTCTGGGAGAATATCAAATACCAGAGGACATCTGAAAAAGTGAGGGGAGGAAAGGATAGGGTCTTTGCACAGAGAGTAGTGGGTGCCTGCAATTCATTCCCAAGAATGGTGTGGGAGCTGATGCATTATGGACATTTAAAAGAATCTTAGGCACATGGGTGAAAGAAAAATAGTGGGTTATTAGGTAGGGAAGGTTTAGTTTGTTGAAAATGTTTATATGGGTCAGGATAACATTGTGGGCCAAAGGGCCTGTACTCTGCTACAATGTTCTATGTTCTAATCTTAAAGCTACATCCCTCTTTGGTAACTGGCTGTGTGCTGTGGTATGTGTTTCGTTTCTTTTTAAGCTGGGTCTTGAGGTCACAACTGTAGGTCTGTATATCAGTTGCTGCAAGTTCTCACAGTAAATCAAAAGTCCTGAAGCAGAAACTGGTGAGACATGGTGATACAAAGGATCCTGGGACTTCAGGAACTTAGTTAATGGAGCGTCAGAGGTGAGGGGAGATTTAATAAGAGGTATACAAAATTAGGAGGTGTATGGATGGAGTAAATGCAAGCAAGGTTTTTCCACTGAGGTTAGATGAGACCAGAACTGAGGACATGGGTTAAGGACAAAAGGTGAAATGCTTAAAGGGAAGATTGCAGGAAACTTTTTCATGTCAAATGTAGGAATGAGCTGCCAGCAGAAGTGGTAAATGCAACACCATTTTGAAATTACAGATCAATTTGGTCAGATACATGAATATGAGGGGTATGGAAGGCATTGTGCGTGTGCAGGTTGATGGGACTAGGCAGAAAAATAGTTCATTTCAGAGATGATGGGCTGAAGACCCTGTCTCTGTGCAATGATGCTCTATTATTCTAACAATGTTGTAGATGACAATTTCTCTCTGACTCTTCAAGAAGTGTCAGGGTGTCACATGACATTTATTGTTCAGGAATGTTCTGTAACAACAGAACAAGGCTTTGGTGAGATTCTACTTGGAGTATTGTGAGCATTTCTTGTCACCCAGCGATAGGAAAGATATTATTCACCTGGAAACAGTTCAGAAATAATTCACAAAAACATTAATGAGACTGGTGGGCTTTTGTTTTAAAAAGGACACTGGATGAAACAAAAATCTTGGCACTCCTGTAATGTCAGCACTGGTGCTGGTATAGGCCTGTTAGAGTGGGATCAGTGACATGGTGCTCCTCCACAGGGTCCGACTGTCCAGCTGTTATCCCAATGGCCCTGGATGGGTTTTCAGTAATCTGTAGATGGGTCAGCCGTGGGTTTTTTAAAATATGAACCCAAGAAGATCCGTGCCCAAGATGGCGGTGCCTGTACTTGGTAGGAGAACACGAGGGTACCCAGGGGATCAGCTGACTAATGCAGGCCAACTGATTGGGAGAACACCATTCCACCGAGAAGGAGAAGCCTGTGGAGAGAACCTTTCAGAGTAAGAGAACGTGGCAACATACCAGCGATGGATTCAGAGGCTGAAGGACCCACACTGGGCTATGCTGCTCGTGGGTACCAGAAATCAGGACCGGGATCTGTGAGGGTGCCAATGGCAAACAAGCTTTTGGGTTTCTGGTGTCAATAGTTTCCTGATCATACTGGAGGTGGAGAGGTTTCAGGAACCATGACCTCCGGTTCGCTGCTGGAATGGATGGGAGGTCCAGCGGCTGTAGAGGTTGTAGGAGGTGCATGCATGGACACTTGGTGTTTTTAAAAACACTCTCTTTTGGTTCTCTTCTCTCATTGGTGGGAGTGCTGGGATAGAGATACCTTTGAATATCTCTAGCTTGGTATTTATGTATCTTTACGGGCAAACAAAATAAATTTTGTGTATTTATGTACATGAAAATAAAAGAACCTTGGCTGGGACTGTTTTCCCTGATGCGAATGAGGCTGAGGGGAAACCTTGAAGAGGATAATAAAATTATAATTCCAATCAGAGACAAGGTCAATATTTATAGTCTACTGCAGTGTTCTCAACCTTTTTCTTTCCACTCACATACCACTTTAAGTATTCCTTATGGCATAGGTGCTCTGTGATTAGTAAGGGATTGCTTAAGGTGATCTGTGAGTGGAAAGAAAAAGTTTGAAAACCATTGTTTTAATCGTACCTAAATGACTCACTATGTGCCCGGTTTCATAACTCCAAAGGAAATGGACCAATGACAATTTTTCTCAAGTAGAATATTTCAGTAACAATTGGGTCTAGAACAGTGTTTCTCAACCTTCCCTTCCCACTCACATACCACTTTAAACAATCCCTTACGAATCACAGAGCACCAATGGCAGAGGGATTACTTAGTGGTATGTGAGTGGAAAGAAAAAGGTTGAGAACCACTTGTCTGCAGGAAGTATGTGGATACTTTGGAGGGGGTACAAAGGGCATTTTCTAGGATGTTTCCTGGATTGGAGAGCCTGACTGATGGAACGAGATAGACAGTTTTTCTCTTTGGAAAGGTGAAAATAGGTAGAAAATTGGTGGGGCTTAGATAGGGTGGACAGCCAGCACTTTTTTTCCTGGGGTGATCGTACCAAATACCTGAGGACATCTGTTCAAGGTGAGTAGAGGAAAGTTTCAGAGAGATGTCCATAAGATTATTGGCAGAAATAGGTCATTCAGCCTGTCGAGTCTCCTCCACCATTCCACCATGAGCTGATCCATTTGCTCACAAAACTCCACTTGGCATAACCATTGATACCTTGACTATTCAGATAGCTATCAAGCTCTGCCTTAAATACACCCAAGGACCTGGCTTCTATAGCCACCTGTGGTAGAAAATTCCAGAGGTTCACCACTCTGACTAAAGAAATTCCTCAGTTTTAAAATAAGTGCCCTTAAATCCTGAAGTTGTGTCCCCTTGTCAGAGGTACTTCATACTCAGGAAGTGGTGAATGTCTGGAATGCATTGCCAGAAGTGTTGGTTCAGGCTGGTACAATCCAAATATTTGAAAGAATCTTAAGTAGGCACCTGGATGTAAGAAAATTAGAGGATCAAGTGAGGTTGGGGAAAATTAGATTATTGCGGAGTTGGTTTACATGGATCAGCACGACATAGGTTAAAGGGCCCATACTGCACTATTATGTATGTTCTATGTTCAGGATTAATGAGTTTGAAACTAAAGGGGTGAGGTTTATGTGAGAGGGAAAAGAACAGTGACCTTTGGGGCACGTTTTTCCACATAGAAGGTTTTTGGGAAGAAGTAGTAAAGGTGGGACAGTTGGCAGTATCTGAAAGAAATTAAGACAGATACTTGGACAGGAAAGGTATAGGGGTATGTGTCAAAAATGGACTCATGCTCACTCAGGTAGAGTTGGCCAGCATGGATGAGTTGCCCTGAAGGGGCTGTTTTTACTTGCAGCATGACTTTTAACAACAGTTTCTTAATTTCCCAATTAAATGTTCAAAGTTCAAATTTATTGCCAGAGTACATTCATCACATGCAACCCTGAAATTCTTTTTCATGTGGGCAAGGCAGAATTTCTACTTCTTGGTGGTGTAGAAATGTATAAAACAGAGAAATGTAAACAAATAAAAAATGTAAACAAACTGCAATACAGAAGAAAAGATACAAACAGTAATAAATAATGTGGAAAGTAGGAATCCTTAAATGAGTCTGATGGAGTTTGTTGTTTAGGGGGCTGTTGGTGGAGGTGTAGCAGCTTGTCCTGAACCAGGGGTTATGAGTCTTGTGGCACCTAAACCTATTTCCTGATGGTAGCAGCCAGAGTAGACTGTGTCCTGAGTGGTGTGGACCCTTGATGATTGCTGCTGTTTTCTGACAACAGTGTTCCACATAGATTTTCTTGATGGAGGGGAGAGATTTACCTATGATGTACTGGGCTGTGTCCACTACCTTTGGCAGGGATTTCTGCTCCGATGTATTAATGCTCCCATGCCAGGCCTTGATGCCGCGTTGTCAGTACACTTTCCATTACACATCTGTAGAAGTTTGCCAAGGTATCTGGCGTCATACCAAACCTCCGCAAACCCCTGAGGAAGTAGAGGCACTGAGTGCTTTCTTCACATAACATTAGTGTGCTGAGTCCAGGAAAGGTCCTCCAAAATAGTGAATCCCAGGAATATAAATTTGCTCACCCTCTCCATCTCTGATCCCCTAATGATCACTGGATTGTATACTTCTGGTTTTCCCTTGTATACAAACTAATTTTGGTGTACAAAGTTAGAAAAGACCTTGCATCAGAACTGAGGGTGGAGAGTCACCAGTTTCAAGAGAGAGAAACTGAGGCAGAGGGAAGCATCTGCAGACCTTTCTGTCTCCTCTTGAATATAAATGGCATTTTGAGAACTGGGATGAGAGATGGTCAGAAGTATCAGAAAATAGGATCAAAAAATTAAAGGGTCTTTTCCATTGAGGTAGTGAGACAAGATCTAGAAAACATGAATTAAGGGTGAAATGTTTAAAGGGAACATGAGGGGCATCTTCTTCACACAGAAAGGTGAGACTGTTGAATGAGCTTCTATCTGAAATTCTGAATGCAGCTCAGTTTTGTCATTTAAGAAAGATTTGGATGGGTACACAGACTGGAATGGTATGGAGAACTATGGTTGGAGTGTAGGTCATTGAGACTGGGCAGAATAATAGTTTTGGACTAGCTGGGCAGAAGGGCCTATTTCTTTGCTGTAGTGTTCTACAGTTCATGATAGTATCTTTACTGATATGTAAGTGTGTGCTCAAAGTTCAGTTCTCTGGTGTCTAACTGACTGCTCTTTCCTTTTGTCTTTAGACACGTTTTAGCTTTCGGAAGCTCTGGGCTTTTACAGGACCTGGGTTTTTGATGAGTATTGCTTATCTGGACCCAGGAAACATTGAATCTGACCTTCAGTCCGGCGCTGTGGCAGGGTTTAAGGTATATCCTTCACTCTTATTCAACAGCCTCCCAACAGTGTTAATTTTCTTCCGTGAAAGCAAGATCATCCAATCTTTACAGAACCATAGAATGCTACAGCATAGAAACACCCTTTGGCCCATCTAGTCTGTGGCTCTCTGAACCCTCTCCAAGTCATCTGCATCCTTCCTGTAATGAAGCCACAAGAACTGAACGCAAAACCTCCACTGTGGTTTTGTAGAGTTTTATAGAACTGTTACATTACCTCATGGTGCTTGAACTCTATTCCCTAACTAATGAAGGCCAGCACACCATACACCTTCTTAACCACGTTATCAACTTGTTTGTCAACCTTGAGCGATTTATGAACCTGTTGCTTCACCCTGTTAAGAATCCTGCTATTTGTCTGTTGCCACTTGCTGGGGAGGGAAGCAGTGTTTGTCGATGTGGCTGTGACAATGACAGACTGTAATTCCCTTCCTGTCTGCAGCTGCTGTGGATCCTGTTGGCATCAACCATCATTGGCCTGTTGCTACAGCGACTTGCTGCTCGTTTGGGGGTAGTCACAGGAATGCACTTGGCCGAAGTTTGCCACAGACAGTATCCGAAGGTATGTGGTGTACAAGAACATAGAACAGATAACATTATAGCACAATACAGGCCCTTCATTCCAACATGTTGTGCTGACCTACATAAATTGACTCCACAGCAATCTAACCCTTCCTATTGTATCAGTTTCCACCACCGCCCCAGTAAGATATTCCAGACACCCTCTGTAAAAATAAAAGCAGAAAGAAGCACAACACTTGCATCAGACATCTCCCCAAAACTGTCCTCTACTCACTTTAAACAGATGTCCTCTGGTATTTGCTAATGTCACCCTAAGAAAAAGCTGCTGGTTTTCCACTTTTCTAAGCCCCTCATAATTGTCTATATCTACTGTTAACATTCATTGCACTGCAGCATCCACAACAGGCACCTGTGTGATCTGGGAATTTGAAGTGATAAAAAACTGTCCAATAAATTCCTCACATTTCAATACACCAAGCCACCATTTGGATTAGGCTTCATTACCTGTTTAGAGATTATAATGCCATTTTTATGCTTTAAGATAATTAAATTGGTGGCACAGTTAGCGTAGAGGTTAGCGTAATGCAGTTACATGCCTGTGAGGCGAGGATGGCATGGGCTAATGGGGCCGAAGAGCTTGTTTCTGTGTTCTGTCTTCAAATTTAAAAAAACAGCAGTTCCTTTTGGATGAAAGATCAAATTAAAATAATGGTTTCCACCCCCTATTTAGGAATTGTGTAACATGTAATTATGGTGCACATTTTATGTCACAGGCAGGAAGAGAAATGAAGGGCATAAAAAGTACAAGAGAATACTGGTATCAGCATCAAATGCCCAAAGGCAAGAAAACAAATGTGGGTTTTGAGGAAGCTGAAAATTTAGAATGATTAATGTCACATCTAGCACAATGCTCTGATAGCTCAAGTGATCCGGGTTTGAATCCACCTCTTTATAAGGAATTTGCACACTCTCTTCATGACCTGTGTGGGTTGCCTCCAGGTGTTGGTTTCCTCCCATATTCCAAAGAGATAAGGGGTTTGTAGGTTGATTGTTTATGTGTGCCTTTGGACGGCACAGGTTTATGGGCTGGAATGGCCTGTATTTAAAAAAAAAAATTATGGATAGGTATAGGTCTGATTCTCTGATTGGGATTCTCAATTGGATTGCCAGAGGTTACAGCAGGTCAATGACAGGTTGCAGAGCCCAGCTGAAAAGTGGCAGATAGAGCTTAACCCAGAAAAATGGGAAGTAATTCCTTTCAGACAATAACATTAGAAGGCAGTGTACAGTTTTTTGGGTTTTTAAAAAAATCTTTTTATTTTACACACATAAACGTTTTCCATTTTCAAAGAACACATATGTATGTGTGTGTGTTTGTTTTTTATATATATATGTATAAAATTCTGTAAAACAAAACAAAATCAAACAACCCCTCCCTCTTATTCACATTGTAATTTCATACACCGCGTCAGGGCTCTTATTGGGTTAAAATAAAGGAATCTCTTCATTGGGAAGGTCACTTATATTTTTATATTAGTAGCTCCTTATAATTGGGCTCCTATGTATATTTTTTTTAGATTCGGTGTGTTTTATTTTCCATAGGTATGCAAATGATCATCTCTTTCCACCTTGTTATCTGTAGAGGGGAGTTGGACCTCCAAGTAGTCACAACACATTTCTTGGCCTCAGCTACAGCTATTTTTACAAATATAATTTGGAATTTAGTTAGTTTATTACTTATTTCAATAAAGTTTCCCAAAAAATAAAGCTCCGGGCCGCCCGTGAAGGCTATCCCTGTTATCCTTATTAATGTTTTAATAATACCTATCCAAAAAGGTCTCACCTTCACACACGACCATGTAGCATGCACAAACTTTCCTATTTCTATTCCACATGTAAAGCACAACTCTGATCTTTCTTATTTTGATTTGTGCAATTTCAGTGGTGTAAGATATAGGCAGTGTAGAAAATTATATTGTACTAATCTGTATCTTGCATTTATAATAACATCATGCTTTCGAAAGACCAATCAGACCAACATCTTTCCATTATTGCAACTCCCACCTCTCTCTTGATCTCTGTAAACATGGTTTTGCACTTTCATTTTGGAGAACAAAGTACATGATATAAATTTAGGTGTATTCCCCAGTCAAATCGTTCGTTCCATCTCATTAATTTCAGGTGAGGCCAACATACCTTATTCCTTTATCATACCATGAATTCAATATTTTGTTACCCAGATTCATGGGTAATGGAACATTTTTTACTTAACGGTGTCTTCAGTGACGTACCTGCCTTCTTCCCTCTACATTCATTTAAGTCTTATCATATTCTAATCATATGTATTAATATAGGATTATCTGGTTTTATTTTGTTTGTATAGCCTTAGCAGTCCATTTCTATATAAAGACCTTTATCATCTCCTCTTGTATTGAACTCGGTCCCGTTCGGATCCATGTCGGAGGGTTGTTTTTCTTCAAAGAAAAACAATAGAAATCTTGCTTGTGCTAATAAATAATACTTCTTAAGGTCCAGGAGTCTGATTCCTCTCAATTTATAATCGCATGACATCTTTTCCAGTGTGATTTTTAGTACTTTATTGTTCTACAGGAATTATTTAATAATTTGAAAAAAAAAATGTTTGTTAGTGCAATAGGCAATGATTGTAAGAGTTACTGCAGTATTGGCATAACCTTCATTTTTATTCAATACACTTTTTCTATGAATGTAATTGGCAGATCTTTCCATTTCTGTAAACCTCTTTCTAATAAAGGTTTTTAATTTGATTTATATAAATTTTGTAGGTTATTATCCATAATTATCCCCAAATACTTAATTCCATCTTTCTTCCATTTAAATCTAGCTTTTTGATACCTTTCATAGTTGAAATTTTGTGATGGCGTTATCTCATATTAATTTTGTACCCTGATATTCTTCCATATTTTCCTGATATTATTTGTAATCTTATCAAAGATTCAGCAAGGTCAGACATATACAATAGCATATCATTGGAAAATAGACTAATTTTGTGTCTTCTTGTCTCACTTTAAAGCCTTTGATGTCTAGATCTCTTCTTATAGTCTCTGCCAAGGATTCATTAGCTAATATAAATAATGCTGGAGGTAGAGGACATCCCTGTCTGCTTGATCTACTCAAGGGGAATATAGATGACATTTGGTTATTAATTATAATCTTAACTTGTGGTTTATGGTAAAGAGTTTTTATCCCATTTATAAAATGACTACCATGCCAAATTTTTACAAAGATTTATATTAAAAAAAATTCGATCGAATGCCTTTTCTGATCTAACAAATAGTTATGTTTGGATTCAGCTTTGACTTTGCTATGTGAATTATGTTAAATAATCTACCTAAACTATTTGAGGAATGTCTCCCTTTAACAAACCCCACTTGATCAGGATGTATTCATTTTGCTAAGTACTCACCCAATCTATTAGCTAGTGCCTTTGCTAGGATTTTGTAGTCTGTGTTTAAAAGTGATATTGGTCTATATGATGTAGCTTTTAGTTGGTCTTTACCTTTTTTTTTGGTAACACTGTAATTATAGCAGCTGAGAAAGTTTCTGGGAGGGGTTGAGTCTCCACTGCCTGGTCCAATATATCCATCAACAAAGGCATGAACAAATCTTTAAATTGTCTATAGAACCCAGGAGAAAACCCATCTTCCCCCGGGGACTTGTTAATCTGTAAAGTACCCAGAGCTTTTTCTATTTCTTCCCTTGTAAAAGGCACATCCAAATTGTTCATTTTTTGGCAGGATACAAAGTTAATTGGAGGACTCTGAAATTGGAAGAACTGAGCAATCTTAGGGTCCAACTCCACAGGACACTCAAAGCTGCTGTACAGGTTGATAGAGTTGTTAAGAAAGCATATGGGATGTTGTAAAAACACAATGCTGGAGAAACTCAGCAGGTCAAACAGTGTACTTTATATAGCAAAGATAAAAATACATAACCAATGTTTTGGGCTTGAACCCTTCATCAAGATATGGAAAAATGTTGACAGGCACCCAAACAAAATGGTAGGGGGAAAGCAGCAAGGGGGAAGAACATGGTCCCAAAGGCAGGAGGTACAAGATGGATAAGGAAGGGAGGACACACAAACAAGCAGGGGGAAGAGGAATGACTCTCCAAATAGAGAGGGAAGGGGCGTAGGGCTGAAGAAGACAAAGGGAAGGGAGGGAGAACAGAGTAGGCTAGTAGAAACTGGAGAAGTTAACATTAATGCCATCTGGTTGCCCAGATGGAAAATCAAGTGTTGTTCCACCAATTTATGGGTGGTCTTGGTGGGACAGTACACAAGGCCATGGATAGACATATGAGGGCGAGATACATAATTGAAATGGTTGACCACTGGGAGATCCCAGTCATAGATTGAAGATGGTCAGCAAAGCGCCGTATGGTGTATTGGCCTTCATTAACTGCAGGATTAATTTCAAGAGCCATGATGTAATGTTGCAGCGCTACAAAACCTTAGTTAGATCCAGAGGTATAGTGCTAATTTTTAGGTGCAGAAGCTCACCAAAAGCGGCAACAAGGAGGTGCCTGGAGCAGCCTCCTGAGGTGCTGGAGTGGTGCTCCTGTGAGCTCCTGCAGCCCTGCACTCTTGGTTAGGTCCCACTTGGAATATTGTGCTCAGCTTTGGTACTCCACTACTGGAAAGATGTGGATACTGTGGAGAGGCTACATGGAATGTTGCTACCTGGAATGGAGAGCATGGCTTTTCAGGATATGTTGGAATGTCGGAGGGTGAGGGGTGGCCTGACAGAGATATACAAGATGATAAATATTAATTGTGTGGAAGGCTAGAAGCTTTTTCACAGGGCTGAAATGGCCAACACGAAGGGGCATCGTTTCAACGTGCTTGGGTACAAGTTCAGGGGAGATGAGAGGCAAGTTTTTCAGAGTGGTGAGTGCTGCTGGCTACACTGGTGGATGCAGGTACAATGGGATCTTTTAAGAGAGGATTAAATAGAAGAAATTGCAGAAAATATTTTCCAGGGCATGGCCTGGAATGTGGAGGTGTATAGTTACAAAGGGAAATTGGTTAGGCTGGGGTTGCTCTCACTGGACCAGATGGTCTGTGGGGTAAATTTCTCCACAGAAAGTGGTGTTCTCTGTCAGAGGAGCTGGTGGAAGCAGATACCATTAGAATGTTTAAAAGGCTTTTGGACAGGTACTTGGAGTGAAGGAGTTGAGTGATAAAGGCTGCACACAGGAAAATAGAGTTGGCATTGATAGGCATTACGGATAACGTGGACAAAGTAGATTCAAGATTCAATTTATCATAGTAATAAAACAGTGTCATATTACATGAAATTTCTTTTTGCCTGCTGCAAGGCAGACAGATTTGCTACTGGTAGGAATTGCCTAAGCACTTCTGACAGTCAGAATGAGAGAGAGAGAGAAAGAGAGAACCACCCCCCCACCCCACAAAGACCCCAAATGTCTGAAGATTCACCTCCAGTGCTTACACAGTCCCTGCAGCCACAGAGAGTTCAGTCCAAACCATTGCCAACCTGAGCTCTAGATCCAAACCTCCGACACAGTCGTGAACCCTTCAGCGCTCTTGGCACCTCCTTGCATTCCAGTTCTGATATCTGGTACCCCTCCAGCCAGCATGAGCCAGTCTCCAGCAGTCCGCACCCTGGCATGAGTCTCCCAACTGCAGCCTCCAGCAGCCCACAGCTTCTGTAGGTTCCCAGCCTCAAGTTGCCAGCAGCCCGCCACATGAACTGGTCCCTTAGTCACAGAGCCCCCTCACTGGTCGACCCAGTGGTCTCTGTCCTGTCGGTTGACTCCTCTGCTGGTTGATGGGTCCCATTCCTGTGTTCTATTGTTCAGTGATTTAATGGGATTAATCTTCTAATTAATTGAAGCATCATCCTGAATTGTTTGAGACTTAGACCAGCTATGGACTTGGCTATGATTATATTGGATCTTTTTCTTAATGGACTGCAAAACAATCCACACTCCTCAGCAGTATTCTGTTTTGGATGGGCATTTATTCTGCTCCCTTGTCCACTTTTGGAAGATCTGTTCAGGGTCTGAATGGTGGAGAGGAGGAGGTGTTGTCGCAATTGTAGCACTTCTTGTGGTCACCGTGATAGGTAAAGACAAGGTGATGCATGGAAAGATATTAATGAACGAAGGAGTTCATTTGACTTGCAAATCAGCAGGGGTCATTTACTCCATGTGGTGCTCCCGTTGTGGTCTCCTCAACATTGTGGACAAAGATTGGGATATCCCATTGTTGAGCACTTCTACTCTGTCTCCTGCAACAGCAAGGCCTCCCAGTGATCAACCATTACAATTCCACACACTATTAGCACACCACTGCCAAAATGAGGCCACCTGCAATTGGAGCAATAATACCTTGTATACTGTATGGGCGCTTTCCAACCAGATGGAATATCGACCTGCAAATTCCATTAATCCCTTCACTGAGTCTCTCTCTTCCTATCCTTCTGTCTCCTTTCCTCCAGCTTCTCACCCCATTTACTTTCTTCTCTGTTCAGCGTTAACTGCAACTCTCAATCCCTATCAGTTTTCAGCTTCTTTCCCTTCAACCCTCTTCCTTGTATCCACTTATGGCCTTTTACCTGTGAGCCTGTGCTCCTCCCATTTCCCCTTCCTCTCCCCACACTGCTTTACTCAGGTGCCTGCCCGTTTTTGCTTATACCTTAGTGAGGGGCCCAGTCACTAAATGTTAGTTACCCTTTACTTGCTATGAATGCTGCACGACCTAATGAGTTTCTTCAGCACGATTGTGCGTCGCACATTATTATTTGGTGCAGGTTTAGAGGCTGAACCCGACTGTTCAAAGCCTTAGTGTATTTATGGAACCTGAACTGACCAACCACATCCATTCCACATTAAGATCATAGACATCCATGTGTAATCATTGGTTTTTATCCCAGGCTTGGTTAATGTACTGCTGGAATCCTTTCCTAGCCTGCTTATCATTCTTACAGAACCAAAGGACACAACAGAAACTGGTCCTTTGTCCAATTAGTTTGTGTCAAACTATTGTATTGCCTAGTCCCAATGACCTGCACTATAACCAAAGATCTCCATACCCCTCCCATCCTTGTAACTGTTCAAATTTTTCTTAAATTCCAAAATTGAGCCCACATTCACCACTGTGCTGTGTATGTGTTGTGCACCATGGTCCGGAGAAATGCTTTTTGGTCTGGTTGTATTTATATAGTCAGATGATAAACTTGAATCTGATCTTTTCCTGTAGCAAACAGTCTTGTTTATTTCAGTTGCCCCTTCATGAAGAGCCTCAGTGCTTCTTTTGTGTTTAAGCCATAATATCATTTGTTATTGTTGCTTCATTGTATTTGTATGGTGAATCCCTCAGGTCCCTCGGATCGCATTGTGGCTAATGGTGGAGCTGGCGATCATCGGTTCGGACATGCAGGAAGTGATTGGATCGGCCATCGCTCTGAACCTGCTGTCTGTTGGGAGGTAAGGTGCTGTCACTCATGGTCACCACGTTATTGCAAGTTATTGTATCAAAACATGCACATAAACATCATTGGATCTGGGATTAACAGGAAAGTCTGCACATGGTGGGGTCGAATGCAATAAGCAAACATGTTGGGGAAGCTCAGCAGGTCATGCAGAGTCCATAAGAAGGAAGGTGACCAATGTTTTGGGCTTGAGTTCTTCGTCAGGTATAGGCAAAAATGGGCAGGTGCCTGAATAAAAAGGTGTGTAGGGGGGGGAGGAGAGGAGAGCGGAAGGGGCAGTTGGAGGAGCACACGCTAACAGGTAAGAGGTAGATACGTGTGAGGGGGAGAAGAGAAAAAAGGTGAGGTGATGGGAGAAAGCGGGGGGATAACACTCCAATAGGAGAAACAAGGGAAAGAGATGGGTTCTGCAGAAAAGGAGGCAGGATAGGGAAAGAGAGACCAGGAGGAAGCAGTTAACTGAAATTGGAAATCGATGTTAATGCTGTTTGGTTGGAGAGTGCCGAGACAAATATAAAGTTTTGCTCCACTGTTTATGTGGGTTGCCTTGCATTAATAGTGCACAGTCTCCAGGCCAGTCCAGTTTGGAAAGGTTTAGATATGGTTCTAATAAGACTGGACATTCACGACTGATTTCCAATACTATTGCAATGGATGGGTGTTGTCTTTAAGGGTTGCAAGTGTTGACTAGGGATAGGGACCTTGGTGAGTGTGAGGTCAATGTAGAAAAGGCTAATGTGCGGGAGCATTAAGAAAGAAGAAACGCTGGATCTTTTAAAAAATATTTGGATAGTTAAGTCCAAGGGATCAGGCGAGATAAATACGTGGCTATTACAGGAAGTTTGGGAAGAGATTGCTGGAGTGTTGGTGATGATTTCTGCATCTCCTCTGGCCACAGGAGAGTTAACTGAGGATTTGAGAATGAGAAATGTCATCCCCTTGTTAAAGAAAAGAAAGAGGAAGAATTCTTGGAATTATAGACCAGTGAGTTTACCTCTCTGCATAAACGATTGGAAATAATTCTTAGAAACAAGATTTACGAACATTTAGAGAAGGAGTCTTTTTAAAAATTTTTTTTATTTTTCACACTATGCACCATACTAACCAAAATACACACAAACATATCCCTCTTGAATATACACAGTGTCATTTTCTCCCCTTTTTCCCCCCTCCCTTCCCTCCCACCTTCACCCCCCCCCTCTCCACCCATTCAACATTGAACCTATATGATACATTAAACCCATTAAACAATGTCATCACACAATGAAAATCAACAAGAAATTTATGTAATCTACTTTTACATACTGGGTTAGTTCATTTCGTCTTCTTCTCCTTCTGTCATTTTAAGCAGTGGAGGTCTGCGGTAGGACTTCTGTTTTCCATGTACGGTTCCCAAATTTGTTCAAATACTGTGATGTTATTTCTTAAATTATATGTTATTTTTTCCAATGGAATACATTTATTCATTTCTATGTACCATTACCTTATTCTCAGGCTATCTTCTAATTTCCAGGTTGACATAATACATTGTTTTGCTACAGCTAAGGCTATCATAATAAATCTTTTTTGTGCTCCATCCAAATCGAGTCCAAATTCTTTACTTCTTGTATTACTTAGAAGAAAGATCTCTGGATTTTTTGGTATGTTGCTTTTTGTGATTTTATTTAATACCTGGTTTAGATCTTCCCAAAACTTTTCCACTTTCTCACATGCCCAAATTGCATGTACTGTTGTTCCTGTTTCCTTCTTACAACGAAAACATCTGTCTGATACTGTTGGGTTCCATTTATTTAACTTTTGGGGTGTGGTGTATAGCCTGTGTAACCAATTATATTGTATATGCGTAACCTCGTGTTTATTGTATTTCTCATAGTTCCAGAGCATAGCTTTTCCCATGTTTCATTCTTTATCTTTATGTTTAGAATTTGTTCTCATTTTTGTTTGGGTTTACAGCTTGTTTCCTCGTTCTCTTTCTCTTGCAGTTTGATGGACATGTTTGTTATAAATCTTTTAATTATCATTGTGTCTGTAATCACATATTCAAAATTGCTTCCTTCTGGTAACCTCAGTCTGCTTCCCAATTTGTCCTTCAAGTAGGTTTTCAGTCGGTGGTATGCAAACATTGTACCGTGAGTTATACCATATTTGTCCTTCATTTGTTCAAAAGATAATAATTTATTTCCCGAAAAACAATTTTCTATTCTTTTGATCCCTTTTCGTTCCCATTCTCTAAAGGAAAGGTTATCTATTGTGAAGGGGATTAGTTGATTTTGCATCAATATTAATTTTGGTAGTTGATAATTTGTTTTATTCCTTTCTACGTGAATCTTCTTCCAAATGTTGAGCAGATGGTGCAGTACTGGTGAATTCCCATGTTGCATCAGCTTTTCATCCCACTTATAAAGTATATGTTCAGGTACCTTCTCCCCTATTTTATCTAGCTCTAATCTGGTTTTTCCCTTGTTTGATAAAAATCTGATAGGTAACTTAATTGCTCTATAATAATTCTTAAAGTTTGGTAGCTATAAGCCCCCTTGTTTGTACCATTCTGTTAATTTATCTAGCGCTATCCTCGGTTTCCCCCCTTTCCATAAGAATTTCCTTATTATTTTCTTTAGTTCCTTGAAGAATTTCTCTGTTAGGTGAATTGGCAAAGATTGGAATAGGTATTGTATCCTTGGGAAGACATTCATTTTAATGCAATTTACCCTTCCTTGGGTTAGTAGTAAGTCTTTCCAATGTTCTGCGTCGTCTTGTAATTTCTTCATTAATGGCTGATAATTTAGTTTGTATAGATGGCCTAGATTATTATCTAGTTGTATACCTAGGTATCAAATTGCTTGTGTTTGCCATCTAAATGGTGATTCTTTCTTAAACTTTGTGAAATCCGCATTATTCATTGGCATTGCTTCACTTTTATTTGCGTTGATCTTGTACCCTGATCATTCTCCATATTCCTTCAATTTCTTATGTAATTCTTTTATTGATATTTCTGGTTCTGTTAAGTATACTATGATGTCATCTGTAAATAGACTGATTTTATATTCCTTCTCTTTTATTTTTATCCTTCTTATTTTATTTTCTGTTCTTATCAGTTCTGCTAGTGGTGCTATAGCTAACACGAACTGTGAGGGAGATAGTGGACATCCCTGCCTAGTTGATCTGCTTAATTTAAATTGGCTTGATATATATCCATTTACTGTCACCTTCGCCAATGGTCCCTTATATAATGCTTTAATCCAATTAATATATTTCTCTGGTAGGTTGAACCTCTGTAGTAATTTGAATAAATAATTCCATTCTACTGTGTCAAAGGCTTTCTCTGCATCTAAGGCAACTGCCACTGTTGGCGTCTTGTTTCCTTGTACTGCATGGATTAAGTTAATGAACTTACAGATATTGTCCGTTGTTCGTCTTAATAAATCCAGTTTGATCTAGTTTTACTATTTTTGGCACACAGTCGGCCAATCTGTTTGCTAATAGTTTAGCTATTATCTTATAATCTGTGTTAAGTAGAGATATTGGTCTATACGATGCTGGTGTTAGTGGATCTTTCCCCGTCTTTGGTATTACTGTAATTATTGCTGTTTTGCATGAATCTGGCATGTTTTGTGTTTCTTCAATCTGGTTCATTACTTCCAGGAGAGGAGGAATTAATAACTCTTTAAATGTTTTATAGAATTCTATTGGGAGTCCATCCTCTCCCGGCGTTTTATTGTTTGGTAGTTTTTTTAATATATCCTGTATTTCCTCTATTTCAAATGAATTTATTAATTTATTTTGCTCCTCTTGCAATTTCGGTAGTTCAATTTTAGCTAGAAACTCATCTATTTTGTCTTCTTTCCCTTTGTTCTCAGTTTGATATAGTTGCTCGTAGAATTCTTTGAAGTTTTCATTGATCTCCGTTGGGTTATATGTAATTTGTTTGTCCTTTTTCCTTGATGCCAATACCATTCTTTTAGTTTATTCTGTCTTAAGCTGCCAAGCTAGTATTTTGTGCATTTTTTTTTCCTAGCTCATAATACTTTTGTTTTGTCTTCATTATGTTCTTCTCCACCTTGTATGTTTGTAGTGTTTCATATTTTATTTTTTTTTGTCCGCCAATTCTCTTATTTTTGTTGTATCTTCCCTTATTGCTAATTCTTTTTCTGTGCTTGCTATTTCCCTTTCCAGCTGTTCTATTTCCCGATTGTAGTCCTTCTTCATCTTAGTTACATAACTTATTATCTGCCCTCTGATAAATGCTTTCATTGCATCCCATAGTATAAATTTGTCTTTCACTGATTCCATATTTATTTCAAAGTACATTTTAATTTGTCGCTCAATGAATTCTCTAAAATCCTGTCTTTTAAGTAGCATGGAGTTTAATCTCCATCTGTACGTTCTCAGAGGGATGTCCTCCAGCTCTATTGCTAATAACAGGGGTGAGTGATCCGATAACAATCTAGCTTTATATTCTGTTTTCCTAACTTCCTTGGATGTGGGCTGACAACAGGAACATGTCTATCCTTGAGCATGTTTTATGTCTACCCGAATAATATGAGTATTCCTTCTCCTTTGGGTGTTGTCTCCTCCATATATCCAAAATTTGCATTTCCTGCATCGATTTAACCATAAATTTGGTTACTTTGTTCTTTCTGCTAGTCTTTTGTCCAGTTTTGTCCATCTTTGTGTCCAAATTAAGGTTAAAGTCCCCTCCTATCAGTATATTCCCCTGCGTATCTGCAATCTTCAAAAAGATATCTTGCATAAATTTTTAATCCTCTTCATTAGGTGCATATACATTGAGCAAATTCTAAAATTCTGAATATATCTGACACTTTATCATTACATACCTCCCTGCTGGATCTATTATTTCCTCCTCTATTTTGATTGGTACATTTTTATTAATTAATATAGCTACTCCTCTGGCTTTTGAATTATATGATGCTGCCGTTACGTGCCCTACCCAGTCTCTCCTTAATTTATTTTGTTCCACTTCCATTAGATGTGTTTCTTCCACGAATGCTATATCAATTTTTTCTTTCTTCAGTAAATTTATCAGCCTCTTCCTTTTGATTTGGTTATGTATTCTGTTAATATTTAAAGCCATATAGTTCAACATGGCCATTTCATACTTTGTTTATCTCTCATTTCCACTTCCTCATCACCAACATTTCCCCATTTCCATTTCTGTTTTTTTTTTGAACGCACTGTAAGACAACACTTCTAAAACATAAAATATTTCCACTATTCCCACATCTAAAATTCCTTTAACCCCAAATGTCCCCCTCCCCCTTCTCTGAGTTGCCCCTTGTCCCTTGCCGGGCAACCACAACACCCCTCTCCATTTGGATTGCGAACCCGCTTGCAAGCGTCAATTGATTTCGCAGTGACTGTTATTCTCTCCCACCCAGCCCCCTCCAGAAAATACTTTTAACTTCACATATAACAAAAGCTCACCCTCTTAATCCCCCCCTTACTTCCTTTCTTCCCCTTCTTACTTATACATTATTTTTCTTCTTTATATGAAGTTTGTCGTCATTCTTGTTCTTGTTACATCTCTTCATCTGTCTGTTTTGCAGACATTCTGCAAATTCTCGGGCTTTCTCCGGATCCGAGAACAGTCTGCTTTGCTGCCCCGGGATAACTATTTTAAGCACCGCTGGAGATCTTAACATAAATTAATAGCCTTTCTTCCATAGGATCGATTTTGCTGCGTTAAACTCCTTCCTCTTCTTCAGGAGCTCAAAACTTATGTCTGGGTAGAAAATTTTTTTTTGACCTTTGTATTCCAGTGGCTTTTTGTCTTTCATTTTTTTTCATCGCCTTCATCAATATATTTTCTCTTGTCGTATATCTCAGAAATTTTACTAGAATGGATCTTGGTTTTTGTTGTGGCTGTGGTTTTGGGGCTAATGTTCTGTGTGCCCTTTCTATTTCCATGCCTTCCTGTATTTCTGGCATTCCCATTCTTTTATAAATTCTTTCATATCTTTGCCTTCTTCATCTTCCTTAAGGCCCACTATCTTTATATTGTTTCTTCTATTATAGTTTTCCATTATATCCATCTTCTGAGTTAACAGCTTCTGTTTCTTTTAACTTTTTTATCAGATTCTTCCAATTTCCTTTTTAAGTCGTCCACTTCCATTTCTACGGCTGTTTCTCGTTCTTCCACCTTGTCTACTCTTTTCCCTATTTCTGTCATGACCATATCTAATCTACTCAATTTTTTTCTGTACCTTTTATTCTTCTTTTTATTTCATTAAATTCTCGTGTCTGCCATTCTTTTACTGCTTCCATATATTCTTCAAATTTTTTCTATCTATGTACAGTCCATTCCCTTTATCTTCTATTTCTCTGTGCAGAGCTTGATGTTCTCCCTCCTCTTCCCGTGTCCACTCCAGGACCTGTGTCCTCTACCTCTCTTCCTTGTATCTCTGTCTCTTCTGACTTTCTTGTTGGGCCACACACCATATCGTTTCTTAACCACCCATTTTTTTTAATGGTGTCTTGATGTTGGTCCTCTTCCTCTGGGCTGGTCATCTGCTGTGTCTCTGATTTCCTTTTTTCATTCTCCTCCCTCCTGTTCCTGTTATTTTCTATATCTTCCCACTGAGAGCCCTGCTGTTGGGTCTTTCTCAGCTGTTCAAGCTGTGGAGTTCCACTCCACAGCTGGTCGAGAAGCAGTCTTCTTAAGAATTGCCAGCACAGCTTTGTGAGAGGCAAGTCGTGCCTCACAAGCCTAATTGAGTTTATTGAAAAGGTGTCAAAGGAAATTGTTGAAAGTAAAGCTGTGAATATGGTGTACATGGATTTTAGTAAAGTGTTTGACAAGGTTATTCATTCAGAAAGACATGAGCCATGGGATCCAAGGAAACTTGGCTGCTTTTTTAAAAAAAATTTTATTTTTCACACTATAAACCACATTGATCAAGATACATACATTTTCCTTTTCAAATATATACAGTCGTTTTCTCCCCCCCTCCCTCTTCCCATCCCACCCTCCCTACCTCCCCTCCCATTCATTTAAAGTTCAGAATCTAAGATACATCAAAATTGGCTTGACTACAGAAAAAAAAGAGGGTAGTAGTGTATGAAATGTATTCTGCCTGGAGGTCAGTGATTAATGGCATTCTCCTGCTCCTTGTGATTTTTATAAATGACTTGGATGATGAGCTGGAGGGATGGGTCAGTAAGTTTGCAGATGACACAAAGGTTGGAGGTGTTACGAATAGTGTAGAAGATTGTTGTAGGGTTGCTGCAGGATATGGACAGGATGCAGAATTGGGTGGAGAAGTGGCAGATGGAGTTCATTCTGGTTAAGTGTGAAGTGATGCACTTTGGAAGGTCCAACTTGAAGGCAGAGTATGCGGTTAAAGGCAGGATACAACAGTTTGGAGGAACAGAGAAATCTTGGGGTCCAGACCTGTTGATCCCCCAAGGTTTCCACATAAATTGAATGGGTGGTTAAGAAACCATATGGTGTGTGGGCCTTCATTAATTGGGGGACTGAGCTCAAGAGTCATGAGGTAAAGTTGAAGCTCTATAAAACTCTAGTTAGATGACACTTGGAGTTTTGTGATAAGTTCTGTCACTTCAATACAGAAGGAGACGGATGCTTTGGAGATGGTGCAGTGCAAATTTATCAGGATATAAAGGTTTGGCTTCTCGTTCTCTAACTGCAAGAGCCACTTCAGGCAATTTCAGTCGATGGCGAATCTGTCTGCCCTTCAGCAGCCAAAATCAATTTAGTGTAATTGTGCACTGTCTTTATTACATGATAATAAATTGAATCTTGGATATTACCTGGATTGGAGAACTTGTCATATGAAGCAAGGTTGATAGAACTGGGGCTTTTCTCTTTGGAGCAACGAAGGATGAGAGGCAACTCCATAGTGAATACAAGATTACAATGGACTTAGAGGATGAACAGCCATTGCATTTTTCCAGCAATGACAATAGCAAATAGCAGAGAGCATGGGTTTAAGATGTCAAAAGAAAGTATTTTTACTCAGAATCGTGGAATGCATTGTGGGGGTGATGGTGGAGGCAGGTACAAGAGGGACAATCAAAAGACTGAGATAGGCATATGGTTGTAAGAAAAAAATAGGTTATAGGTGAGATGGAGGGAAAAAATAGTTTATTCTGGAGTAGGTTTATATTGATCAATGTAATATGTTTTGTGCAATAATATTCTATGTTCTGAGATTTCAGGCTCTAATGATTGGTGTATTATGTAGGTTACTCTGACCCATGCTGTAGTTAGTCTGGAGCATTTGCTGAGACCGTGTCAACAGAAATTCACTCTGTATTTAACTTTGGACTGCAGCGTCATGTGAGCACTTGATGGATAGAGCGAGGATAGCTCTATGTTGGGTCTAACCTGTCTTGGGAAAAGTTGATGGGTCAAGATAGAAGTTACTTTATTCAATATCTCACCTATGTTGTACTTCACTGGAAATATTTAATGCTAATTTAAAGTCATGGAATTTAATGCGGCATCTGTAAGGTGTTGCACATTGGGAAGGCAGAACATGGACGATACGCGGAGGGCACTGAGGAGTGCAGTAGAACAGTGACAGTTAGGGATGCAGATACATAATTCCATGGAAGTGTCGTCACAGATAGGGTTGCGACATTGACCTTCATCAATCTAAGTATTGAGTATAGGAGTTTGGATGTTGCAGTAAAGTTATAAAATACATTGATGAGCCAAATTTGGAATATTGAAAGAGTATAGAAATTTACAAGGATATTGCCAGGACTTGAGGAACTGAATTACAAGAAAACGTTAAACAGGTTTTGAACTTTCTCCCCTCATTCTCCATTGGTCCAGGGAATAATTGATAGAGGTATACAAAATTATGAGAGGTATGGATAGACTGAGTGCAAACAGACTAAGGTTGGGTGAGAGGTGAAATAGAGCACATGGGTTAAGTCTGAAAGGTGACACGTTGAAAGGGAATATTCAAGGAACTTTTTCATGCCAAGAGTAGTGTGTGTGAAATGAGCTGCCAGCTGAATTGGTGAAAGCGTGTTTGATTTTGATATTTAAGAAATTTGAATACTTACAGAGATGGAAGGGGTTTGAAGGGTTACAGTCCAGGTTCAGGTCAATGGGACTGGGCAAAATAATTACTTGGCACAGACGACATGGGTTAAAGGGCATGCCCATGTGCTATGGTTTTCCATGGTTATATGGGGCATTATTTGCTTTTGTTTTAGATTTCTAACATCCATAGCTTTATGCTTCCACAAGTGAATTTTGTGGACTAGATTTGGGTAACTCAAAAAAATGTTCAAGAATTTGAATGTGTCTCATATAAAAACATTCAAACTTCATATTTATTTAATTATTATCAATGCTAGTGACCACAAAGCTATCAGATTTCTATTTCAAAACAGTATGTATATGACTTTTGTCTGCAGTTCAACAAGAAAGTCTCCGGATGCTGGGGTTCAGTGGAATGCACAAACGTGCTGGAGAAACTCGGCAGGTCATGCAGTGCACATAGGAAGTAAAGGGCAACCAATGTTTCAGGATTGAGCCCTTCGTCAGGTATGAGCAAAAACAGGCAGATACCTGAATAAAAAGGTGGGGGAGGATGGTGAAGGAGAGGACAGGAGGGAGAAACTATCTACTGAGATCTTCTCTAAACCTACAAACCCATCCAGGTACCTTGATTATACTTATTCCCACCATGTATCCTGTGATGATTCTATTACCTTCTCTCAATTCCCCCGTCTCTTTTGCATCTGGTCCCAGGATGAGTTCTTCCATTCTAGGACATTCGGGGTTCTCTTCTTTCAAAAAAAAAACTTCACTTACCCTCTACTGCCATTAAACTGTGTACATCTCAGGAGACAAACCATTATCATACATCTTCTATAAACCCACCAACAATTACCTTTATCATACCTCCTGTAAAGATTCTATTCCTTTTTCTCAATCCCTCTGTCTCCATTGAGTCTGCTCCTAGGATGGGTCTTCCATTCCAGAATATGCAAGATGGGTCATTTTTCAAAAAACATGGCTTCCCTCCCTGCTGTCATTAAAGAACTTGCCTGTTTTCACTTGTACCTGATGAAAAGTCCAGGCCAGAAATGTTAGTTACCTGTGGAAGATGCATGACCTGTGACCTGGTGAATTTCTCCAGCACTTAGGTGGAAGTTCATTATTATCTGATTGTTCAAGTGAAAACCAATGAAGCAGTGTTTTCTGATCCTTTGCAAAGACACAACCAGTCATAACACACATACAGACAAATGATATACCCTATGCAACGTGCGCGCATACACATGCACGCAAAATAAATTATTATTTAATAAATTTTAGAGTCCTGGACAGTTAGTATGAGCAGTTCATTCAGTTGTCCTGCAGTCTCATTCCCTTTGGGAAGAAGCTGTTTCTCAACCTGGTGGTTCTGGCTCTGATTCTCTTGTATCTCTTTCCTGACAGGAGTAGCTGAAAGATGCTGTGTGTGGGGTGGTAAAGGTCCTCATTGATTTTTGTGATCTTAGTAGATCACCTTGATGGGGGGGGGGGGAGAGATCCAGTGATCCTCTCTGCCATCCTTATCGTCCTGTAGATTGACCTGATCCAATGCTCTACAGCAGCTGGCCAGGATGCTCTCGACAGAGCTCCTGTAAAAAGTTGGCCGGTCATCTTCCCTGCCTCAGTCTTCTCAGGAACTACAGTCGCAGTTGTGCCTTCCTGACAAGTGAGGAGATTTGTGTCCAGAATAGATCGCATGTTAAGTTGTCTCCGAGGAACTTGGTGCTCTCCATTCTCTCCACTACTGAGTGGAGAGTGGCCGTTCCTGGTCCTTCTGAAGTCCACAATCATCATCTCTGTCTTGTTCACATTGAGACTATATCAGGAGGCTTTCCACCATTTCTCTGTAGAGCAATTCATCATTGTTGTTGATTTGGCCAATTACTGTTGTGTCATCTGCAAACTTGATTGTTGTTGGAGCTGGATGTGGCTTTGCAGTTGTGTGTCAGTAGCATGAACAGGAGGGGGCTGAGCACACAGCCCTGAAGTGCTCAGTGTGATGGTGCTCGACGTTCTGCTTCTGATCTTGTCGTTAGGAAGTCCAGAATCTAGTTACAGAGAGGGGAGCTGAGTCTCAGCAAGGACAGCTTCTCCACCAGCCTCTGTGAAATAATCAAATTAAACATTGAGCTGAAGTCTATGAACAGCAGCCTGGTGGATGAGGCGATGTTCTCCAGATGCTGTTGTTCCAGGCCCAACCTGATTGCAAACTATTGAAGGAATAATTTGTGTATTGCTATGTGACATCCAGTGACATAAAAATAAATATTCTGTGAAGTGGTATGACAGTGATACTTATATTAATTTTGTTCTCTTCATTAATAACTGTGTTCTCTTCCCTTTTTGTGTGTTTAGGATTCCCCTGTGGGGCGGAGTATTAATTACTATTGTGGACACATTTGTATTCCTATTTTTAGACAAATATGGTAAGTTGATGGACACAATGAAAGATTGTAGCTTGTAGAATGTGGGGTTTGAGTCTGGTGAGGACACTGTTGGGAGCATGCATGACAACATGAGGTGAGGATTTGGGAAACAGTATCAGGGTGTCGTTCTCTGAGCGTGGGTTAGGGTTGGGAAGTTTGCCAAGTGGAGTGAGAGCAACAACCCAAGTCTCAATGTGGACAATAAAAAGTACATGATTGTGGACTTCAGGAGGACAAAGGACCACTCTCTATTGTACATCAAGGCTCCATCATGAGCGAATGGTGTGCAGAGTTCTTTGATAAGCATAGAACAGATGACCAATGCTGGATCCACACACCTCTTCATTAATCAGGAAGGTGCAGCAGTGCCTACACTTCCGAAGGAGGTTGAGGAGAGCAAAGCTACCAGCCCTTAGTTTGACCACATTTATGGGAGTACAATTGAGAGTGTCCTGTCAGGCTGCATCATTGTGTGGTATGGGAGCTGCAAAGCATCGGACCTGAAATCAATACGGAGGATCATCAAACGATCACTGGAATTTCTTTTGCCATTCACTGGAAGCATTGATTAAATAGTATTCAAAGAATTATTGAGGACCCTTTCCACCCAGCACACAGTATATTTGAACCACTACTATCAGAAAGGAGGTACAGGAGGATCTTGTCTGTTCAGTGAGATGAAAATGAACTTGAAAGCATAGTATAGAGTACAGGATGATATGGGGGTTGGAGACCTGCCAAACATGGGATTGGGGCAGAGTTGAGTGCAGTGGGGCGCCACGGATAGGTGGACTGATCACAGATTGGGGGGGGTGGGGGGGGGAGCTGGCTGAACCTTTGAAAGACTGATGACAGTGGGGCTATGCAGTGACTGACTGAATCTGCTGGGGTGTGACTGAACTGGGTTGTAGTTGAGAAATAAACCGATGGAAGCAAAAGCATGAGTGGTGTGTCTAGCAGAATGAAAATACATGTGAATTTACTTATCGTCTTTGCACAATGACATTCTGAACACTTTGTGCCATAGATTCTAATGAATCCACTACTAATGTTGGAAAAGCTTGTTGAAATGGGGAGCTTGTTCAGTGTCATCTGGGTGAAACCAGCAACTGCAGGGCACCACGATACAACTAAATAAAAAGAGGTGCAATCAAGCATAAACGCTAATATAGAAACAGGCCAGCCCAATGAGCCCACCATATCCCTCCCATCCATGTACCTGTTAATTTCTTGTAAAAATGTAAAATTTAATCCCACATTCACCACTTCAGTTGGCATCTTGTTCCACTCTCTCGCCCTTTAAACATTTTACCTTTCAACCTTAACCCCTTGTTCTTGTTCTTGTCTCATCCAATGCCTGTTTGCATTTATAATTTTGTATACCTCCAACAAATCTCCCGTCTCTGACTCTCGAGGGAATGAAGTCATAACCTATTTAACTTTC
This sequence comes from Narcine bancroftii, assembly GCF_036971445.1. Lineage (NCBI taxonomy): Eukaryota > Metazoa > Chordata > Chondrichthyes > Torpediniformes > Narcinidae > Narcine > Narcine bancroftii. The sequence continues at coordinate 236,115,709 of NC_091472.1, forward strand.
CCTTGTAACTGTTTCTCAACTTCCAAGAACATCCTTGTAAATCTTCTTTGCATTCTTTCACTCTCATTAGAACCATAGAACATTACAGCACAGAAACAGGCCTTTCAGCCTTTCTAGTCTGTGCCGAATTATTTTTCTGTCTCATCTCACTGACGTGCACCTATATACCCCTACACCCTATATAGTCCTACACACCCCTCCCAATCATGTACCTATCCAAATTCTTCTTAAATGTTAAAAATGAGCCAGTGTTTGAACCCTGGTCCTGAGAGCTGGGACTGTGAAGGCGTTATGCTAACTGCTATGCCAACCATGCGCCCTATCACATCTCAAAACAGTTCATAGGCAATGAGTTGTTATTGAAATCCCAGCCAATTTCTCAATGTTCCATAACAATGTATTCTGTCTGGGCACTCCTCAACCAAATGGCATTAACATTGATTCTCCCATTTCCTCTCTAAGGAGTTTGTATGTTCTCCTGTGTCTGTGTGGGTTTTCCTTGACGCTCCTGTTTCTTCCCACCATTGGAAAAAAAAACATACCAGGGTTAATTGGGTGTAAATTGGTCAGCATGGACTCATGGGCCAAAATGGCCTGTTACTGTACTGTTTGTCTAAATTTAAATTTAAAATTGTTTCTAACAGAATGTTTCTGCTTTAGGTTTAAGAAAACTGGAAGCTTTCTTTGGATTTCTCATTACAGTTATGGCCATTACATTTGGATACGAGGTAAGAGTGGGAGTATTTGAAAGTGTCAGAAATGTTTGGATTAACTTTTTGATTTGATCTCTTAATATCCTTGGCTTTTCCATATTTTGCTGATCTATAAACTATAGAAACCTCATTAGAACATGATTCGTTAATCCGCGAAATTGCTTATAGTGCAGGTGTCTGTGGACCCCAAACTTTGCAAATAAGTTGATTAAAATTCAGAATCCCAATATTAAAAGAATATGCATGCTTTCTTTCATTGAAATTGTTAGTGATAGATAGTGGATCCTTTGAAGACCGGTAATATTTGGGTTTGATTATCCGAGGGCACTCTGACATGTATGCATCTGTTCCGCGACTCAGGTGTAACGTGGTATGAAATCTTGGACCCCAACTACCGCGATCTGACGAGGTTTTTACTGTATATAAAAAATTGTGGAGGGGGTTTACATGTTTGTGTTTGATTAAAACAGTGCTTGGAAAATAATCATTGGATTGGGTCATGCCGGTATGGATTCTTAGAAGGGATATCCCGTTTCACAAATGTTGGGTGTTTTCTACCAGCATAATATGTCAAAGAAAATCAGATGGTGTGGTGTGTTCAGACTGTTAGATCAGCTGTGATAAGATGCCATACAAGGTTATTGAACAAAATTATAGCATGATACTGGGGCTCCCATGGTTGTGAATGTCTTATCTGATGGAAATTTGAATGGCATTAATATAGACCTGCAATTTCCATAAGTCTCCTCCCATGTGTCTCTCTTTTACCAAATCCTCGGTCTCCTTTCCTCCAGCTCTCCATCCCCTTCCGTTCCTTCTGATATCCAAGAGCTACCCTTCTTGGCTCTCTCCCCATCCCTTCTCAACTTCTTTCTCCCAGCCCCCATCTGTATCCACCTCCGGCTTCTTACCTGTTAGCCTGTACTCTGCTACTCTTCCCACTGCTCCTTCCTTCCTTCCTCCCCTCCTCTCCTCTCTCCCACCCTTCATGTTTTTATTCAGGTACCTGTCTGTTTTTGGTTATACATAACGAAGAGGCCAGGCCCAAAACTTTGTCCTGTCCTTCCCATGTATGCTAGGTGACCTGCTGAGTTTCTCCTGCATGTTTGTGATTCAATTCAACACCACAGACTATCTTATTTAACTTGGTTGGTAGCTTTGATTTAAGAAGGCTAACATGCCAAAAGATCTTTTTACGACTCTATCTACTTCAGAGAATTCTGTACCTGTATTCCCAGATCTTTCTGTTTCACTGTACTCCTCAGTGCCCTACTGTTTACCATGCATGTCCTACTTTGGTTAGTTTCCCCAAAGTGCAAAACTTTACACTTATCTGAATAAATTGCCTCTGCCATTTTGTAGCCCATTTTTCCAGCTGGTCCAGATCTTGCTGCAAGCTTTGAAAGCCTTCTCACTCCCAATCTTCATGCCATCTGCAGGCTTGATGATTCATTTACCACTTTATCATCCAGATCATTGATATAGATGACAAACAACAATGGACCTAGCACTGATCCCCAAGGCCCACCATGAGTCAGAGAGGCAAGAGAGCACTCTGGTTTCTGCCTGAATACCGAGCAACTGAACCTTTTTGTCCAACTTCTATGCAGGAAACCACATGGCTTGCCAGAACCATTGAAGCTGGGTCTAAAAGATTGTACAGAGCACCTATTAGTTAGTGGGTAGGTTATAATTTGATTGTGTTTTCTGTCCCCTGCAGTATGTGATGGTGAAGCCAGACCAGGGACAGCTGCTGAAAGGGATGTTCATTCCCTATTGTCAAGGCTGTGGAACCCGTCAGCTGGAACAGGCAGTTGGGATTATTGGAGCGGTGATCATGCCCCACAATATCTACCTACACTCTGCCTTGGTGAAAGTGAGTATTGTGTTTATTGAATAACCTCAAACCTCTCAAGGTTTCCATCACATTTGAAGTTTTCTAAAGCTCAGTTGCTGATAGCGTTTGACAAATTGCTGGCCACCATTTCCTATTCCAACAGTTTGTCAGTAGTGCTGGGGAAATCACACCATAGAGGCTTGGTGGATGAACTGTCCTCACTGGGACTCCTCTCTGCTACAGGATCCCGGACTTCTTCAGCAAAAGACCGCAGAAACATATTTTCAAAGATTCTTTTTTAAATCAACCATTCTCAATGGGGGTCACACAGCCCCCCGAGGGCCACATCATATTTAAGGGGGTGGGCACACACTGAAATCATAAAATATTTTTATGTAGTCCATGGGAGAGAAGTACAAAAGAAAACAACTAAACTTCACTGCTTCACAGGGAAAGGGGCCCAAAAACTGAGCAGAATCCTTAGGGGGGCATAGCCAAAAAATGGTTGTAAATGGCTGTTTTAAATGATCTGAAGCATCTTGGGGAGGTGGTTGCCACAGTGCCGAGTTGCTCTGCTGGTTCACACTTTTGTATTTGCAGAATTCCAAATGCGACACATCAGCAAGATGGAACTTCCACCTGGCCCCTTACTTGTATCCTTGCCCTGATTCCTGGACTTTAGCTCATTCAATATTGAAGCTGGGTGTTGGGACCACATGTAGCACCAAGGATTTTCATGGCTTTGAATCAAATGACTTCTGCCCAGTGAGACTGACCTCGTCCATTGTGAATGTTCTTTGAGCAACTAGTGATGGAATGCATCAAATCACACCATCCAGTGACATTGGACCATTCCAGTTTGCCTACTGTCCAAACTGGTCCACAGATGATGCTATAGTCTTGACTTCACTTCATCCTGACCCACTGAGAGAATGATACAAGATATGCTAGGCTGTTGTTCATTGACTTCAGCTTGATGCTTAAAACTATTATAACTCGGAGGCTCTTGGATAAGCTGTCCTTGCTGGGACTTAGCACCCCTCTCCGCAACTTGATCTTGGTCTGCTTGACTGAAACACCACAGTTAGCCCAGGTTGCAGCAAAACCTCAAGCCCCATCACACTGAGAACTGGTGCACCTATGTGCTCGGCCCGTTACTGTTTATGATGTTGACTCGCATCCGCACTGCAGGATTCAGTTCAAATAGAATCATCGACTTTACAAATGATACAACAGACGTTGGCCACATAGGCAAAACTGATGAGTCTGGTTACAGGGAGGAGGTTGGAAGGCTCGTCAGATAGTGCAAGAACAACCACCTGAGTCTCAGCGTGGACAAGGCAGGAAATCATTATACACTGGGGGATGAAGGTCAACTACTCTTGTCTGTGCATCAATGGCTCCATCGTGGAAAAAGTACAGTGCACAAAGTTCCATGGTGTGCTTGGAATGGATGACTTATCCTGGACCCACAACACCACCTCATTAGTCAAGAAGGGGTGGCAGTGGCCACGCTTAAGTAGGTTGAGATGGGCAAGGCTACCAGACTCCATTTTGTTAACATTTTATGGGGTGATAATGGAGAGTGTCCTGTCTGGCTGCATCATTGCGCAGTATGGTAGATGCAAAGAATTGGACTGGAAGCCGAGAAGATCACTGGGGTCTTCCTTTCCTCAATACATGGATACATATATACATACATACATCTCGACACAATTTAAAGTAAAAGCTATTTTATTTTGTGTGTGGATGTGTATGATTGTTATGTGCTGTGCATGTGTGTCCACCACAAACTGGAGAAATGCTGTTTTTTTCCAATTGTACTTGTAGAGTCAGATGATAATACTTTTAATTTGAGTGGTGGTAGTAAAAACACAATTCTGGAGAAACTCAGCAGGTCAAACAGTGTCTTTTATAATAGCAAAGATTAAAAATACATAACTGACATTTTGGCTTCAACCCTTCATCAAGGTATGGAAAAATGTTAGCAGGCATCTGAATAAAAAGGTAAGTGGGGGGAGGAGCATGGTAGCAAAGGCAGGAGGTAATAGGCAGAGAAGGGAGAGAGGGCACCACGTTAAGCAAAGGGAGGAGGGATGGCTAGGTGAATAAAGAGGGAAAGAGGTGGAGAGCTGAGGGAAAGAAGACAGGGGAAGGGTGGGGAGAGAGAGCAGGTGAGCAAAAACAGGAAAAGTCAATGCCATCAGCTCAGACAGAAAATCAAGTATTGTTCCTCCAATTTTCAGGTGGCCTTGGTGGGAAACTTTTCCATATCTTGATGCCTGAAACATCAGTTATGTATTTTTTAATCTTTGCTATAAGGACACTGTTTGAGCTGCTGAGTTTCTCCTGCATTGTGTTTTTACTTGAACCACAGTGTCTGCAGACTTTCATGTTTTATTTTTAATTTGAGTGGTGGTTGATATTGAACAGCAACTGAGAGCATTGGCTTTAATGGGTGTTTGTTTCACTGCTTGAAATGAATGGTGTAGATGTGGAAGCATTTGAAAAGGAAAGACTGAATCTTTGATGCCTATGGTCAGAATTATAAAGATATTGACTGGTGGAAGAGGTGGCTGAGGTGGGTATAATTGCAATGTTTTTAAAAAAATGAATGGGTGTGCAGATAAGATGGGTTTCAAGGAACGTGGGCCAAATGCAGGCAGGTGGGACCAGTGTAGATGGGACATTTGGACGGATCCATGGATTGGATAGAATAGATTTAGAGGGATGTTGACCAAACACAGCAGGTGGCACCAGTGTGGGGGGGGGGGGGGGCGGGGGGGTGGGTTTGACATTTTTCGGGATACAAGGATGGGATGGGTTTAAAGGGTTATTGGCCAGAGGCAGGTAGGACCAGTGTGGTTGGGATCTTTGGAAGGATCAATGGCTAGGATGGGTTTCGAGGTATATGGACGAAATGCAGGCAGAAGGGACAAGTGTGGAATGACTTACTCAGTTCCAGGAAACTGTTCATCAATCTCGCAGCCTGCGGGAAGAAGCCATTTCCCAGCCTGGCAATCCTGATTTTGATGCTCCTGTACTTCCTCCTTGATGGTAGTTGGTCAAAGATACTGTGTGCCAGATAAAAAGCGTCCTTGATTATTCCTTGAGCCCTATTTAAGCATCACTCCAAGTAAATGTTGTCACTAGAGTAAAGGGTCACCCAGTAATCTTGGCTATTTTGATGATCTTCCATATTGACCCTATCTGAAACTTTGCAGCTTCCTTACCATGCAATGATGCAGCCAGACAGGAGATTCTAGGTTGTGCTCCTATGAAATATTGTCAAGATGGAAGCCTTGCCCTCCTCAACCTGTTTAGGAACTGTAGACGCTCCTGCGATTTCCTGACTGATGAGGTGATGTTGTGGGTCCACGATAGGTGTATGCATTATATGCATGCCAAGGAACTTTGTGCTCTCCACTGTTTCAATGGCATAGTCATTGATATGTAATGGAGAATGGCTGACCTTTATCCTTCTGAAGTCCACATTCATCACCTTTGTCCTTCACTCTTGGTTTCACCTGGCAGTGAAGAAAACCAAAAGCAAATAGGTCAGCATAGGAACAGGAAGACAGCTGGGAGGTTGGAATGGCCATTGCGAATGGAGTGGAGTCATTTGGTCACACTGATGCAGAGGAGGCTATGTTGAGAGCACCAATTAGAGCAGACGAGATGGGAGGTGGTGATTCTGTATACAAGTGCGGCAAGGTTAGTGTAGCGGTTAACGCAATGCTGATACAGTGCCAGCGATCAGGACAGGGGTCAAATCCACACTGTCTGTAAGGAGTTTGTACATTCTCCCCATGTCTGTGTGGGTTTTCCCCAGAGACTTCAGTTTTATCCCACCGTTCAAAATATACTGGGGGTTGTGGTCAATTGGGTATAAATGGGCATCACGAGCTCTTGGGCCAAAAGGGTCTGTTATTGTGCCGAATATTTAAATTTACATTTCTCTCACCTAGATTGCTGCTGCTCTATGATGGCAGCGCTCCTTGCAGATGTGCTCAGTAGTGGGGAGGGTTTTGCCTTTGATGTTCTGGACTGCCCATTACCTTTTGCAGGACTTTTCACTGGTTTCCATACCAGACTGTGATGCAGCCAGTCAGCACACTTTCTACCTCACCTCTATAGAAATTTGCCAGGGTTTCTGATGGCATACCAAACCTCCACAGACTCCTGAAGAAGTCGAGGCGCTGACGTGCTTTCTTCACGATGCCATTGGTGTGTTGGGTCCAGGAAAGATCCTCAGAAATAGTGATTCCCAAGAACTTACATTTGCTCACCCTCTCCAATGATCACTGAATTGTATACCTCTGGCTTTCCCTTCCTGAAGTCAACAATCAGCTCCTTAGTTTTGGTGACATTGAATGCAAGGTTGTTGTTGCACCATTCAACCAAGTTTTCAATCTCCCTCCTGTATGCTGACTCATCACCTTCCTTTAAACAACCCACCACCATGGTATCGTTGGCAAATTTGTAGATGTTGTTTATGTCATTCCAAGCTACACAGACGTAGGTGTAAAGTGAGTAGAGCAGGGGGCTAAGAACATAGCCCTGTGCTGCTCTGGTACTGATGGAGATTCTGGAGGAGAAATTCTTACCAATCTTCACTGATTGTGGTCTGGAAGTGAGGAAATCCATGATCCAATTAAACAGTGGGGTCTTATATCACAGGTTTGGTGTTTGCCAATCAGTTTTGAGGGGATGATGGTGTTAAATGCCGAACTGTATTCGATAAAGAGCATCCTGATGTATTCATCTTTGCTGTCCACGTGTTCCAGGGCCTTGTGTAAATCCAGTGAGATGGCATCCTCCATAGACCTGTTACTACAATAGGCGAATTAGAATGTATCCATGTCACTGCTCAGACAAGGGCTGACATGCTTCAACACCAGCCCTTCAAAACACTTCATCACTGTTGATGTAAGTGCTACTGGTCGATAGTCGTTAAGACAGGTTACTGCCCTCTTCTTTGGCACTGGTGTGGTTGACGCCTGTTTGAAACGGGTGGGTACCATGCCCTGGTGGAGTGAGATATTGAAGGTATCCATGAATACGTTGGTAAGTTGGTCAGCACAGATTTTTAACACTCGACCAGGTATTCCATCTGGGCTAGATGCTTTCCTCAAATTCACTCTCCTGAAGGCAGCACGCATGTTATCCTCAGATATGGACAGGATGGGATCGTCAGGGGATGTAGGGGTGCAGAGAGGTGGTTCTTCGCTGTTATTGTTGTCAAATCGGGCAGAGAAGGCGTTGAGATCCTCTGGGAGAGAAGCTTTACCATCTGCTACTTTACTAGATTTGGTTGGAATGTTTGTTGAATGATCTACCAGATGAAATGGTAAATGCAGATTTAATTATGACACCTAGGGAAAAATTGTATAGGTACATAGATGGGAGTGGTATGGAGGGCTAATATCTGAGTACAGGAAACAGGACTGGGCAGAATAAGAGATTGGCATGGCTAGATGGGCTGAAGAGCTGGTTTCTGTGCCATAGTGTTCCATGGTTCTATGATTGTGAAACATTCACAGATGCTTGAAATAGTTGGACAGAGGGTTCAGCCAGCATGTAAAGCTGTAGTTGATGTCACCACTGAGAAGCTGCCTTTGGCCACTGAGTTACCAGTGGTTACCATGGTTGGTGCGAGAAATTAAAAATCAGTCAGCCTTACTGTTTCTTGTGTGTTGGGGTTGCAGCAGAATTGAACCTTGCAGGTGCAGGTAGGTGCGAGGAAAATGAATGGTGAGCCACTCTAACTATGATAGGCCTAACTGAGCTGAACATCCTGTTAATGTTGTCTTCCTTGTTCACCCAAGTTGTATCCAATTTGAGGACACTGGGATTTCTCAGTGTTTCTTCCTGTTTGAAATGCTTTTCATTCAGCTGATGTCTGAAATATCAGAGCTGATATTTCTCTCTCTCTCTCTCTCTTAGTCTAGGGATGTGAATCGGGCCAATAAGAAGGAAGTGAAGGAGGCAAATCGTTACTTTTTCATTGAAGCCTGCCTTGCCTTGTTTGTGTCTTTCCTCATTAACGTCTTTGTGGTCTCAGTGTTTGCAGAATCTTTTTATCATCAAACTAACGCACAAGTGGTAAGTGTGGGAGGGAATCAACTCAATCCCAAGTAGGTCTTTGCATTGACTGTTCCCAAATCACAGCTCCTATATAGCTTCTTGCATTGATCAAGGGCTGCAGTGAATTGTATTTCATTCTCCTCTGGAACCACGCCTTTAGTTAATGATGTTCCCAGTTTCTTGCATTTATCAAGGACTGTTCCAAAATTCTATCACCGATGGACCCGTCCCCCATTACCTTTCCCCCTTTACATATGTAATTTCACCAATTCTATCTTTGCCTTGATGGAGTCCTGACCCAAAACGTTGACTGACCATTTCTACCCCTGATGCTGCCTGAACTGCTGAGTCCCTTCAGCAATTCCCTGTCTGCTAAAGGTCCAAGAATTTGTAGTTTTTATGTACCCTGCATAGTAGCAATTTGATTTAGTGTGAAACAAGAAAATCTGCAAATGCTGGAGTCAAGTACAAATTTAACTCAGTAGATCACGTAGCATGAAAAGTAATCAACATCTGGGCCTGAGACTTTCATCAGGAATCAGGAAAAGAGGTAGCCTGAATAAAAAAGTAGAGGGAGGAGGAAGGGAAGGGGGAGGAGTAAAGGTGACAGATAAGTGGCAATAAATAGGAGGGTAGAAGAGAAAGAAGCAAAGAAGTGATCAGGGGAGAGGGTTGAGGGTTGCTCTATGATGGGTGAAAGAAGGGAAGGGGGTAGGGAGCTGAAGGAAAGAAAGAGGGGTGAGCAAAAGAGAGAGACTGGGGTGAGGAGGTAAACAGAAATTGAAGAGGTTGCTGTCAATACCATCTGCTGGGAGACTGGGAAGATGGAATCTATGGTGAGAGGGTGGAGTAGAAGTCAGCTGAAGTGGTGATTGTGGGCTCAGTGGCAAAGTTAAGAAAAATTTGGGTAGGTACGTGGATAGGAGAGATAAGAGGTCCAGTTTCAGATTAGTGAGACTTGGTAGAATTATATTTTGGCACAGACTAGATGGCAGTTACGCCTGTTTCTGTGCTGTAGTGTTCTGTGGTTTTCTGATTTCAAAGAGAGAAATGAAATGGTGTGCTTTGTATTTGACACGTCCTTCATTTTTCATTTTGCAGCATGAGGTCTGTTTCAACAACAGCAGTCCACATTCCAATCTCTTCCCTTTGAACAACAAGACTTTAGATGTTAACATCTATAAAGGGGTAAGAAATGAGATACAGAATCTTTCCTGTTGAACCATCGTAACTCCAAATGGGCTACGTGAAGTTTGTGAACTCAAAGTCAACAGCAGCCACTGTTTCAAATTCACTGTTTGTGTGATTGAGGTCACCAAATGTTCATACACAGTTAGTGCGTCACTATTGCAGTGCCAGTGTCCTGGGTTCAAATCTGGTGTGGCTGTAAGCAGTTTGTACATTCTCCCCATATCTGCATGGGTTCTCCAGTTTCCTCTCACCCTCCAAAACATGGAGCTTGCAGGTTAATTTGGGTGAAAAGAGCAGCAGGGGTTTAAATAGCCCAAATCTGCTTCTACTGTGTTACAAATAAAATCTAGTGAAACTTGAATGTCCAGCCTGAATCCATGGGCGCCGTAAATCCACACCCAGTCTTTTAGTTGTGTGTTATGATCGCTTTGTGACATAGAGCTTGGAAACAGGCCCCTCATTCCAACTCATCCATGTTTTCTTTCTGAGTTCATCCTATTTCTCTCTGCCCATATCCCTCTCAGCCTTTCCTGTCCATGTCAAAATGTCTCTTAAACAGATCCATCAAGTAGTTCCACATACCCACCACTGTCTGTCTGAAAAAGGTGCCCTGAAAACCGTAGAACACTACAGCACAGAACCAGGACTTTCAGTCCATCTAGTCTGTGCAAAACTATTGTTCTGCCTTGTCCCATTGCCAGCATCTGGACCATAGTCCTCCATAACCCTCCCATTCACGTACCTCGACCAGTTTTTCTTGAATATCACAATTGAGCCTTCATTCATCACTTCATCTGGCAGCTCATTCACCACTCTGTGGAAAGAAGTTGTCCCCAATAATCCCTTTAAACATTTTACCTTTCACCTCTAACCCATGTCCACTAATTCTTGTCTCACCTAACCTCTGGTAAAAAAACAGCCTGCATATATTTTATCTAAACCTCCTATAATTGTGCACACCTCTATCAAATCTCCCTTATTCTCTGACTCTCCATGGAATAAAGTCCAAACCTGTTTAACCTTTCCCTGTAACTCCGCTCCAGGCAGCATCTTTGAAATATATATATAGCCCAGGGGTGGCCAAACCGTGGCTCGTGAGCCACATGCGGCTCTTTGACCTTTAATATGCGGCTTGCGGAAAATTCGAATATTCTAGAAATTTCGACCCCCCCCCCCCCTCCACTTGTACTGCCAGTCTCCCCCCCCCCCCCCCCCCCCCCTCGCCTGCCCGACTAATTTTCTAATGTGGAAATCTGATTAAAATATCTCTAAATTTTTGGTTTACATTTTTTTTACATATTTGTGTCTTGTGATTACTGAAATTAATATAAATAAAAACTACATGCATGAATAAATATTATTGCATTTAATATGCATTTCTTAAAATTTATCTAAAATTTTTGGAACAAAATGTGTATGTAACAATAAAAACGTATGTATGAATTTTGTTCATATCCTGCGGCTCTCAAGCATCTGAGTTTTATCATTTGTGACTCTTATATTAAGCAAGTTTGGCCACCCCTGTTATAGCCTGTAGTCAGGTGACCTAAACTACCGTCTGCTTTACTTTAAACTTCTCACAAAACAATGCCCTTCAGTTTTAGACACCTTGGCCCTGGGACAAAGTCTCTGGCCATTTATCTTATCAAAACCCCTCATGATTTAATAAACCTCTGTTAGGACCAGGACCCCGCTTGACCTCCTATGGTCCAGGAAGAAAAGTCCCAGTCTTATAATTTTCAGCCACATTCTTGCAAATGTTTTCTGCGCCTTTTGCAGCTTGTTCAGCTGGTTTTTATTTCATTTCAGAAGGATTTTCAAATTGGGTGCAATCCTATATGGTTCTAACATTTGGAAATCCATCCCACCAATCATCAAATATTCATGGCTTTAAAAGAATAACAACTGTATTGAGCTGATTACCCAGAGCAAAGCACAAAAATGCTGGATAAACTTAGTAACAGTATTTCAGTTGCCACACCAATGTCTGTCCATGTCCACATGTACTGACAAACCAATTGGAGAAATAGCACCTTTGTGTCCTATCAACCTCGAATTTCCATGAATCCCCTACCCCTAGTCTCTTACTTATCCCTCTGTCTTGTCTGCTCCAGCTCCCCACCCCCTTCTTTCTCCTGTCAGAGCTACCCTCTTTCCAATCATTTCTCAGTTTCTTATACCCTCCCACCTGTAACCATAATACCTCTTATCTGTTAGCATTTGCTCCTTCCTCTGCCCCTTCCTCCCTCTTTTCCTCTCCTCCAAGCTCCCCCAATCTTTTCAGCACCTGCCTGTTTTTTCTTATACCTGACGAAGGTCCCAGGCCCAAAATGTTGGTTACCCTTTTCTTCCAGTGGATGCTGCATGAACTGCTATGTTTTTCCTGCATGTTTGTGTTTTGCACTCAACCCCAGCATCTGCAGATTTCCTTGTTCAACTCAATCACACAGATCGGTTCTAAATGATGTGAGAATATGGTTGTCAGACCACTGTCCTTTTCATCCGGTCTTAGGGTGTGGTGTTGGGCTGCTACTTCGGGGCGGGTGCCCTCTACATCTGGGCCATTGGCATCCTGGCTGCAGGTCAGAGTTCAACCATGACCGGAACATACTCAGGGCAGTTCGTCATGGAGGTAATTTTGACTTCAGACTCAGTGCATTTGTTTTTTTTATTCTGAGACATTTCTTGTATTGTGCAGATCAGTGTGTCTCAGAGTACTCAGTAAATTTGAGGGCTTTATTAATTTCAAATTTATGATCTTACTGTACATGAACTGTTACTCAGGACCACAGTGAGCACACATACACACTACTTAATTACAGATATAATGTAAAAGAAATATATACAAATATTTAAGTTGATTTAGTCAGTTAGAGGATACTATTCATCAAAGTGGCAGTCTGCAGGTAGAAGTTATTTCCAAACCTGGCCATATAATTTTGATGCTTCTGTACCTCCTTTCTGATGATAACAGTCAATACTGTTACTGTTGAAAAGGATCCTCAGTAATTTAAGCAACGCTCCTGGTGAATGTTGTTAATAGAGAAAAGGAAGATCCCAGTGATCTTCTCAGCTGTTTTGATTATTCTCTGTGTTGACTTTGGTCCAATGCTTTACAGCTTCTGTACAACACAGATAGGATACCGGTAGCCATGCCTTCCTCGACCTCCAAAGGAAGTGTAGGTACTGCTGTGCCTTCCTGCTAATGAGGTGGTGTTATGGGTCTAGATAGGTCATCCTTTATATGCACATCAAGGAATTTTGTGCTCTCCACTCTCTCCAGGATGGAAGCATTGATGTGCAATGGAGATCGACCTTCATCCTCCACATTCTGCATGAGCATAATTTTACTGCACATTTGCCTGTACTTTTGAAAGTTGGACTGGTATGATATTTGGTACATTTTTCATTAGTATGTGCATTAACTGTTCCCTGGTGCATATCTCCAACTACTGTCTCACTTGTGGAGCTGATGGTGGAAATTCTGGTTTATTTAATTAGGTTTAACTTGCATTTCGAGCCTGTGATGTGGACAAACTGGTCATCAGGCAATCTTTACCATTATAATCAAAAGCTCCTCACCTGATAGTACAATTTATGAAAAGATGCTAGGGATTTTCAAAAACAAAGTTTTTAGTAAATTTAGTTTGAGAGAAATTTACTGTGTGGCTCACCCAACAGTGTTTGATGGGATGGTGCCATTCAATGTGCAGAGAACATCCAGTCCCTGAGCAAGTGCTCAAGCCATGTACTTTTATATTTTGACTCAAAGGGCTTCCTGAACTTAACGTGGTCCCGTTTTGCTCGTGTTGTCTTCACTCGATCAATTGCGATAACCCCAACGCTATTCGTAGCTTTGTTCCAGGATGTTGATCATCTGACTGGGATGAACGATTTTCTCAACGTTCTTCAGAGTATGCAGGTGAGGCTAATCGTCCTTTTAATAAAAACATATGATTGGAGAACAGCAAATGTAATCCCCATGTTTAAGAAAGTTAAGACGTGGAATCCTTGGAATTATAGACCAGTGAGCCACATGGTAATGATGGGCAGGCTATTGAAGAGTATTCTTAGGGACAGAATTTATGAGCATTTAGAGAAGCATAGTTTTTTTGAATGGGCAACTAAAGCGGCATCGTCTGCAAAGAGTAGTTCACGGACAAGTTGCTCTTGTGTCTTGGTGTGAGCTTGCAGGCGCCTCAGATTGAAGAGACTGCCATCCGTGCGGTACCGGATGTAAACAGCGTCTTCATTGTTGGGGTCTTTCATGGCTTGGTTCAGCATCATGCTGAAGAAGATTGAAAAGAGGGTTGGTGCGAGAACACAGCCTTGCTTCACGCCATTGTTAATGGAGAAGGGTTCAGAGAGCTCATTGCTGTATCTGACCCGACCTTGTTGGTTTTCGTGCAGTTGGATAATCATGTTGAGGAACTTTGGGGGACATGGGCTTTAGTTGCCCATTCAGAGCCAGCTCTTCAGCGCTTGACGTCCTGCTTTGCGGAAACTGCCAAAATGTTTGGCCTGGAAGTCAGCCTGAAGAAAACTGAGGTCCTCCATCAGCCAGCTCCCCACCATGACTACCAGCCCCCCCACATCTCCATCGGGCACACAAAACTCAAAACGGTCAACCAGTTTACCTATTTCATCAGATGCAAGGATCGACAATGTGATAGACAACAGACTCGCCAAGGCAAATAGCGCCTTTGGAAGACTACACAAAAGAGTCTGGAAAAACAACCAACTGAAAAACCTCACAAAGATAAGCGTATACAGAGCCGTTGTCATACCCACACTCCTGTTCGGCTCCGAATCATGGGTCCTCTACCGGCACCACCTACGGCTCCTAGAACGCTTCCACCAGCGTTGTCTCCGCTCCATCCTCAACATCCATTGGAGCGCTTACATCCCTAACGTCGAAGTACTCGAGATAGCAGAGGTCGACAGCATCGAGTCCACGCTGCTGAAGATCCAGCTGCGCTGGATGGGTCACGTCTCCAGAATGGAGGACCATCGCCTTCCCAAGATCGTGTTATATGGCGAGCTCTCCACTGGCCACCGTGACAGAGGTGCACCAAAGAAAAGGTACAAGGACTGCCTAAAGAAATCTCTTGGTGCCTGCCACATTGACCACCGCCAGTGGGCTGATAACGCCTCAAACCGTGCATCTTGGCGCCTCACAGTTTGGCGGGCAGCAACCTCCTTTGAAGAAGACCGCAGAGCCCACCTCACTGACAAAAGGCAAAGGAGGAAAAACCCAACACCCAACCCCAACCAACCAATTTTCCCCTGCAACCGCTGCAATCGTGTCTGCCTGTCCCGCATCGGACTTGTCAGCCACAAACGAGCCTGCAGCTGACGTGGACTTTTTACCCCCTCCATAAATCTTCGTCCGCGAAGCCAAGCCAAAGAAAAAGAAGTTTTTTTGAGGGATAGTCACCTTGGTTTTGTGAGATGCAGGTTTGCTTAATGTGCCTAATGGAGTTTTTTAAGCAGTTGACAAAGCAAATTGATGAAGGTAAGGTGGTGCATATGGATTTTCTACGGCATTTGAGAAGGTCCCCCATGGTAGACTCAGAAAGTCATGAGCTAAGACATCCAGGGAACTTGCTTGGATTCAGAATTGGCTTTCCTACAGAAAGCAGATGGTAGTAGTAGATGGAGGTCATACTAGTGGTGTTCTACAGGGATCTGTTTTGTGACCCCAGTTCTTTAATTTTTATGAACAACTTGGATAAAGAGATGGAGGGGTGGATCAGTAAGTTTGCAGTTGATACAAAGGTTGGAGGTGTTGTAGATAATGTAGAAGGTTGTTATAAGTTACAACAGGATACAGAGTAGGGCAGAGAAGTGGCAGATGGAGTTCTATCCAGATAACTTTGAAGGGATGCACTTTGCAACGAAGAACTTGAAGACAGAGTATGTCATTAATGGCACGATTCTTAACAGTGTGTAGAAACTGAGTGTGTCCAGGTCCATAGATCCCTCAAGTTGATTGGGTGGATAAGAAAGCATATGGTGTTTTGACCTTCATTACTCAGGGGATTGAGTTCAAGAACTGTGATGTAACATTAAAGCTCTGGTTAGATTGCACTTGGAGTGTTGTATTCTATTTTGGTCCCTGCATTATAGGATGGATGCAGATATTTTGGAGAGGATATAGAGGAGATTGAACAGGATGTTTCCTGGATTTGAGAACATGTAATGTGAAGCAAGGTTAAAACTGTGGGTTTTCTCTTTGGAGCAATGAAGGATGAGAAATGACTTAATATATACAGTAAAAGATTATGAGGGTCTTAGTTAGGGTTGACAGCCAGCAACTTTTTCCCAGAGCGACATCTGTTTAAGGTGAGGGGAGTAAAGTTTGGGGAAGATGTAAGAGGCAAGTTTTTTTCATCAGAGACTGGTGGGTATCTGGATGCATTGCCAGGGGTGGTGGTGGAGGCTGGTACAATAGGGATATTAAAAAAAATCTCTTAGGCAGGCACATGAATGTCAGAAAATAGAGAATTATTGGTGAAAGGGGGAGAGGGATTAGATTGTTTTGGAATAGGTTTACATAGGTCTGCAAAACATTGTGGGCTTAGTGATATTTACAATGCTGTAATATTTGTTGTTCTGTAACATTTAAAAAAGGCAATTCATGTGTGTGATAGTACAGATTCTATCACCAATGTGTATATGTGCAGATTGTAGTGTAGGATGACTGTGATTGGCTGAGAGTGTAGCCACACCTACTGGCAGGTCTTAAAGGATTGCTCCTAGCCAGACCAGGTCATTCTGGACTGGTGGACCTACATGTGATATGCTCCAGTCTTTTAGTTAATAAAATTGTAATGCGTGTCGAAAGAACCAAAGACTTGTTGATCCTCCTGCCTGGGTTTTTTCTCTTACTATGCCCAATGGGTTCCACACTATGCCGACAAGGCACAGCCATTCAACAAGACCACCTCCTTTCCCCTGTCAACCGAAGCCAAAGCGGCCTTCGACCGCATCAAATTGGACATTGCTGCTGCAACGCTGCACGCCATCGACGAGTCCATTGCATTCCAAGTCGAAAGCGATGCGTCTGACTTTGCATTGGCTGCCACTTTGAACCCGGCCGGCCGGCCAGTAGCCTTCTTCTCCAGAACCCTCCAGGGTCCTGAGAGCCTACACTCCTCTGTCGAGAAGGAGGCCTAGGCCATAGTCGAGGCAGTACATCGTTGGAGACACTACTTCACTGGCAGGCGCTTTACGCTGTTGACCGACCAACGCACGGTCTCCTTCATGTTTAGCAATTCCCGGCGAGGTAAGATCAAGAATGACAAAATCGCCAGGTGGAAAATCGAGCTCTCCACCTTTAATTATGACATACTGAATCGGCCAGGTAAACTCAACGACCCGCCAGATGCGCTCTCCAGGGGCACTTGCGCCAACATGCAACTGGACAGACTACAGAAACTCCACGAGGAGCTCTGTCATCCAGGGGTCACTAGGTTCACGCACTTTTGTCAAATCTCGCAACCTGCCCTACACAGTTGAGGAGATTCGCTCCATGACCCAGGCCTGCCCAGTGTGCGCTGAGTGCAAGCCCCACTTCTTCCATCTGGAGAGCACCCACATCATCAAAGCCACCCACCCAATTGAGCGTCTCAGCGTAGACTTCAAGGAGCCCCTACCGTCGACCAACCGTAACACCTACATCCTTACGGCCATCGACGAGTACTCCTGCTTCCCGTTTGCTGTGCCCTGCTCGGACATGACTGCCTCCTCAGTTATAGAGGCCCTGCACAGCATCTTCGCAATCTTCGGATACCCCAGTTACATCCACAGTGACAGGGGGTCCGGTCCAAAGGTCTCCCCACCTCTCGCTGTGCTGACTAGTGCCATACCCTCCATCTACTCCCTCCTATGCACCGCGACCAATGCAAAACTAAAAATAAATTTTGAAGGGATGGAGCATATGCTACGGCTGGAATGCCTCGACATCGACCCACAATCAGCTACAGCCTCGAATTACTTTAAGCACTGGGTGAGGTGCTTTGAAACATACTTACAGCTCTCTGATCCTGCAGTGGCCGCACCCTACAGGCCTGCCGGTGACACGACTCCGGCGACCTCAATCCCGGCGCCATGGCGGTCACGCCGGATCGTCAGACCCCCTGACCGGTACAGCCCCTAACCTCCATTCACCCTGGGGTCGGTTCTCAAAGAAGGGGTGAATGTGATAGTACAGATTCTATCACCAATGTGTATATGTACATATGTACAGATGGTAGTGTAGGATGACTGTGATTAGCTGAGAGTGTAGCCACACCTACTGGCAGGTCTTAAAGGATTTCTCCTAGCCAGACCAGGTCATTCTGGACTGGTCGACCTACTTGTGATATGCTCCAGTCTTTTAGTTAATAAAAGCCATGGTTTGGATCAACAAGTCTTTGGTTCTTTCAACGCGCATTACAATGTGTAAACAGAATCGTGGAAAATTCCACCCCAGGAAGGGAAAGATTGATGCTTAATAGCGTGCTTTGATTTAGATTTTTAAGTTGCACCAAATAGAGAGGGTAGTTGGCTGTGGAGAGAGTAAAGAGCAGGCTTTTTCCACTGTAGTTAGGTGAGAGGACATGGATGAAAGGTGAAATGTTTAAAGGCAACATTGGGGGGAACCTACTTCACACAGCAAGTGGTGAAATTGTAAAACGAGTTGCCAGCTGAAGTGGTTAATGCAAGCTTAAAAAAAATTTGGATAGATTCATTGATAGAGGGGTATGGACTGGGTGCAGGACTGAGTGGGACTCAGAATAATTTCAGAACAGACTGCATGGGGCAGAGGGCATGTTTATGTGCTGTAGTGTTCTATGGCTATGGTGGGGTGAGTGGGGCAGAGAAGCTCAGGAAATAATTTCAGAAATCAGGCAACTTAAAGATCTAACAATTGACCTTCCAACTCCCTGCAGCTACCGTTCGCCTTAATCCCAATATTGACGTTCACCAGTATGACCTCAATAATGCACGACTTCGTCAACGGTCTGTAAGTAACCTGAAGGCTAATTTGATTAAATCAACCTTACAATTGAGAATTCCAAATTTTATACATATCACAATTGGTATTCTGCAAAGCTGATTGTAGGGTTGGGACATTGATCAAAATCACAGAATACTACAGCCTAGAAATGTGCTCTTTGGCCCATCTTGTGCATGCCTAACTATTGCGCCTAGTCCTTTGGAACCATAGTACACTGCAGCACGAAACAGGCCCTAGCCCCCCTACCCATCTACCTCTCCAATTTTTCTTAAATAAAATACAGCCCCACTCACCCCTTCAGCTGGCAGCTTGTTCTGCACTGTAACCACTCGCTGCATGAAGACGTTCCCTTTAAACATTTCACCCTTAACCCGTCCTGTGGTCCTTGTCTCACCTAACGTAAGTGAGAAAAGCCTGCTTGCATTTACTATATCTGTACTCCTCATAAATTTGCATACCACAATCAAATTTTGTGTAATTCTCTGTCATTTCAGGGAAAAAAATCCTAACCTATTTGACCTTTCCCTGTAACTCAACTTCTCAAGTCCTGACAACCTTCAATCTCTGCACTCCTTCAATTTGATTGATATCTTTTCTGCACTTCGGTTACCAAACTTGACAGAATATTCTAAATTTAGCCTAATCATTATTACTGGTAAACTCTAACAGGACAATAGCACAACTAGTCATTCTGCAGTCATAAGGAGAATGAAAACCCTACAGAGATCAAGTCCAAATTGAACCTAGATATTACAGGTTTGAGGTAGCAGCTCCCCTGGTCATCCTGACCTGGATCTGAATATGAGGAACGAATATGAGGAGCAGTTGATTGATACATGTTTCCAGTGTCGTAAAGAGTAGGTACATTGGCCTTCATAAATCAAAGTATTCAATATAGGATTTGGGATGTGATGGTGAAGTTGAATAAGGCATTGGTGAAGCCAAATTTTGGAGTACAAGTCTGACAGGAAAGATAACAATAAGATTGAAAGAGTGCAGAGAAGATTTACAGGGATGTTGCTGGGACTTGAGCAACTGAATTACAGAGAATGGTTAAAAGTGGGATTTTATTCCCTGTAGCATCAGAGATGGAGAATGGGTTAAGGGTAAAAGGTGGGACGTTTAAAGGGAAAATTTAATGGGTGACACAGTTGGCATAGCGGTTAGTGCAATGCCTTTACAGTGCCAGTGATTGAGACTGAGGTTGGTTTGAATCCTATGCTGACTGTAAGAAGTTTGTACATTCTCCCTATGTCTGCGTAGGTTTTCTCTGGGGGTTCCAGTTTCCTCCCATCGTTCAAAAACATACCGGGGGTGTATGTTAATGGGGTGTAGATTGGATGGCACAGACTCGTGGGCTGAAATGGCCTGTTACTCTGCTTTATGTCTAAATTTAAAAATTACATTTAAAAATTGCAGGATACTTGTTCAATTAAAGAGTGGTGACAGTATGGAATGAGTTTGCAGCTTAAGTGGTGAATATGGGCTCAATTCTGACATTAAGAAATATTTGGATAGGGAGGGTATGGAGGGCTACGGACTTGGTGTAGGTTAACAGGATAAGATGTGCCGAAGAGCCAGTTTCTATGCTGTTGTGTTTTATGGTTCTATGGCTCCTTCAGACATTTCTTTTAATCTACTGGAGGATTTTGAAGGTTTGACTGGTAGAATAGTCAACAAGGGGAAATCATTGGATGTGATGTATTTAGAGTTTATCACAGCTCTTGCTCAGTTTCTTTAGGTTAGAGAATGTGGATGGAGAGTTGGTCAATGGCTAGAAAGCAGAGTGGGAGTAAATAAGTCTTTTTATAGCTGAGAGTGATTGGTAGGGTACTTCAGAATCAGGTCATGGACCCAAGTTGTTCATAGAAACATAGTACACTGCAGCATGAAACAGGCCCTAGGCCAATCTTGACTGTGCTAAATTGTTATTCTGCTTTGTCCCATTGACCTACATGGATTTCCATACTCCTCCCATGTAGGTACCTGTCCAAATGTTTCTTCATTGTCAAAGTTCACCTCTTAGCTCGTTCCACACACTCGCTGCTCTCTTTGTAAAGTTCCCTAAATATTCTGCTGAAACATCTCATCTTCCCCCATTAACCCATGTCCTCTAGTTCTTTTTTCACCTCAATGGAAATTGCCTGGTTGTATTTAGTCTGTATACACCCCATAATTTTGTATACTTCTGTCCTCCTTCTCTGATACGCCAGGGTAAGTGCTAGCCTGTTTAACCTTTCTCTGTAACTCAGCTCAAGTTCAAAAACATCCTTGTAAATGTTCTCTGCACTAGTTCAATCTTATTAATATCTTTCCTGTAGTTAGGTGACCTGCACATAATACTCCAAATTTGTCCCAGTTTGTCTGAAACTGTGGAATTCATTTGAATTATTTTGAGGGTAATTATCATTTGTACGTGTGTTTCTTTTCAGGGCGTGGAAGGTGGCTGGTGGAGTAGTTATTTTTATCGTCTGTGCCATTAATATATATTTTGTAATAATCTACGTATCAAGCCTGGGCCACATCGCTCTGTACCTGGTGTCAGCCTTCATTTCACTCGCTTACTTGAGCTTTGTCGCTTACCTGGTGAGTTCTGGAATGGATTCTGCTGAATCTCTCTCCTAATATACATACAGTATAGAAAATTACAATACTGGGCCTTCAGCCTACAATGTTGGGTAGACCTATGTAAATCTATTCTACAACAGTCTAATCTATCTTTTGAATGTGCCCTTTCAGGCACACGCCACTTGAGTAGAGAACATGCCTCTGACGTCTCTAAACTTTCCTCCACTCACCTGAAACAAATGTCCTCTAGTATTTGCTACTGTCATTGCAGGAAAAATGTGCTGCCAATCGACCCCATCTGGGGCCCCTCCTAACATTAAATACCTCTATTGTGTCACCTCTCATCCTTTGTCACTCCAGTGAAAAGCCCTAGCTCTGTCAACCTTGCTTCATATGGCATGTTCTTCAATAAAGGTAACTTCCTGATAAATCATACTGTACATTTTGTAGCCACCTGATCAACTTGTGTGGCAAACTTGAGAGATCAGTGGATCTTGACCCCAAGATCTTTCTGTTCTCGACACTGTACAGAATCCTGTCACCCGTACTCTGCCTTAAATTCAGACTTGCAAAGTGCATCACCTTACACTTCCTCAGATTGAACTCCAGCTGCCACTTCTCTACCCTATTCTGCATCCTGCCTGTATCCCTTCGTAACCTATGACAAACTTCTACTTTTTCTACAACACCTCCAATCTCTGTATCATCTGCAAATTTACTTATCTACCCACCACTTCTTCATCCATGTCACAGAGCAGGGCCCCCAGAACAGATCCCTGCAAAATACCACTGGTCACCAACCTCCAAACAGAATGTTTTCTATCTCCTTCTTTCTACGAACAAACCAGTTCCAAATGTAAGCAGCCAAGGTTCCTTGGATCCCAAGGCTCATGACCTCCTCAATGAGCCTACCATAGGAAACCTTGTCAAATGCCTTACTTTATAATAAAATGAGATTATTTCTATTTTAAAGTTTGAAGACATTACAAATTGCGTAAATGTATTGAAAAATGGATTTAGTGAATTCCTCTGGAGGCCATAATCTGATGAAATAGAAGTGTATGGGAGATTACACTGAAGAGAACAATAAATTAATGCACTTGATGATAGGAAGGAGTCTAGATATGGTAGACAGCCAGTAGTTTTTTCTTAGTGCAGAGGACTTTGGTTTAGGGGAGCTGTCAGAGGGGAGGTGAGTTATTTTACGCAGAGTGATGGGTGACTGGAATGCATTGCCAAGGGAGGTGGTGGAGCCTGATATGAGCAATATTTTAAATAGATTGCTTAGACAGGCTCCTGGATTAAAGAAAAATAGGGGGTTATTGGTGTGAGGTAGAGAAGATTTACAAAGGTCGGCACAGAAGGGCCTGTTCTGAGTCTTTTTCGGAACGGGGGTTAATGGAAATTGGAGGTCATCGTTAGCACCATCTGGTTGGAGAGTGGCCAGACAGTATACAATTTGTTCCTCCAATTTGCGAGTGCCCTCGGTTTGGCAGTTCATGAGGCCATGAATGGACATGTCAGTGTAGAATTGAAATGATTGGCCACTTGGAGGTCCTTCCTGTTGTGGTGGACAGAGCGAAGGGTTATCGTTGAAATAATTACCCATTCTGCGCCAATTCTCCCCCTATTTCTTCTCAGCTTCTTTCCAACCTGTATCCACCTCTTAGCTATTTGCCTGCACTCCTCTCCCTACCCCTTCCTCTCTCCTCTTGTCATACCCCACCTTTTTATTTGGGCAGCTGCCTGTTTTTGCTTACACCTGACGAAGGACCCAGGCCTGAAACGTTGGTTACCTTTTCCTTCCCATGGATACTGTGGGACCTGCTGAGTTTCCACAGAGTCCTTTGGGCAGAGTGTTTCTGCAATACCATCTGCCCTCCAATCAAATGCTTGTAGTCTGGATTCCATGCAATTTTTCTAAACTGAAAAAATGCAAAATCAGAAAGAATACATCTTAGGAACAGGCCCTCTGTGACAAAAGTGATGCCAACACACTCCTCCCATCTTCCACTGTCCTTCATGTTATAGCCTTTTCTGCCATCTCCAAAGGAATTCCACCACTTCTCCCCTTCCACTTCCCACAAGGACTCCCTTGCCTACTTCCCTCCCACCAGACAACTACTTGGTACCTATCCCTGTGACCGCGGGAAGTGCTACACTTGCACCTATACCTCCTCCTTCACCACTATTTGGGCCTCTAAACAGTCCTTGCAAATGAAGCCACACCTCACTTGTGAATCTCAGGGTCATTTACTGCATCCGGTGCTCCGAACGTGGCTTCTGGTACATCAGTGAGACAGGACACAGACTGGAAGAATGTTTTGTTGAGTACCTTTGCTCTGTCCTTGGCATCAGCAAGGACCTTCGAGTGGCCATTCATTCCAATTCCACACACCATTTTCATGACCTCGTACTTCCAAAGTGAAGGCACATCCAAATCGGAGGAATAGCACCTTGAATTCCATCTGGACACTTTCCAACCAGATAGCAATAAAATCAACTGCTCCTATATCTGCTAATCCCTCCCCAAGTCTCTTTCCCTCTCTCTCTCTCTCTGTCTACTCTTCCCCCAGCTCCCCATCACCATCCCTTTTTCTCCTATCAGAGTTATCCTCTACCCTCTCCTCCTATAACTTCATAGCTTCTTTCTCTTATACCCTCCAATTTGCATCTTAACTGTTAGCATGTGTTGCCCCCTCTGTCCCTTCCTCCATCCTCCCATCTTTTATTCTGGCACCTTCCTGTTTTCTTCTTGTATCTAATGAAGGGCTCAGGTCTGAAATATTGGTTATCCTTTCCTTCCTGTGGATGCTTCATGATTTGCTGAGTTTCTCCCGCACATTTGAGTGTGCACATTTCTCCCTTGCTTGGTTTGCCTGTTCACTGTGGCACCCCTGCATTTCCCCAACCCCAACCTGTCTTCATCACACTGCTTCTGTTCTAAAGTGCCTCAGCCCTGCTGAAGAGTTTCAGAGCAAAATGTCGACTGTTCCTACAGATGTTGCTTGACCTTCTAATTTTGTGGTTATCATCTGACTGTACATATACAACCAAACAACACAACATTGCTCCAGACATCAATGCACACACATAGACATGTAATATACAGCACAGAATAATCACATATATACTTACAGATATGATTTTAAATATTTTGGAATGATTTACTTGAATACTATTTACTCACAGTCTGTGGGAAGAAGTTGTTTGGCAATCTTTATTTTGATTTTCATGGGTCAAAGAAACCATGTGCTAGATGAAATAGATCCTTAATGATTCTTTGAGCCCTTTTTAAGGTGTATGTTATCAATAGAGGAAAAAGAGACCCCAGTTATCTTCTCGACCTTTTTGATGATTCATTATATTGACGCTTTGCAGTTACTGTACAATGGTGCAGTCAGAGGATACTCTCAATTGTTATCCTGTATAATGTTATCAAGATGGGAACTGGTAGCCATGCCTTCCTCAACCTCCTCAGGAAGTGCAAGAGCTGCTAGCCTCTCTGACTAATGAGGAGGAGTTGTGGGTCCAAGATAGATCATTCATTATATGTACACCAAAGAACTTTGTGCTCTCCTCAATGGAACTATTGATGAGTGGTTAGAGTGGTCAGCCTACATTGCTCTGAGGTCTACAATCATTTCCTTTGCCTTGACTCTGTTGAGACTCAGGTTGTTGTTCTTATACCATTTCATGAACCTTCCAACCTCTTCTGTAAGGTTTCCAAACTCGGTGATTCTGTCTGAGCTGAATCCAGCAGTTTAAGCAGAGTCGCGGCTGAGGAAATGGCTCTGAGGGGCACAAGTACTCAGCCTGAAGGGCCTTGAGGTTTTTCTGCCAATGTACTGACTGTGCTATCCAGCAGTGTGTGTTTGGCCTCAGATTCCAGCATCTACAGTCCTTCATGTGCCTCTGCTCCTAAGGATCTATAAGGATGGATTCTTCTGCCTTGGACCTGATGGTGAGGTGTGTTTTCACTCTGTTCCTTGTCTTGCAGGCCTGGTATTGTGCTGTCTCACTGGGAGTCCCCTTCCTGAATTGTGGATGGACGGTAAGCAGTGACAATGCTGTGCTTATAGAAGAGCAATGCGAGTATGCGCATTAACCAGAGCACCTCCTTGTCTATGGCTCTGTGTCGACGCACTGGGTCCAAGCTTCATTGAATGGTGCTCCGAACACAATGTGAAAACTGTTCTCATCCAGTTGTTCTCCGGAAGGCATTCAATAAGACATTTCCTGTGTGAGACAGGTTTTTAGCATTATAATTATAAATTAGAAGGTTTAAATTCTGATTTAATACTACGTTTGTTTTTAAAAATCAGTAGGTATTGGATTGATTAAATGTTTGATCTCTCTGACACGCTATCCAGTATGTGACAAGTGTTCTAAATGCTGCTAGTGTATTTTTCAAGGGTATGCATGGCTATAATCGAGTTGTCGGGGTTGTGCAGCTAACAATCAATGATATTAAATTAGATGATTTTGTATGTAAAATAATTGGTATGTGGAGCATTTATGGGCCAACCCAAGCAGTGGGTCTCCCTTCAAATAGTTTGTCTTGACATATCAATACTCCCACTCCATGAAGTTAAGAGCATGGAACATTACCATACAGTATAGGCCCTATGTGCTGACCTATGTGAACTTCCCTCCCTCACACCAGTAACCCTCTATTTTTCTTACATCCATGTGTCTTTTGAATGTTCTGATTGTACCACCCTCCACCATCACCCTTGGCAATGCATTCCATTCTCTGAGTAGCAATACTTACTTTTGATATCTCTCCTCAACTTTCTTCCATTCACCTTATACAGATGTCATCTGGTATTTACTATTATTGGCCTGTATAAAAAGGTGTTGGCTCACCACCCTATCAAAGCCCTTGATCTGAAGCATTAATTCTTTTTCTATCTTGGTCTATGATGCTTTTGGATCTGCAATTGCCTTTGAAAAGGTAGCATTGGACCACAGGTGTCCTGATAGAAGCTCTGGAGGGAATTCCAGAACATAGATTCAATGACCTGCCTTCCCTCTCCTCTTTCCAGCACCTTGCACACATTCACCTGTGTCTGTTCAGTTTGTCTTTGGGTCACCAAAGCAGCAAAGTGAGCCTAACCCTGCTTGGGCTGAAATGGGGATGTTTCCACGATGGCAGTGTTAAGGCTATATGAGGAATCTCACTGTTTCGGTGGGAATGATGACCAACACAAAGAACTTGCAGGACATCTTGAGAGACCAATTAACTATCTAACGTTAGAGGAAACCCCTTACAGACAGTGCCAGATTGCAGGTGCTGTAATAGTGTTGCACTGACCATGCTGGTCACAAACCCTCTGCAACAAAGTGCATTTTTAAAGCCCAATAAAGGGAAGCATGATAGAATTGACAGCTTGAGTTGTGAGCAAGATACAAAGGTGCATGAGAAATTCACCAGGTCATGCATTGTCCAGTGGAAGAATCACCAATGTACCCTGGGACTTTTGTCAGCTATCAGCAAAAATAGGCAAGCACCTGAATAAAAAGGTGGAAGGAGGAAGGGCAGGGGGTGGAGTACAGGCTAAATGACTGTGGAAGCAAGTCCGGGTAATCACAAGGCCCTCATGCGTGAGAGCAGCAGGGATAATGAAGGGATGGGCAGTGAGAGAGGCTCTTGAAGAACTCCCTTTGAAGAGAGAACTTCTTCAGGGTAGGCATTCCTCAAAGAGACTGCAGTGAGCTCTGCCCTACTGGAAGGGAACAATTAACTTCCCGATGCAGATGTCCACAATCAGGTTGACTGAATGTTACACAAGGTAACATGATGTAAGTCTCCAAAAGTAATTCCATCCAAATGTATGACAGTATGCTTCCAATTATCCTAAAAGCTTAGAATTGGATATTTACTGGTTAACTGGATTTTTGGGATAACTGAATAATGGCTTTAAACAGCCCAGTGCTCCTGCTGCCAACGCTGATCCCCAACACCTCCCCACCACTGTTCCTGATCCTGCCCAGGAGCCCAAGGTCCCTGTTCCTGCCCAGGAGGCTGCTCTCCTTGACGACTCCAGGACAGCAGTGGAGGTAAAGAAGAAATTGAAAGAGAGAGGGGAGGGATTAACTGAAACAGCGACAATCTCCCCATGCACTGCCTGACCTGCTGACTTCCTCCAGTTGCTCATTGATGGCTCAAGATCCCAGTCTACTTCTCTAAACCAGCATCCAGCTATTCAGCGTCTGTCTTCCTGACTGGTTCTGAGCTCTGTTACTCCCAGTTTGGTAACAACAGTGCATCAGAGCCCCACATGAGTATGTTGGGTGTATTTTTTTTCAACTTGTGATGTCACGTTGTCGCTGAAAGAAAAGTTTGATAACAGATATTTGGTTAACTGATTTTCAGATAATCAGAAACTTGCTGTATCACAAATCAAAGCAAAATATGGAACATTACAGCATAGTCCAGGCCCTTCAG
Organism: Narcine bancroftii; assembly: GCF_036971445.1. Taxonomy (NCBI): domain Eukaryota; kingdom Metazoa; phylum Chordata; class Chondrichthyes; order Torpediniformes; family Narcinidae; genus Narcine; species Narcine bancroftii. The sequence goes on from NC_091472.1 coordinate 236,143,560, forward strand.
TGCATGATGTTGTGGTGACCATTGAGTGGCTCACCATTCACTTTCTTCTTCCCTACCTGCACCAGTAGGGTTAAATTCTGTCACAACCCCAAAGCATAAGAAACATCAAGGTCAACTAATTTTTTTTGTTTCTCATATCGACCACCCTTTGCACTGGTAACTTGGTGGCCAAAGGTAGCTCCTGTGGTGACATCAACTGCAGCTTTGAGTATTGGGTAAATCTTCTGCACAGGACTACCAAAACTGTCCAACTACTTCATACACCATATACTACACTATATAAACACCCTTCAGCACATCATGTCTGTGCCAAGCTATTATTCTGCCCAATCTCATTGACCATCGCCCTCCATACCACTCCCGTCTATGTACCTAAATGTCAAAATTGATTCCACAGCTCAATCCACACACTTTTCAAATATTTTACCTTCACCCTTAACCCATGTCCTGAAGTTCCTCTCAACTAACCTCTGGAAAAGCTTGCTTGCATTTATTATGTCAATTACACGAAGAATTTTGAATATTAAATGCCCCCTTATTCCAGTACACTCCACAGAATAAAGTTATAACCTGTTTAACTTTTCCCTGTAACTCAGTTCCTCAAGTCCCAGCAACATCCTAGTAAATCTCTGCACATCTTTCCTGCAGTTAGGTGACCAAAACCGCACGGAATACTCCGAATTTGGCCTCACCAATACTGATACAACTTCATCATATCCCAACTCCTATACTTTTGATTAATGAAAGCCAATGTGCCAAAAGCTTTCTTGAAGACTATGTACCTGTGACGCCATTTTCATGGAATTATAATTTGTATTCCCAGATCCCTCTGTACTACTGCACTCCTTGTTGCCTTACCTTTTACTGGACAAGACCTTCTTGAGTTGGTCCTCCTGAAGTGCAACACCTCACATTTGTCCACATGAAATTTCATCTGCCATTTTGCAGCTTGTCCGGATCCCATTGCAAGCTTTAAAAACTTTCCTCACTGTCTGTGACCGCCCCCCCCCCCCACCCCCCCCCCCCCCCCCATTCTGTGTTGTCTGCAAACACTGATGCAATGTGCCACATTATCATCCAGATGGTTGATATGGATGACAAACAGCATGGACCCAACACTGAATTCTGCAGCACACTGCTTGTGCCAGGTCTCCAGTTCAACAACTAATCATCTACCATTCTCTGGCTTCTCTTGCGAAGCCAATGTTTAATCAAATTCATCCTTAATACCTAATGACTGAACCTTTTTGACCAGCCTCCTATGCAGGACCTTGTCAAAGACCTTACTAAAGTCATGTGGAAACATCCAAGCCATTTACTTCATCAACTTTTGTGGTAACTTCCTTGAAATAGATGGTTAAACATGACCAACCTTGCACACAATTAAAATGTGAAAATTATTTGAAAAAATTTGTTATTTATAAAGAAATTATATGACTTAGAACTTACCTGGATCCTTTGGAACTGTTTTCTCCCCCTCGAGGAGAGTAGAGTTGTTGACTCTTGCATTTTCAGTACCTGAATTATTCCGTATAACAGCTCAAGTCGGTGTTAACAGAATATTGCAGCATAGTACAGGGCCCTCGGCTCACGATGATTCCACAACAATCTATTTTTTCCCCTATCTCGCCTGTAACCTTAATTTTTCTTATATCTGAGTCCTTTGAATTTCCCCATTGGATGAGTCTCCACCACTAATTGCTTCAATGCCTTCCAGGCCCCCAACACATTCTGTGTTAGAAAAAAACCTACCCTGAAATTTTCTTCCAATGACCTTCAACAGATGTCCTCTGGTGTTTGTATTGTCAACCTAGGTAAAAGATGCTGGCTGTCCACCCTATCTAGGCCCTTCTTAACTTAATCTACCTCTATGAAGTCACATTTGTCATTTCTAAGAGAAAAGCTTCATATGTGTGTGAGAGAGGGAGGGATAAATTAGATGTGGAGTAGGTCTTCACACATCATGGGCTGAAGTACTTGTACTGTGCTGTAATGTTTAGGGTTCAATATGACATTCTCCAATCCATGCAACATCCTTGTAAATTTCATCTCCACCCCTCTCCAAAGCATTAACATCTTCCTATAATGAGATGATCAAAACTACACAATATTTCAAGTGGGGTCTAACCAGGGTTTTTATAGAGTTGCAACACTGCCTCATGGTTCTTGTACTATTGAAGGCCAACACACCATGCACCTTCTTAACCACCCCATCAACTTGTATACCCATCAGGTATAGACCTGAACCCCAAGATCTCGCTGTTCTTCCACATGGCTAAGTATTCTTCCATTATCCATGTTCTCTTGTCTTCAATATTGACCTTCCAAAGTGCATTACTTCACACTTCTTCGGAGTGAACTGCATCTGCCACTTCTCTGTCCAACTCTGCATCTTTTCTATTCTGATGTAAAGTATGTGCAATTAATTTTGAAAAAATGAGGATTTTAATTGCTTTAGAAAAATCTTGCTTTCCTCCCTCAAGGTGTTGTGCTGTTTCTGTACATCATATCTCTCTAGGTGTATGAGCAGCCGGTAAATAAAACCCTATTACCTGTACGCTTTGGTCTGTCAGCTTGCTGTTTTTCCATCATGAGGAGAATGTTGAGATGATATGAGCAATGCACATGAAGTCACAGGGACACCAGGCTTGCGGAAATGAGCTTTCAACAAAGGCAGCAAATGCCCCCTCTGGGGTCATTGATTAGTGATGAAAACTACAAGCCCTAAGTGTGTTCTGCCAGTCAACGACATCACCTGAGAGAGTTCAAGCTTCAAGACATCCAACATTTCAGTGCAGTGCAGGCCCTTTGGCCCTTGATATTGTGCTGTCCAATGTAAACCTACTCCACAATAATATAATTTTACCCTATCTCACATCTACTATCCTCTGTTTCTCTTCCAGACTGTGCCCGTCTTGGAGCCTTTTGAATGTCACTTTTATACCAGCCTCCACAACCAACCCTGGCATCAACCAAACTCGGAGTTAAAAAAAATACCTCCAAGATATCCCCTAAACTATCCTCCATTCACCTTAAACAGGTGTCCTCTGGTATATGCTTTTATCATCCTAGGATAAAGGTGCACATGATAATCTTGTATACTACCATTAGGTCACCTCTCATCTTTCTTGCTCCAAAAAGAAAAATCCTGGCTCTGTCATCTTTGCTTCTTCGTATGACATGTTTTCCAATCCAGGTATCGTGGTAAAACATCTAGGTTCTTCCTGGAATCAGTTTCCTGTTGCTTACCCTTCATCCTTTCTGAATTGTTGAACAAGGTTTTGCTGTTGTTGCTGCCAGTCCCACCAAAACTCCGAGCACTCCCCTGTTTAAACAGCAGGAAGTCCCACAACATCCCAGATACTTGGTCAGACGTGGATGTTTGCAACTCCAAGTAGTTTGGAGTGGGGCAGTGAAGTCCAGTCATAACTTGAGCCCTCCAATCCCAGTGACATCCTCGTGATTAATTTCTGCTCCCTTCCAGTTTAATGACATCTTTCCCACAACTGGGAGAACAGAACTACATACAATCCTCCATGTGTGATCTCACCAACATCTTGTATAGTTGTAACATGACCTCCCACCTTCTGTACTCAGGGCCATGACTGATAAAAGGAAGGGTGTATCTTCACCATCTTGTCAACCTGTGATGCCACTTCCGTTGAACGATGTACCTGTATGCCAATTCTATTCGACTACACTCTTAAAGGCTCTGCCATTTCCTGTGTAAGACCAGCGTGGATTTAAAAATGCACCACTTTACACTTAGAATGCTACATACAGAAAACAGCCCATTCAGCCCCTATAGTCTGTGCCAGCCATCATTTCCCTAGTCGCACTGACCTGCTCCCATTCCATAACTCTCCAGACTTCTCTCATCCATGTATCTATCCAATTTATTATTAAAACACAAGATCAAGCCCGAATTCACTACACCAGATGGCAGCTCATTCCACACTCCCATCACTCTCTGAGTGAAGAGCTTTCCCCTAATGTTCCCAACCCTTTCCCCTTCCAGTTTAATGTTATGACACTCGTATTTATTTGCCCCAAATTAAGTGGAAAAAAAGCCTACTCACAAATTGTAAATTTCAATCAAATCTCACCTCATTCTTCTTTGCTCCAAGGAATAAAGTCCTAACCTGTTTAATCTTTCTCTGTCACTCAATTCCTGAAGACCTGGCAATATCCTAGTAAATCTTCTCTACACTCTCAATCTTACAGATATCCTTCCTGTAGATGGGCAACCAGAACTGCACACAATATTCCAAATTTGGCCTCACCAATGTCTTAAAGTTCAAAATAACATCCTATACTCAGTACTTTGATTTATAAAGGCTAAGCTGTCAAAAGCTTTCTTTACAACCCTGTCCACATGTGACGCCCCTTTCAGGGAACAATGTATCTGTATTGCCAAATCTCTCTGCTCCTCTGCACCCTTCCGTGCCCTATCATTTACTATGCATGTTCGACCTTGGTTTGCCCTTCTAAAATGCATCACCTCACACTTGACTGCATTACATTTCATCTGCTATTTTTTAGCCCATTCTTCAAGTTGGCCAAAATCCCTCTGCAAGCTTTGAAAATCTTCCTTGCTGTTCACAACACCGCCTATCTTTATGACATCAGCAATCTTGCTGATCCAATTTACCACATTATCATCCAGATCATCGATATATACAACAAACAACAATGGTCCCAGCACAGATTCCTGAGGCAAATCCTACAACCTTTCTCCAGTCTGAGAAGCAACCTCCAGTCTGAGAATCAGCCATCCACTACCAACTCAGTTTTCTCCCACACAACCAATTACGAATCCAGTTTACAACCCCTCCATGGATACCTAGTGTTATTCTATCTGTCAACATGATGATTCTGTGCAAACTGAATCTGACAGTGCAAACGTGAGTCAGCAATGTGAATGGTAGCAAGCTGAGCACACAGCCCTGAGGTGCACCATTGCTCAGAGTGATGGGACTTGAGATTTTGCTGCCAACCCAGATTGTCTGTGGGCTTTTGGTCATGAAGAACAGGATCCAGTTGCAGAGAGGGGTGTTGAGTCCCAATGAGGACAGTTTATTCACCAACCTTTGGGATATGATCATGTGAATGCCAGACTGAAGTCAATGAACAACAGCCTGGTGTATGAGGCATTGTTCTCTCGGTGGGTCAGAACGGAGTAGAGGGTCAGGGCTATAGCATCATTGAGCTCCATATGCCATGAGTTAAACTCCATATTCCATTCCTTGGCCCACATTCCCAGTTGATGTAAGTCCTGTTGTGATCTCAGACAACCTTCCTACAGTCCACAACACCACGAATCTTCATGTCATCTACAAACTCACTAATTACGCTATCTACATTATTACTATAGATGACAAACAACAGAGGACCCAACACCTGTCCCTGCGGCACACCACTGGTCATAGACTTCCAATCTGAGTACTATCCCTCCACTACCACCCTCTGTCCTTGCCACACCAAACTAATTCTGTATCACTCTGATTCCCATGTGATCTGACTTCCAGGCCAACCTATGGTGGGGGATCTACACACAAATGTGCTGAAGAAATTCATCAGGCATTCATAGGAAGTAAAGGGTGACCAATGATTTGGACCTGGTCCTTTCATCATGTATTCCATGTAGACACCATCTAGCACCCCTGCCCCTTCAACCCTCTTGGTTACCTCTTCAGAAATAGCTCAGTCAATTGAGTGAGACATGATTTCCCACACAAAACTATACTGACTGTACCCCATTAAATCTTGATTTTCCAAATGCTATCTCTGAGAATCCCCTCCAGTGACATACCCACACTCATGTTAGGTACACAGGCCTATCACTCACCGGTTTGTCCTTGCATCCCTTCTTAAATAAAGGTGCAACACTGGCCACCCTCCAGTCTCCAGCTGAGGATGATGCAAATTCTCTGCCTGGGCTCTGGCAATTTTCCATAATGTTGTACAACACATCTGGTCAGGCCCTGGAGAATTATCGATACTTACGCACTTTTAAGACCACCAGCACCTCTTGCAATATGGGCACATTCCAACCATTCACTTCCGTTAATTAGCTGGATTCCATGATTTTCTCCATGATAAATACAGATGAGACATATTAATTGAAGACTTCATTAATTTCCTGTGACCCCATATATAGTTGACCGCGCTGATCCTCGAGGGGACTGATTCTCTTCCCCAATAACCCTTTGGTCTCAGTATACCTGAGGAATTTCTTCAGATTCTCCATTACCTTGACTACTAAAGTTATCTCATGTTCTCTTTTTGGCCCTTCTGATTTCTCTTGAAAGTTCAAGTTTATTATCATCTCACTCTACATTAAACAGCTACCATGCTACACAATGAGGCAGCCAGAAAGGACACTTTCAATTGAGCTCCTGTAATATGTCAAGATGGGGGCTGATAGCCCTGCCCTCCTCAACCTCTTTAGGAATTGTAGGTACTGCCTAATGAGGAGCGGATGACCATTATATGCACACCAAAGCACTTTGTGCTTTCCACTCTCTCCATGATGGAGCCATTGATGAGTCATGGAGAGTGGTCGGCCTTCATCTTTCTAGAAGTCCATAATCATCTCCTTTATCTTGTCTACTTTGAGACTCAGGATGGACAAGATAAAGGAGATTTTACACCTCCCAACCTCCTCTAACCCAATTCATCATTTTTGGTGATGAGGCCAACAACTGTTGTATCATCTGCAAACTTGATGATCTGTTCGTACTGAACCTGACAGTGCAGTCGTGAGTCAGCAATGTGAACAGTACCAGGTTGAGCCCACAACCCTGAGGAGCACCAGTGCTCAGCGTAATGGGACTTGAGATTTTGCTGCCAACCTGGATTGTCTGTGGGCTCTCGGTCATGAAGAACGGGATCCAGTTGCAGAGAGGGGTGTTGAGTCCCAATGAGGACAGTTTATCCACCAATCTTTGGGATATGACCATGTGAATGCCAAACTGAAGTCAATGTACAACAGCCTGGTGTATGAGGCATTGTTCTCTAGGTGGGTCAGAGCTATAGAATCATTGAACTCCAGACATTCACTTCAACCCTGATGCTTATACCTGACATATGCCAATGTTTCCCTGACCAGAGCCTTGATATCCCTCATCTTCCAGGGTTCCCTACCCTTTTGTTCGGACACCTGCTGGCATTTTCTCATACTTTGATGAAGGGCTCAACCCCAAAACCTTTGCTACATAAAGGACACTGTTTGACCTCCTGAGCTTCTCCAGCATGTTTTTACTTCCCTACTCCTGCCAGCCTTGCCCTTCACCTGAACAGGAACCTGCTGACCCTGAACACTCCTTACCTCATTTTAAAAATCATTCCCCATACTGGATGTTACCTTTAACTAATGAACTAATATGTCGGATCCAATGAAGTTTGCCTTTCCCCAATGTAGGATTTTAACTAAATTAAAGTCCTACCTCTTTCCATAACTTTTGAAATGAACAGAGTTTTGGTCATCTGCACACTGATGCCTTTCTTTCTCTTAGGAGTTAAACGAGAAAGTTTGCAGATGCTGGGGTCAATAGCAATACCCAAATGTAATGGAGAACTCAGCAGGTCACCCAGCATCCACAGGAAATAAAGGGTAACCAACATTTCAGGCCTGGGCCCTTCATCAGGTAGGAGCAAAAACAGAAAAGCACGTGAATAAAGAGCTAAGGGGACAACAGGCCAACAGATAAGATATCATAGGTGGATATTGGTGGCAGGGTTCAAGAGAAAAAACAGAGGTGATGGGCAAGAAGGTCAAGAGTAGCTCTCTAATAGGAGAGGGAAGAGAGGAAGTGGAGTGCTGGAGGAAAGGAGATAGGCTAGGGAAAGAGAGGGACCTGGGTCCTTCCCCTGCCCTTTCCTCTCTCCTCTCCTACCTTCCCCCCACCACCTTATTCAGGCACCTGCCTGTTTTTGCTTACATCTGATGAAGGGCCCAGGCCCTTTCCTTCCTGTGGACACTGTGCGACCTGCTGAGTTTCTCCAGCACATTTTATTTATTTCAGTCACTTTCCCTGCCTCATTTCCCAAGGGGAGGTCCAGCATTTCCCCCATGCTAGAAGGGTAATCCACATATTGTTTGAGAAAACCTTCTTCAATGCACTCAAAACAAACTCATCTGATAAAATCACCTTGCACCCAGGCTGTTCCAGTCAACGTGAGGGAAGTTGACATCTCTGACTATCATAACCCTGGCACCAATCTAATGACATATTTATTCTCTAATTCATGCTGGTTTATACATTCCCATCAAAGTGATCATCTCTTTATCTCCAATCTCCACTCCAGGTAACTCACTGGACCAGCCGCAGGTTTATCCTCTCTCAGTACTGCTGTGATGTTCTCTCTAACTAAAGGCAAAACACACTCCTCCTTCATAGGAACATAGGAAGTAGGAACAGGAGTAGACCAAAAATGGCCCATCGAGCCTGCTCCGTCCGCCATGCAATACGATCATGGCTGATCTAATTTATGACCTAACTCCACCTACCTGCCTTCTCCCCATATCCCCTAATTCCTCTATCATGTAAAAATTTATCTAACCGAATTTTAAATATGTTTAATGAGGCAGCCTCAACCACTTCCCTGGTTAGAGAATTCCAAAGATTCACTACTCTCTGGGAAAAACTATTTTTCCTCATCTTTGTCCTAAATCTACTCGTCCAAATCTTGAGACTGTGTCCTCTCGTTTTAGTTTCCCCAGCCAGCTCAAAAAACCTTCCTACATCTATCCTATCCATACCCTTCATAATCTTATATGTTTCTATAAGATCTCCTCTCATTCTTCTGAACTCGAGCGAATACAAACCTAGACGATTTAATCTTTCATCATAAGTCAACCCCTTCATCCCAGGGATCAACCTAGTAAACCTCTGGACCGTCTCCAAAGCCAGTTAATCTTTCCTCAAATATGGAGACCAGAACTGGACACAGTACTCCAGGTGTGGTCTCACCAGTACCTTATACAGTTGCAACATTACCTCTACTCCTGAATTCAATTCCTCTAGCGATGAAGGCCAACATTCCATTTGCCTTCTTAATAACCTGCTGCACCTGCAACCTAACTTTTTGCGATTAATGCACAAGCACTCCCAAGTCCCTCTGCACAACAGCATGCTGTAGTTTTTCACCCTTAAATAATATTCAGCTCTTTTATTTTTCTTGCCAAAGTGGATAACCTCACACTTACTAAAATTGTACTCCATCTGCCAGACCTTTGCCCACTCATCCAGGTTAACTATATCCCTCTGCAGACTCTCCACATCCTCATTACAATTTGCTCTTCCACTCAATTTGGTGTCATCCGCAAACTTGGCTACACTTGTACCTCTTGTACCTTCACCTCTGTCACACTTGTTGCATCTATTCCCTTGGACATTAAGCTGCCAGTCTTGCCCTTCTCTCTGCCAGGTTACCATGATGATGATGTTCCACTCCCATGGACTAACCCATGGCCAACATTCATCCCCCTCACCTGCCAACATTTTTGCAATAAAATCAGAGCAATTAACATAAAAGCACTGGAGAAACTCAGCAGGTCCCACAGCATCCAAAGAAGGCAAAGATAATGTAACCAATGTTTTGAGCCTGAGCACTTCATCAAGGTATGAACAAAAAGGAGGCAGGTGTCTGATTTAAAAGGCTGGGGAAGGAGAACAGGCCAACAGACAAGAGGCCAGAGGTGGAAATGGGCAGGAGGGAAAGAGAGAATAGATTAGGGTAAGGGGTTGGCTGTGTGAATGCAGAACTGGAGGAAAGGAGACAGGGGGATAAGGAAAGAGAGAGAGCTAGAGGAAAGGAAACAGGCATTGGGAAAGAGAAAAGAAAGGTGGGTGGATGTGGTCTAGCAGAAACAGGAGAAGTCTGGTGGGAGGGAGACCAAGCAGAATGTGAGGGCTGTTTCCCCAATTTGTGGGAGGTCTCATTTTGGCTTTGTGCGTGGTAAGTTGTGTCTAACCAATCTCACAGAGATTTTTGAGGATGTTATCAGAAAAGTTGTTGATCGAAAGCCAGTGGATGTTGTCTACATGGACTTTAATGAGGCTTTTGACAAGGTCCCACATGAAAGGTTGTCAAGAACTTTCAGATGCTCGGTATTCAGGATGAGGTGGTAAATTCGATTAAACATTGGCTTTGGGGAGAAGCCAGAGAATGGTAGTAGATAACTGCATAACTAACTGGAGGCCTGTGACTGGTAATGGTCCTCAAAGATCAGTGCTGGGTCCATTGTTTGTCATCTATATCAACAATCGAGATGATAACATGCAAATTGGATTTGTAAGTTTGCAGATGACACAAATATTGGAGGTATACTAAACGTCAACAAAAGCTATCAAAGCTTGCAGTGGTTTCTGGACCAGCTGGAAAAGGGGTCGCAAAATAGCAGATGAATTTAATGCAGTCAAGTGTGAGGTGTTGCCTAACTTTTGGAAGGACTAACCAAGGTTGGACATAAACAGTAAATGGTAGGGCACTGAGGAGACTGGAGGAAATGAGTTACAGGGAAAGGTTGAACAGATTAGGAGTTTATTCCTTGGAGCGCAGTGGGATGAGGGGAGACTTAATAGAGTTGTACAAAATTGGGGGGGGGGGGGCGTGGTGTGAGCGAGAGGCGTGGGAAAGCACCTCCACTGGGAGAATTAATTAATAACTGAACAAAAAAAGTTTTACAAAAAATTTTCGGTAGTTAAAAACTATTTATAGTCTTGCCTACATAGTTTGATTATGGCTGCGAGAAAGGGAAATCCTCCAACAACTAGAAACTTAGTTCTAAAAGAAGTCACAAGATTTGAAAAAATTTGGCCTACCTTGACAATGAGCCTTGGGCTGGATTTTCTCCTCCTCTACGGGTGACGAGAGTGATGGCTGCAAGAATTCAGGTGACCCTGGCACCATCTCTCCAGGGAGCTGAAGAAGATGGCACTGGCCTCCCAAAGAAGACTGTGGAACTACAAGGTTTACAAGAACAAGAGCGCATGTGCGAACTTTCACACATGCGCAGAACGGATTGAAAAGTCAGCTCTCACTAAGGTTGAATTTCAAGACCTGCCTCCTTTGTATTCGGAGGCTGAGCAAGAAACACTTTTTTTCATCTACTATTGATATGGAGCAGAAAGAGGAAGATCAAAGAAGACTGGAGGAGGAGACAGAAAAACAATACTACAGGCTCAATTCCAAGAAGAGGCTGTGCAGGTAAAGTTACCTGAAGTTAAAGGACAAGGTATGGGCAGACAATTGATTAATCAGTTGCAAGCAATGAATTTACAGTATCGATCTAGTAGAAGGGATGTGAATACTCAATTTGAATTTGTTAAAGGAGAAATGAAGATGATTAAGGAAGAGATGAAAAGATAAGTTAAAGTGGTTGATAAAGTTAAAAATAGTTTAAAAAGTTGAAGAAATTTACAAGAATATGATGAAGTGGATCAGTGTAAAGATGTGGTTAATACATTGGAAGATTCAGTTATGGCAAGGAGTGTTGAGAAAAAAGAAATTACAAAAATATGATACTTTAGAGTTGTACAAAATTATGAGGGGTAAAGATTGAGTAAATATATGGAATATTGTGTTCAGTTCTGGTTGTCGCATTACAGAAGGATGTGGAAACTATGGGAAGAGTTCAAAGGATATTTACCAAGATGTTACCTGAATTGGAGAACATGTCTTATGAGGGAAAGTTGACAGAGCTGGGGCTTTTCTATTAGGAAGAGAGGTGATTTAATAGAGGTCTACAAGATTATAAGAGGCATAAGATAGGGTGGACAGCTAGCATCTTTTTTCCCTGGGCGAGACCAGCAAATACCAGAGGACATCTGTCCAAGGTGTGTGAAGGCAAGTTTAGGGGAGACGTCAAGTGTAAATTGTCTTACACAGAGAGTATTGGGTGTCTGGAATGTATTCCCAGGAGTGTTTGTGGAGGCTGGTACAATAGAGACATTTAAGAGACTCTTAGACAGACACATGGATGCAAAAAAATAGAGTTATTGGTGTGAGTTAATGAAGGTGTGTTTATATAAACCTAATATAGATTGGTTCAATATTGTGGGCCAAAGGGCCTGCACTGTGCTGTAAAGTTCTATGTAAAGGTAAACAGGCTTTTTCCATTGAGGATAGGAGAACATAGGTTAAGGATGAAAGGAGAAATGTTCAAAGGGAGGATTTGAGGGAACTTCTTCTCGTAGAGAATGGTAAGCCATGTGGAGTGAGCTGCCAGCTGAAGTGAATGCGGACTCAATTTTGGCACAAACTATTTGGATGAGTGGGGTGTGAAGGGGAATGCTCTGGGTGCAGGTCAATGGGACTTCACAGAATATTAGTTTAGTTCAGACAAGATAGGCCAAAAATATGTTGCAGTGTGGTCTGGTTCTATCACACCATGTCATCTATCAAATCACAGAAAGGTTATAGTTGCAACAGCACAGAAACAGGGCCTTCAGCTCATCTTATCCATGTCAACCAAGTTCATTTATCATCCAACAGTGTTCTCTGCTCCATGGTGCAAAACAGTGCAAACACAAATACCAGCATAACACACATATAGACAAACAGTACATATAAACAGAACCTATAAACATTTATTACAATAACTAATAATAAATAGTAGAGTCAGTGAAGTTGTTTTATCAGTTCAGTCTGTCCAGGTCAGTGTCAGAATGTCAAGCAGCACCATGCTGAGCACTGGGACACCTTAGGCTGCTTGCTCAGCCCGCTCCTGTTCACTCTAATGACTACATCGTCAGATCCAGCTCCAACAGGGTCACCAAGTTTGCAGCTGACACAAATAGTAATTGACCTCATCAGCAACAACAATGAGCGGCACCACAGAGAAGAGGTGGAAAATCTTGTGACATGGTGCAAGAGTAACAACTTGACTCTCAACGTGCACAAGATGAAGGAGATGATCGTGGATTTCAGGACCACCTTCCACTACACATCAATAACTTTGTAGTGGAGAGAGTGGAGAGCATCAAGCTTCTTGGAGTTCACTTAACTAGTGACCTATTGTGGACAGTCAACATCTCCTCACTTGTCAGGAAGATGAAACAGCGACTGCACTTCCTGAGAAGACTGAAGCGGGCAAGGCTACCAGCCACCATCATGTCAACCTTCTAAAGGATCTCTATCGAGAGCATCCTCGCTGGCTGCATCACAGTGTGGTACAGTTGCTGCAGAGAAATTGAGCTGAGGTCAATCTAAGGAATTATAAGAGCAGCAGAGAGGATCATTGGTATTTCCTTCCTCCCCCCCCACCCCACAATCATTGTGATCTAACAAGATTATTGTCTGAAGAGGAGGCACAAAATCAGAGGACCCCTTCCACCCTGCGCGCAGCATCTTTTAGCTGCTCCCATCAGGGAAGAGATACAAGAGTATCAGAGCCACCACCACCAGGCTGAGGAGCAGCTTCTTTCCAAGGGCAGTGAGAACGCTGAATGTCCAAAGGAACTGCTCACACTAACAATTTCATATTCACAAACAATATTTATTGACTTACAAGAATCCTGCATATGTTTTGTGTGTGTGTGTGTGTGTGTGTGTGTGTGTGTGTGTGTATATATTATGTCTGGTTATATATCTGCATGTCTTACACTGAGGACCAAAGAACGCTGTTTCATCAGGTTGTCCTTGTGCAATCGGATGAGAATAAACCTGACTGGACTTCAACAGTCTCTGCTCGTAGGATGAAGCTGTTCCTCAGCGTAGCATTTCTGCCTCTAATACTTTTGCTCTGTGCAGAATGGTAGGCGTCCTCACAGATTCTCCTCTTTAAACATTGATTCTGGTAAATCATATCAAAGTGGGGGGGAGGGGAAAAGGGAGACCCCATTGATCCTCTCTGCTATTCTTATGGTCCTGTGGATTGACCTCCAATCCAATGCTCTACAGTAACTGTATCACACTGTGATGCAGCCAACCAGGACATTCAATAGAGCTCTTGTAGAAAGTTGACAGAATGGTGGCCAGTCGCTGTTGTGGCTTCCTTATAATTGAGAAGATGTTATGTATCCAGGAGAGATCACTTCTTCAGGAATCTAGACCTCATCACCCTCTCCACTACCGAGCCATTAAGGTGTAGAAGGAAGGTGGTCGTTCCTGGTCCTCCTGAAGCCCCCAATCGTCTCCTTTATCCTGTCCATGTTAAGACTCAGGTTGTTATTCTCACACCATTTCACAAGATTTTCACCCTCTTCTCTGTATTAACTCATCACTGTTGCTGATGAGGCCAACTACTGTCATGCAATCTGCAAACTTGATGACCCTGTTGGAGCATTGCAGTCATGAATAGGAACAGCTGAGTACACAGCCCTGTGTTACATAGAAACATAGAAGGTAGGAGCAGGAGTAGGTCATTCGACCCTTCGAGCCTGCTCCGCCATTCAACGAGATCATGGCTGATCTTAAAGTTCAGTACCCCGTCCCCGCCTTCTCTCCGTAACCTTTAATACCCTTATACTGAAGAAATATATCTAATTCCCTCTTAAAGTGCTCAGTGCTCAGTGTGGTGGTCCTTGATGTTCCGCTGTCAACACGGACAGACTGCTCTTTTCATTAGGAAGACCAGAATCCAATTACAGAGAGAGGTCTCAAATGTTGGTTGTTTATATTTACCTCCTATGGATGGTGTGTGACCTGATGTGTTCCTTCAGCATTTATGCGATTTTATTATCAAATCAGAACTGCCAGGCTTGGAAGGAAATAGCTTCTTCCCACAGTTTGTGAGATTGCTAAACAGTATCCTGTAACTGAGTTTATCATTACAAAATATTTATTTATATTTATTTTAAATTATATCTTTATGTAAAAATGTGATTGTTATGAGTTGTGTATTATGTGCGTGCACCATGGTCTGGAGAAACACTGTTTGGTCAGTTTGTATATGTGCAGTTGATAATGAACTTGAACTAACCTGAGAGTGTATAACTGCAAGTGAAACCACATAAGCTACCAACTAATTTATATCATATTCTCTCCCTTAGACTGATTTGGGATCACCTATCGAGCTCTCTCTGCTGAGTAATGTGGACAATCACACGTAATGCTGAAGAAGACCTCAAGGTGCTGGCATTAAAAGATGAAGCCCTTTCATTGCTGCAGCCATTACATGGAGTTTACTTAGACTAAAGTTTCCACTTCAAACACGGGGGAACTTTGGGTAGAGAATTGAATTTTTTGTATTTAAGAACGATCTAAATTGCTCGTCCTTGCTTGCTTTCCTGACCTCCTCAGGAAGTGTAAGCACCACTGTGCCTTCCTGACTAATGAGGAAGTGTTGTGGGCCCAGGATTGGTTGTCCATTATATGCACACCAAGGAACTTTGTGCTGTCCACAATGGGGACCATTGATGTGTAATGGAGAGTGCTTGACCTTCATTCTCCTGAAGTCCACAATCATCTCTGTCTTGTCCACATGGAGAGTAAGGTTGCTGTTTTCATACCATTTGATGAGTATCCCAACCTGCTCTCTGTAAGCCGACTCATCACTGACCCTATTGCTCTCCAGCCATGAAAGTCAGTATTCCCTGAACCTTCATGAATAATTGTTGTGCCTGTTCGGGACATTATAATAATAAGTATAGATGGATCATTGAGCCTCTTTGAGCCTCAACTGCTTCTGTCTTTCCATCCTCTCCCCTATCCCTTTTACATCCAAAGTGAAGGAGCTCCTGTGCTGAAATCTTTTCAGTTAATTATTATCTTTTAATGCTCCTACACTAATTACAGCACTATTTCACTGTGTCATCAGTGGTTCTTGGATGTCTGGATTTTATTCCATCATCTAGCATCAGCGTTCTCCATGGTTTCTCTCTAGTGCAATGTAGTTACCAGTGCAATGTTCATTCAGGAGTCCAAACACAGCTGGGGCCGGGGTGGGTGGGTGGGTGGTGGGGGTTCTCAGAAAGTGTGAGCAGAGGAGGCTGTTCAGGAATCTCTGCCGTGAGCACCCACACCCTGACAGATTAAGCAGGCTTTTTTCAACTGAAGTTAAATGAGACAAGAACTAGAGGACATGGGTTAAGGGGAATATCAGGGGGAACTTATTCATGCAGAGAACGGTCAGAGTGTGGAATGAGCTGCCAGTAAGAGTTGGTGAATGCAGAGTCAAACAACATTTAGAAACATTTGACAGGTATTTGCATGGGAGCTGTAGGGAGGTTTCAGGTTACAATTGCAGGTTTCAGGCAATGGGACTAGCAGAATAATAGTTTGGAAGAGATAAAATGAGCTGAAGGGCCTGTTATTCTATGGTTCTGACATTGGTAAATGTGATAAGTAGTTGTGGCCTCCATCATACAACCTGTGAGACCCTCCTCATCACATCCTGCTAGTTTGAGTACCATTCCATTAGTCCCCCATCCACACCAGTTCCAATGAAAGGCTGACAATCTGAAACATTGATTATCTCTACAGATGCTGCATGACCTGCGATGTGCACCCAGCAAAGCCTGTTTTACTTAATTTTTCATAGAACATTACAATATAGTACAGGCCCTTTGGCCCGTGATGATTTTCCAATCTAAGGAAACTTACTCCACAACAATCTAATCCTTTCCACTCTCACTCCCACCATCCTCCATTTTTCTTCATCCATGTGCCTATCCAAAAGTCTTTTAAATGTCCCCATTGTACTCATCTCCACCACCAGCCATGGCAATGCATTCCAGACACCTACCATTCTCTAATTAAAAAAACTTACCTCAAACATCTTGGCATGGCTAGCTAGTGTCCAACTTACCTCAAACATCTTGGCATGGCTAGTTAGTGTCCAAGGTGAAACAGTTGGCAAAGTAGTTAGCAGATTGCAATTACAGCATCAGTGATCGGAATTGGGATTTGAATCCCGCAATGTCTACAAGGAGTCTGGACATTCATCCCGTATCTGCGTGAGTTTTTCCCAGTGGCTCCAGTTTCATCCCACCATTCAAAACTTACCGGGGGTTGTAAGTCAATTGGGTATAATTGGGCAGCATGGACTCATGAGCTGAAAGAGCTTGTTACCGTGCTGTATGTCAGATGCCCTTTGGTATTTCCTATTGTTCCCCCAGAACAATGTGCTTGCTGTCCACCCTATATAAGCCACTTACATAACTCTATTAAGTTACCTCTATTCAGTCACCTCTCATCCTTCATCACTCCAAAGAGAAATCCCATAGCTCTGTCAACCTTGCTTCGAATGGTATGTTCTCAAATCCAAGAAACATCCTGGTAAATCTCCTCTGCACCCTCTCCAAAGCATTTACATCCTTCCAATAATGTAACCAAAACTGAACACAATATTCTAAATGTGGTCTAATCAGACTCTTTATGTCCCACTTCTCTGAATTTGTTTCTCCATCTCTCACTCTTTCATTTGCACTGTCCTTTCTGCTCTCTGTCCCATTGGAACCATAAGACACTACAGCACAGAAAAAGGCCCCTTTGGTCCTTCTAGTCTGTGCTAAACCATTTGTTTGCCTAGTCCCACTGACCTGCACCCAGTCCATAGCCCTCCCTACCTCTCCCATCCATGTACCTGTCCAAATTCTTCTTAAATGTTAAAATTGAGCCTGGATTCACCACCTCAGCTGGCAGCTCATTCCACAGTCCCACCACTCTCTATGTGAAGAAGTACCCCCACATGTTCCTCCTAAACTTTTATCCTTTTACTCTTAACCCATGACCTCTGGTTTATATCTCACCTACCCTCAGTGGAAAAAGCCTATCTACTCTGTCTATTCCCCTCATAATTTTTAAATACCTCTTTCAAATCTCTCTTCATTCTTCTATGCTCCAGGGAATAAAGTCTTAACCTGTTTAACTGTTCTCTGTAACTCAGTTCCTGAAGACCTGAGTAACATCCTAGTAAATCTTCTCTGCACTTTTTCTATCTTATTAATATCCTTCCTGTAGTTAGTTGACCAAAACGGCACACAATACTCCACATTTGGCTTCACCAACGTTACTGTAACATCCCAACTCCTAAACCCAGTACTTTGATTTATGAAGGCCAATATGCCAAAACCTCTCTTTACAACCTTATTCACCTGTAATCTCACTTTCAGGAAATTATGTATCTTTATTCCCAGATCCCTTTGTTCCACTGCATTCTTCAGTCCCCTATCATTCTACGTGTATGTACTTTCTTGGTATGTCCTTCCAAAATGCAATGCCGCACACTTGTTTATATTAAATTCCATCAGCCCATTTTTCCAGCTGGTCCAGATCCCTGTGCAAGCTTTGAAAACCTTTGCTGTCCACACCACCTCCAATCTTAGTGTCATCTGCAAACCTGCTGATTCAATTTACCACATTATCATCCAGATCATTGATATAGATGACAAACAACAATGGTCCCAGCACCAATCCTTGAGGCACATCACAGTCTGAGAAGCAATCATCCACCACAACTCTGGCTTCTCTCATCCATTTTCTGTCATTCCCTCTCTGATTCTTTTGCTTTCTAGTTTGTTGTCTGAGTCTATCCCTCTTTTTCTCTGTCTTTATCACATCAACTTTCTCTCTGTCTCTGTTGCTCCGGTGGTCTTTGCTTCTACATTTCTTTCTTTCTGGTATCTACATGGGTGTTTCTGAATTGTTTAATTTTCCCTGTTTTTCTCTTTTTTTCTCTCCCCACCTCTTTCTCGCTCTCAGTGTGTTGTTCTCTCTCTGCGTCTGACTGGCAGTGCACAGGAGCAGTGATGTATCTGCACCACAGTCAGACTCGCGGTTAAGTCTGATGACCGGGTTTGAATCCGGCACTACCTTTCAGGAGTTTGTACAGTTTCCCTGTGACCTGTGTGGGTTTTCACAGGAGCTCTGGTTTCCTCCCACCCTCCAAAAATTATACAGGATCCGTAGGTTAATTGGGTGTTATTGGGCAGAAAGACATGGAATCAGCTTCTACCCTGTTACAAATAAATTTAAATAAATAAATTTATATTTAAAAAAAACAATGTGAACACTCTCTGTCTCTTCATCTCTGCTTGCACATGTTCTCTTTCATAGATTTTCTCTGTCCCTCTATCTGTCCTTCTGGGTTTTCTGTGCTCCCACTCACTGTTTCTCCCTCATTATCTTCCTGATATTTCACCACCAGCAATAATTTTTCTGTAATTTCTCCTTCCACTCTATCCCCTTTACTTCTTTTGCTTCACTTGCCTCAACTCTTTTTCTCTGCATCTCAGTCTCTGACAATCTGACAAAGCATTGGGAAACATTTAGATACATGATTCATCATGTGATGAATATATGTCATCTTCAAATGAAATACCACAGAGTGCAACCTTAGGGTTGTTGATATGTTGGCAAGCAGTAGTATGGGGGACAATATTCAAAATGCACAAAGAATGGCCAACAATGTTGACAGAGAGAGAAATAAAATAGTAAAATAACTGAAAAAAGATTTTAAAAATATTGTCAAACCTTCCAAAGGTAAGTTAAAAAGTAGAGATTTGCCACAGGGTAATTCCGTGGAGGAAAACAGCAGACATGCTTGGTTCGCACCCCAGTCCCCGATCCAGAAAAAAACACTCTGTCTGGCCTCCTGTCCCTGATCCCGGATACACTCCATCCGCACTCCTGTCCCCAATCCCGAGAAAACACTCCGTCCCCACTTCAGTCCCCGATCATGGATACACTCCGTCCGCACTCCTGTTCCCAATCCTAGACACACTCTGCCGCACTCCCGTCCCCGACCCCTGACACCCTCTGTCCACACACCTGTCCCCGATTCCAGACACCCTCTGTCCACACTCCTATCCCTGATCCTAGACACACTCTGCCGCACTCCTGTCCCTGATCCCAGACACCCTCTGTCCACACTCCTGTCCCCGATCCCAGACACACTCTGCCGCACTCCTGTCCCTGATCTTAGACACATTTTGCCGCACTCCTGTCCCCGATCCCAGACACCCTCTGTCCACACCCCTGTCCCTGACTCCAGACACCCTCTGTCCACATTCTTGTCCTTGATCCCAGACACCCTCTGTCCACACTCCTGTCCCCGATCCTAGACACACTCTGCCACACTCCTGTCCCCGATCCCAGACACCCTCTGTCCACACTCCTGTCCCCGATCCTGGACACACTATGCCACAATCCTGTCCCCGATCCCAGACACCCTCTGTCCACACTCCTGTCCGATTCCAGACACCCTCTGTCCATATTCCTGTCCCTGATCCCAGACACCCTCTGTCCACACTCCTGTCCCCGATCCTAGACACACTCTGCCGCACTCCTGTCCCTGATCCCAGACACCCTCTGTCCACACTCCTGTCCCCGATCCTGGACACAGTCTGTCCACACTCCTGTCCCCGATCCCAGACACACCCAGACACCCTCTGTCCACACTCCTGTCTCCGATCCTGGGCACAGTCTGTCCACACTCCTGTCCCCGATTCCAGACACCCTCTGTCCACACTCCTGTCCCTGATCCTAGACACACTCTGCCGCACTCCTGTCCCTGATCCCAGACACCCTCTGTCCACACTCCTGTCCCCGATCCTGGACACAGTCTGTCCACACTCCTGTCCCCGATCCTAGACACACTCTGCCGCACTCTTGTCCCAATTCCAAACACCCTCTGTCCGCACTCCTGTCTCTGATCCCAGACACATTCTGCCGCACTCCAGGACTCTGGTTTGTGACCAATGTTGTGGCTTTATTTGAGAATGAGTACAAGGACAAGCCAATGAACAACAGGCTAGTAAACTTGACATCAGTCTGGTATGATACTGGATAGTCCAGGCAGGACTTCAACATAATTGGTGTGTGTTGTAGAATAGAAACTCCTGGCGGAACACATTGTTCCATGAAAGTGGCAACACAGGTTGACATAACGGTGAAGGTATTTGGCACTCTTCCTTTATCAGTCAGGTCATTGAGTACAGAAGGTGGAATGTTATGTTACATCTATACAAAATGTTAGAGAGACTACACATGGAGATCTGTTCTCAGCTGTGGGCAAGATGTCATTAAACTGGAAGGGAGCAGAAAATAATCACGAAGATGTCACTGGGATTGGAGGGCTTGAGTTAAGACTGGGCTTCACTGCCCCACTGCAAACTATTCTGAATTGCAAAGGTCCACGACTGACTGTGTATCTGAGATGTTGTGGGATTTCCTGCTGTTTAAACAGGTGAGTTCTGGGGGTTTCTGGTGGGACTGGCAGCAACAATTGCAAAAAGGAAGAGGCTTTGGGGAAGATACAGAGGAGATTTACCATGATGTTTCCTGGATTGGAGAACAAGGTTGACAGAGCCAGGATTTTTCTTTTTGGAGCGACGAAGGATGAGAGGCAACTTAATTCCACCAATCTTTGTGTAATCTTCAAATTTACTGATTAGACTACCACCCTTCTCACCCAAGTCACTTATCAACATTACAAACCACAAAGACCCAGGGTTGAATCCTGTAGTATACCACTGGAGAGACCTCCAGTCAGAAAAGTGCCCATCAACCACCACCACCTGCCTCTCATCGGCAATCCAACTTTAGATCCCATTGGATCCTTGTTCCTTAACCTTCTGAATCAGCTCGCCATGTGGGACCCTGCCAAAAGTCTCACCTAAGTCCATGTAAGCTGCAGCTGCACAAATAAAAATCTCCAGTACATTGCAAAGCCTGCATCCACGGTGTTTTACCGATCAAAGAATCTATTCAAACTGCCTAGAATTTCCCTGCTGCATAACTCTTGATTTTCTCACTTTCACTTACTTATCTTAATGCCACATAAAAGACCCTCTTATACCTGCTTCCACTAGTTGCCAGTAGCGCATTCCATGCACCCTCTCTCTGTGGGAAAACCTTAACTCTGACGTCGTCCCTGTACTTACTCCAAAGCATCTTAAAACTGAGTTAGTTGATATAGCCATTTCAGCCTGGGGAAAAAGCCATTTGCCTTTCATATCATCAATGCTCTCTTATTCATCTTAGACACCACTATCTGGTCAGTGCTCATCTTCTGTTGCTCCAAGGGCTAAAGATCCATTACACTCAACCTTTCTTCATAAAGCATGTTTTCCAATCCAGACAGCATCCTTGCAAATCTCCCATGCATCCTCTGCATAGCTTCCACATTCTTCCTGTAGTGAAGGGACCAGAACTGAATGCAAGATTTCAAGAGGAGTCCAACTAAGGTCTTATAAAGCTTCAATATTACCTCTCACTTCTTGAACTTGATAATGAAGGCAAACATACCAGACACTTATTAACAACACTATCAACCTGTGTAGGAGCTTTGAGTGTCCTATGAACACAGAGTCCTCCCACTAACATTGGATTCTGTGTTCAGATTTTACCTATCAAAATGAAACACCTCACTTTTCTGGTTAAACTCCACCTGTCACTTAGCCCAGCTCTGCATCCTATCAATATCCAGCTGTAACCTCTAGCAAACCTCTGAACTATCTACAATCCTACCAAACTTCCTGTCATCTGCAAACTTACTAACTAACACTTCCCCATACAGGTTATTTATAAAAATCACAAGGAAGAAGGGTCCCAGAACAGATTCCTGCAGAACACCACTTGTCACTGAGGACCCATTTACAACCAACCTCTGCCTTCTCTGGGCAAGCCAATTCTATATCCACAAAGCAAGGCCTCTTTGGATTCCATGCCTCCTTAATTTCTGAAATGGCCGTGCATGGGGATCTTTTACTCAAGACCATAAGACATAGGACCAGAAATAGGCTGTTCGGCCCATCAAGTTTTCCCCGTCATTCAATCATTAGTTGATCCATTTTCCCACTCAGCTCTACTGCCTGGCCTTTTCCCCATAATATTTCATGCCCTGAATAATCAAGAAACTATCAACCTCTGCCTTAAATACACCCAATTATTTGGCATCCACAATTGCCTGTGGCAACAAATTCCACAGATTTATCATCTCCTCTGGCTGAAGAAATTCCTCATCTCTGTTCTCAGTGGACACCCTTCAATCCTGAAGTTGTGCCATTGTGGTCCAAGCCCCAGACATTGCACCAACCCAGGTTGCTACTGTGGACGATGCTGGAAGTGTCATGGGAAGGTGAGCACTACACTGAAACTGAGCCGTTAGTACTGCGAAAAGTCAGTACTCACAGAGAGCCACCACCGCGTTGGTCAGGGAACTGGATGTTTGTGTGAGAGTCCCTGTGCAAGCTTTGAAAATCTTTGCTGTCCACACCACCTCCAATCTTAATGTCATCTGCAAATGTGTTGATGATTCAATTTACCACATTATCATCCAGATCATTGATATAGATGACAAACAACAATGGTCCCAGCACCAATCCTTGAGGCACATCACTAGTCACAGGCCTCCAGTCTGAGAAGCAATTATCCACCACTACTCTGGTTTCTCTCATCTATTTTCTGTCATTCCCTCTCTGATTATTTTGCTTTTCTTGTTTGCTGTCTGAGTCTATCCCTCTCTTGTATTCACACATTTTCTCTGTCTTTATCACACCAACTTTCTCTTTGTCTCTGTCACTCCTGTGGTCTTTGCTTCTATATTTCTTTCTTTCTGGTATCTACATGGTGTTTCTGAATTGTTTAATTTTCCATGTTTTTTTCTTTTTCTTTTTTTTCCTCCCCACCTCTTTCTCATTCTCAGTGTGTTGTCTCTCTCTCTCTGCGTCTGACTGGTGTGTAAGTGGATCAAGTATTGGTTTATCATTACCAGAGTCCAACCAAAGTCCAAAGTGAATGTCTATATCATCACTTAAGTGAAATGATTGAGTACCATTTAGCGTTCTCCCCTGTTTCCTGTGTGCTACAAAAAGTTAGAAGTGTTTGTAACATTGTGTCCAGGCTCTTCTCTCTGTGAATCCACCAAACCTGATACTCTTCCCAACTCGCTTGTTTGGCACTGCAAGCAGGGTTCAGAGTTTGGCGTCTTAACCATGTGGGAGTGAAGATCGTACTAACAATGTGGAAGATTGTATTTATAAGTAGGTCCATGTGTGAATGTGTATCTGCTCACTAACAGGTCAGCAGGAGGTGACCCACAGATAGGGAAGGGACCCGGGGTCGAATTATAAAATCCCCGGGTGGACTGGTGACCATCAGGGGTTCCGCTGTTTGGCAGGGTGGCTGGAAAGCCATCCCATGCCAGTTGATTGGGTCGACAGGTTGGATCCCCACGGAGAGAAGATAGGGCACCATGCGGTCTGCCACCTGGAGTTACTGTGGTTTCCCAAGGCTGGGTGAACCCTATGGTTACTGATATCCCTATTGTAGCACGATCAATGACCACTCACAGGGTGAGTGGTAAGGGCCAAAGGTTTTATTGATCTAAAAATCCAAGTGTGCCTCAGCATGCTGCTGGCTCAAGTCCAAGGGCAGATATGAGGAAGGAGACTAGGGCTCTCGTCCTTTATTGGGGTCTTGGGGGAGTGCTACCAGTTCAGCAGGCAAGCCAGCCTGCCAGCTCAGTGGGGAACGTGCCCACAATACCATGTTCCACTACACCTACTTAGGTACCAGTGGGGTATCATGTCTGAGTTAAGTAGTCAGGGCTCCAGAAAGATAGGGAGATAGAATCTCTGCAACATGATTGTTGTGCACTGCAAGAGGCAGTGCAGATTGCCAAGGGTAACTGACCAACTTAGGTATTAAAATCATGAAGGTTGCTTCCAAGCTAACGGAAACACAGCAGCTGAAAGCAGCTTGTTGGTCTTACTTGCAGCTTTTCCCAAAGTCTGAGCCATTGTCCAGCATGGGGAGGGGATTTACACATGTTTGGGGGATGGGTATGTGTGGATGGATGGTGATAACCCTGAGGAAACTGAGTCCCAAGCCTTTATAAGCCCCACCAGTGACCACGCAGTCCCAGGTCTGCCATGAGGGCACCTTGCCAACCCTGCAAAACAGGGAGGGTCCTCGGTTGGGAATGTAGGTGGTCACTGTGAGATAATGGAGACAAGGAACTATGCTGCTCATGGGCTATCCACCCTAGGGGACCGATACTACCAGCAGCCAAGTGAACATTTAACCATGCTACTGCTTCAGTTTGGAGATGAGGGGGTTCCCAATTCCCTTCTTTCTCATCAAGAAGCAAGTTTCCTGGGCAATCTGTCTGACCAACAGATGATTGCCAATGTCTCGGGGGCACCGCCAGAAGGGGTTGATAATGGAAACACACTAGTAATGGGTGGTAACTGCGGTCTGGGCCTGGTTCCCTGCCCTCCTAGAATGGGGCCTACTCAGCTGGCCATCATGGCACACCATTGGCATTGGTCCAAGGGGTGTTAGAAAGCAGGGACTGATTGTGGGTCTCTATGGGGTGTCCGCGAGCACCACCTCACAGGGAACACACAGGTGACTGGTTCCTTGGCAGGCTATTTAGTCACCACCGTACGCCCTGACCTAAGAGGGGTGGTTTTCCCATTTATGGTACTGGCAACAGGAAGGTGGTCCAGGAAGCCATTACACTCCTGGACGGATCAGAGTACACAGAGCGGAGAGCTTCTGCTCGAGTTATCAGGCTGAGATGAAGTTTAGTGACGTCACTGTGCCGGTGACTTAAGGAGACATGTGCTCTCTGGAGAGAGCATTGTGGGGTGGGGGGGGGGGAGCCCTTTGGGGGGGGGGGGGGGGAGCCCTGTGGTGGGGGGGGGAGCCCTGTGGGGGTGGAGCTTCCTATGTGCTGCCCACTCCAACCTAGTCTAGTCTCCCCTCTGGTGAGACCACCACAGGTGGCCCCTAACTAATTTATCTTTTGAGCTCTCCCCACACCCCCCACAGGTCTATGAAATGCTCATTTCAACAAACTGCTGCAATTTCTTCACTGATTTCAGCTAGCACAGTTCCAGCAACCAACAAGAAACAGACAGGTTTTGTCACCTATTAAGCAAAGGACTCTCATCAAGACAGGCAAGAGCTGTTGCCATGGAAACTTAAACCTCAGCATTGGATATTTGATTGCATCTATTTTTATTCGCATTATGGTGCAGATTGTAATGGACCTTTTGTGTTGGTTTTCTCCTTTTTAAATCACCCTGAGCTATAGTAATGATGTCTTTATTAACCACACTCAGGGAATTAAAGTTACATTTTATAAGTAGTGTGTCATGGATTCAAAGTTACAGTTTATAAGTAGTGTCAAAGATTCAGTTTTAGTTTATAAGTGGTGTCACGGATTCAAAGTTACTGTTTATAAGTAGATTGTCACAGATTCAAAGTTACAGTTTATAAGTAGAGTATCATTGATCAAACAGCAGAAACATATAAATTTTGTTTCGCTTGACAATGACAGAGTCGCCCCAGAATTCCTATCGACTTCCACCCAAACTGATTCAGTAGACAATCCTTCAAGACTTTCCCCATTTCTGCAGCCGTGATCAGCAACGCCACTCACCCACCTTTTTTAAAAAAAACTCTCTCCCTGTCTTTTCTGAAACATCTAATGCTTGGCATATTCAGCAACCATTCCTGCCAAGTCTCTGTAATGGCCACCATGTATTGACACATGCAATGTGTTCAACTGCCATATTATTTCTTGTATTAAAATAGACACACCTCATTCCATCTTTGTTCTATCCTCCGCCTGCACTTCCCCATTCTCATGGGGCACTGTATCAATTGCATTGCAATTGCCTATTCTCTACCTCATTGTTCTGGTTCCCATCCTCCAACCAAATTAGTTTAAACCCTCGCTGACAGGTCCAGCAAATCTGCCAGCCAGGATATTGATCCCCCTCCTGTTCAGTTGTAACTCATTCTTTTTATATAGGTTGCTCCTTCCACAGAAGAGATTTCCATAAACCAAAACCATGCCTTCATCAATTTTCTTCATTTTTGAGTGTGGATAGATGGTTTTCAATTGCTGGTTACGTTAAAATTGAAGTAGATTAACCATAGAGCACAACAGCACAGAAATAGGGTATTCAGCCCATCCGGTCCTCACTAGACTATTATTCTGCCTCATCCCACTGACCTGTACCATAGCTCTCTATACCCCTCCCATCCATGAATCTATCCAAATTTTCCTTAAATGCCAAAATTGAACCCACATTCACCACTTGTGCTGGCAGCTTATTCCACACTCTCACTACTCTCTGTGTGAAGAAGCTTCCCCTAATGTTTCCTTCAAACATTTCACCTTTCACCCTTAACCCATGTCCTCAGGAGCTTATCTCACCTAACCTTGGAAGAGAAAGCCTGCTTGAGTTTACCCTTATAATTTTGTATACTTCTACCAAATCTCCCCTCATTTATCTATGCTCCAGGGGAGTCCTAGTAAATCTTCCCTGTACTCTTTCAAACTAATAGATTTTTTTTCTGTAGACACATTATCAAAATTGCACAAAATACTCCAAATTTGGCCTCACCTATGTCTTGTACAACCTCACAATAGCATCTCAACTCCAGTGCTCAAGACTTTGATTTATGAAGGCCAATAGCTCTCTTTACGACCCTATCTACATATGACACCACTTTTAAAGGAATTCTACATCTGCATTCCCAGATCCCCCTGTTTTACCACAATCCTCTGTGTCCCACCATTTACTGCATGTGCCCAACCTTGGATAGTCCTCTCAAAAATTAGGCAATATCTCACACCTGTCCACATTAAATTTAGGGCAGCACATTTGGCACACTGGTTAGTGCAACACCTTTACAGTGCCAGTGATCAGGACCTGGGTTCAAATCCCACCATCTGTAAGGGGTTTGTACATGTCTCCCTGTGTCATCATGGGTTTTCCCCAGGGACTCAGCAATTTCCTCCTACCATTTGAAATATACCAGGGATGTAGGTTAATTGGTGTGAATTGGGTGGCATGGATTTGTGGGCTGAAATGGTCTGCTACTGTGCTGTATGTCTAAATTTAAAAATGTAAAAATTGAAATCCATCTGCCATTTTGCAACCCCCTTTTCAGCTGGTCCAAATCCCACTGCGAACTTTACTCACTGGCCACTACACCCCCAATCTTCGTGTCACCTGCAAAATTACTGATCCAGATCATTGATACAGGTAGCAATACTGCAATGGGCCCAGCACTAATCCTTGAGGCACACCAGGAATTACAGGCCTCCAGTGAGATAGTCAATCATCTACTATCACTACCAGGCTTCTCCTGCAAAGCCAATGTCTAATCCAATTTACTATCTCATCCTGAATACAGAGCGACTGAACCTCTTGACCAACCTCTCATATGGGTCTTTTACAAAGACCTTATAAAGTCCATGCAGGCATCATCCACAGCCTTACCTGCATCAACTTTCCTGGTAACCTCCTAAAAAAACTCTGATATAAGAGATCAGATATACAAGTATTTGGATAGACAGGGACTGATTAGTAATAGTCAACATGGCTCTTTGTGTGGCAGATTGTGTTTTACTAATCTTAGAAATCTAATCTCTTGTAATACCTTCTAGTAACTTAACCACTACGGACTTCAGGGTCACCAGTCTATATCCTGGATCATTCATCCAGCCCTTTTTAAACAACGGAACATTAGCTATCTTCCAATTCTCCAGCACCTCCCCAATGGCTAAAGACATTTTAAATATTTTTGATAGAACCCTAACAATTTATACACTAGCCTCCCTCAGGGTCTGAGGGAATATCTTTCCAGACCTTGGGAATTTATCCACTGTTATTTGCCTCACTTCTATAGACGACCTCACTGCTTGTTTACCTCACTTCTATAGGCGACCTCACTACTTGTTTGCCTCACTTCTATAGACGACCTCACTGCTTGTTTACCTCACTTCTATAGGCGACCTCACTGCTTGTTTGTCTCACTTCTATAGGCGACCTCACTGCTTGTTTGCCTCACTTCTACAGGTGACCTCACTTCTATAGGCGACCTCACTTCTATAGGCGACCTCACTGCTTGTTCGCCTCATTTCTATAGGCGACCTCACTGCTTGTTCGCCTCATTTCTATAGGCGACCTCACTGCTTGTTTGCCTCACTTCTATAGACTATGTCTGTCTTCTGAGAAAATGCATGCAAAAAACATTCATTTAAGATCTCCCCCATGTCTTTTATGATCTTCAATAGGACCAATTTTGACCTTGCTCTCCTTTTGCTCTTTTTATATCTGTAGCAGCATTAGGATTTTCCTTCACCTTGTCTGCCACAGCAAACCTTGTCTTTTTTTAAGCCCTTATGATTTCCTTGCATATTTTCTACCCTTTAAGTA